>NC_137622.1:46382747-46630247 GCF_963280865.1 Gymnoscopelus braueri
CACATAATAAACCTCTTCATCGCCCACATAATAAACCTCTTCATCGCCCACATAATAAACCTCTTCATCGCCCACATAATAAACCTCTTCATCACCCACATAATAAACCTCTTCATCGCCCACATAATAAACCTCTTCATCACCCACATAATAAACCTCTTCATCGCCCACATAATAAACCTCTTCATCGCCCACATAATAAACCTCTTCATCACCCACATAATAAACCTCTTCATCGCCCACATAATAAACCTCTTCATCGCCCACATAATAAACCTCTTCATCGCCCACATATTAAACCTCTTCATCACCCACATAATAAACCTCTTCATCGCCCACATAATAAACCTCTTCATCACCCACATAATAAACCTCTTCATCGCCCACATAATAAACCTCTTCATCGCCCACATAATAAACCTCTTCATCGCCCTCATAATAAACCTCTTCATCGCCTACATAATAAACCTCTTCATCGCCCACATAATAAACCTCTTCATCGCCTACATAATAAACCTCTTCATCGCCCTCATAATAAACCTCTTCATCGCCCACATAATAAACCTCTTCATCGCCCACATAATAAACCTCTTCATCGCCCACATAATAAACCTCTTCATCGCCCACATAATAAACCTCTTCATCGCCCACATAATAAACCTCTTCATCGCCCACATAATAAACCTCTTCATCGCCCACATAATAAACCTCTTCATCGCCCTCATAATAAACCTCTTCATCGCCCACATAATAAACCTCTTCATCGCCCACATAATAAACCTCTTCATCACCCACATAATAAACCTCTCCATCAGACAGGGGTCCTGCAAGATTTAACACTAGCCAGAGTCACCCCTCTGTGTAACAAAAAGAACAGTAAATTAGACCCTCTGTGTAACAAAAAGAACAGTAAATTAGACCCTCTGTGTAACAAAAAGAACAGTAAATTAGACCCTCTGTGTAACAAAAAGAACAGTAAATTAGACCCTCTGTGTAACAAAAAGAACAGTGAATTAGACCCTCTGTGTAACAAAAAGAACAGTAAATTAGACCCTCTGTGTAACAAAAAGAACAGTAAATTAGACCCTCTGTGTAACAAAAAGAACAGTAAATTAGACCCTCTGTGTAACAAAAAGAACAGTAAATTAGACCCTCTGTGTAACAAAAAGAACAGTAAATTAGACCCTCTGTGTAACAAAAAGAACAGTAAATTAGACCCTCTGTGTAACAAAAAGAACAGTGAATTAGACCCTCTGTGTAACAAAAAGAACAGTAAATTAGACCCTCTGTGTAACAAAAAGAACAGTAAATTAGACCCTCTGTGTAACAAAAAGAACAGTGAATTAGACCCTCTGTGTAACAAAAAGAACAGTAAATTAGACCCTCTGTGTAACAAAAAGAACAGTAAATTAGACCCTCTGTGTAACAAAAAGAACAGTGAATTAGACCCTCTGTGTAACAAAAAGAACAGTAAATTAGACCCTCTGTGTAACAAAAAGAACAGTAAATTAGACCCTCTGTGTAACAAAAAGAACAGTGAATTAGACCCTCTGTGTAACAAAAAGAACAGTAAATTAGACCCTCTGTGTAACAAAAAGAACAGTAAATTAGACCCTCTGTGTAACAAAAAGAACAGTAAATTAGACCCTGGTTCATCTGGAAGGTTCTAGAGAGCTTAGTATATGAACAGGTTGATCACTCTGTACTGATTGATAAGTTGAAGGCATTGGGTTTTGATAGAACATCAGTGAACTGGATGAGATCCTATCTGGAGGGAGAGAACAGGTGAACGGAACCCTCCTCCCCCCCCCCCCCCCCTCCCTCTCCCATTGAGCTGCGGCGTTCCTCAAGGAAGCATACTAGGGCCTTTACTGTTCCTAATATATGTAAATGACATGATGCAGATTGTTCTTGTTCCTGGATGACTCGGCTCTCCTGCTCTCGTACAGCGACAGATTGGATACATGTATATACTTATATCTTTCATATATGTGTGTGTGTGTGTGTGTGTGTGTGTGTGTGTGTGTGTGTGTGTGTGTGTGTGTGTGTGTGTGTGTGTGTGTGTGTGTGTGTGTGTGTGTGTGTGTGTGTGTGTGTGTATAGGTCTCCAGGAACAGAGACAGTCTCAGAGCTCAGTTGACTCAGCTGTCTCAGTACCAGAGCGTTCTGACCCAGACTCACTGTCTGACAGGCTCACAGGTAATAAGAACTACAACTCCCACCACCATACAGTGTCATATAAGAACTACAACTCCCATCTCCACCATACAGTGTCATTTAAGAACTCCCGTTATACAACCAAGTGGTCTCATTGTGTGTGTGTGTGTGTGTGTGTGTGTGTGTGTCTCACAGGCGGGACCACCAGCCCTGGAGAATCAAGGACTGTTTGATAATCGACAAGATGTTCACCTCAGGTAAACCCCCCCCCCCCACTCACTCACTACTCACTCACTCACTCACTCACTCACTCACTCACTCACTCACTCACTCACTCACTCCAGTCCTATCAACTACATAAGGAACCCCATCTCACACAACACTTAGTATACATTACACAGAGTGTCATTCCGTGCACAGCCGCCTCACATCTCCTCCATTGACTAAACCATGTCAGAGGCTCGCAGTCTCAATGGAACTGGAGCCACGTGAGGAACCACCGAGTGAGCTGAAGCCAGCGAGTTGCCATGCCGAACGTTGCGACGTTCACTTGAGCCTACTCATCGCCGTTTGAGTTATGTACCCATAGAGTTATGTACAGATAGAGTTATATACAGATAGAGTTATGTACAGATAGAGTTATATACAGATAGAGTTATGTACAGATAGAGTTATGTACAGATAGAGTTATGTACCGATAGAGTTATGTACAGATAGAGTTATATACAGATAGAGTTATGTACAGATAGAGTTATGTACAGATAGAGTTATGTACATAGAGTTATGTACAGATAGAGTTATGTACAGATAGAGTTATGTACAGATAGAGTTATGTACAGATAGAGTTATGTACAGATAGAGTTATGGACAGATAGAGTTATGGACAGATAGAGTTATACAGATAGAGTTATGTACAGATAGAGTTATGTACAGATAGAGTTATGTACAGATAGAGTTATGTACAGATAGAGTTATGTACAGATAGAGTTATATACAGATAGAGTTATGTACAGATAGAGTTATGTACAGATAGGCACAGAATGGTAAATCATGTTGTGGGGACTGCTCTGCTTCCGGGTTGCAACCGGTTACGTCCACCGTAGGACTCGCCGTACACATGCATGGACTTTTGGGGTTTTCTAGGCGGCTATGCACGGTATACTACATTGTGTGAGTTCAGGCTGACATAAGACTGTGTTTAGAAGGCTGTGTAGTTCTAGCACCACAATCTTCCTCACACACCCTATTCAATTCCACATCGTAACACACACAATAAATTGCACAGATCGTTTGCAGTTTTTTTTTTTATTTAGTTCAGCTCAGGTTCATTCACCACAGTTCTGAACAGTTAACACACATCACAACACAGTTCTGAACAGTAACATAAGCTTCATAAGGTCTCTCTCTCTGTGTAGTTTCATAAAGTCTCTCTCTCTGTGTAGTTTCAAGGTTTCTCTCTGTGTAGTTTCATAAAGTCTCTCTCTCTGTGTAGTTTCAAGGTTTCTCTCTGTGTAGTTTCATAAGGTCTCTCTCTGTGTAGTTTCATAAGGTCTCTCTCTGTGTAGTTTCATAAGGTCTCTCTCTCTCTGTAGTTTCATAAGGTTTCTCTCTCTGTGTAGTTTCATAAGGTTTCTCTCTCTGTGTAGTTTCATAAGGTCTCTCTCTCTCTGTAGTTTCATAAGGTTTCTCTCTCTGTGTAGTTTCATAAGGTCTCTCTCTTTGTGTGGTTTCATAAGGTCTCTCTCTGTGTAGTTTCATAAGGTCTCTCTCTCTCTGTAGTTTCATAAGGTTTCTCTCTCTGTGTAGTTTCATAAGGTTTCTCTCTCTGTGTAGTTTCATAAGGTCTCTCTCTCTGTGTAGTTTCATAAGGTCTCTCTCTGTGTAGTTTCATAAGGTCTCTCTCTCTGTAGTTTCATAAGGTTTCTCTCTCTCTGTGTAGTTTCATAAAGTTTCTCTCTGTGTAGTTTCATAATGTCTCTCTCTGTGTAGTTTCATAAGATTTCTCTCTCTGTGTAGTTTCATAAGGTCTCTCTCTCTCTGTAGTTTCATAAGGTTTCTCTCTCTGTGTAGTTTCATAAGGTTTCTCTCTCTGTGTAGTTTCATAAGGTCTCTCTCTGTGTTGTTTCATAAGGTCTCTCTCTGTGTAGTTTCATAAGGTCTCTCTCTCTGTGTAGTTTCATAAGGTTTCTCTCTCTCTGTAGTTTCATAAGGTCTCTCTCTGTGTAGTTTCATAAGGTCTCTCTCTCTGTAGTTTCATAAGGTTTCTCTCTCTGTGTAGTTTCATAAGGTCTCTCTCTTTGTGTGGTTTCATAAGGTCTCTCTCTCTGTAGTTTCATAAGGTCTCTCTCTTTGTGTGGTTTCATAAGGTCTCTCTCTCTGTAGTTTCATAAGGTCTCTCTCTCTGTAGTTTCGTAGCAGGTGTGGTCCACCCATGGAAGGTTCCTTCATTCGAGCGCTTGCTGTGGAGGGCGTGTCGAGGTTACATCATCGTTGACTTCAGACCCATGGAGGATCGACCAGAGACCAGCGAAACGGTATGGGTGGACCATTCAACTCACACCTTTTAAAATGTTGTTTTATAGAAGAGAGAAGAGTCTAGGACGTGTGGAGCGTTGTCCAGGGTGTTTTAGAGAAGAGAGAAGAGTCTAGGACGTGTGGAGCGTTGTCCAGAGTGTTTTAGAGAAGAGAGAAGAGTCTAGGACGTGTGGAGCGTTGTCCAGGGTGTTTTAGAGAAGAGAGAAGAGTCTAGGACGTGTGGAGCGTTGTCCAGGGTGTTTTAGAGAAGAGAGAAGAGTCTAGGACGTGTGGAGCGTTGTCCAGAGTGTTTTAGAGAAGAGAGAAGAGTCTAGGACGTGTGGAGCGTTGTCCAGGGTGTTTTAGAGAAGAGAGAAGAGTCTAGGACGTGTGGAGCGTTGTCCAGAGTGTTTTAGAGAAGAGAGAAGAGTCTAGGACGTGTGGAGCGTTGTCCAGGGTGTTTTAGAGAAGAGAGAAGAGTCTAGGACGTGTGGAGCGTTGTCCAGAGTGTTTTAGAGAAGAGAGAAGAGTCTAGGACGTGTGGAGCGTTGTCCAGAGTGTTTTAGAGAAGAGAGAAGAGTCTAGGACGTGTGGAGCGTTGTCCAGGGTGTTTTAGAGAAGAGAGAAGAGTCTAGGACGTGTGGAGCGTTGTCCAGGGTGTTTCAGAGAAGAGAGAAGAGTCTAGGACGTGTGGAGCGTTGTCCAGGGTGTTTCAGAGAAGAGAGAAGAGTCTAGGACGTGTGGAGCGTTGTCCAGGGTGTTTTAGAGAAGAGAGAAGAGTCTAGGACGTGTGGAGCGTTGTCCAGGGTGTTTTAGAGAAGAGAGAAGAGTCTAGGACGTGTGGAGCGTTGTCCAGAGTGTTTTAGAGAAGAGAGAAGAGTCTAGGACGTGTGGAGCGTTGTCCAGGGTGTTTTAGAGAAGAGAGAAGAGTCTAGGACGTGTGGAGCGTTGTCCAGAGTGTTTTAGAGAAGAGAGAAGAGTCTAGGACGTGTGGAGCGTTGTCCAGGGTGTTTTAGAGAAGAGAGAAGAGTCTAGGACGTGTGGAGCGTTGTCCAGGGTGTTTCAGAGAAGAGAGAAGAGTCTAGGACGTGTGGAGCGTTGTCCAGGGTGTTTTAGAGAAGAGAGAAGAGTCTAGGACGTGTGGAGCGTTGTCCAGAGTGTTTCAGAGAAGAGAGAAGAGTCTAGGACGTGTGGAGCGTTGTCCAGGGTGTTTTAGAGAAGAGAGAAGAGTCTAGGACGTGTGGAGCGTTGTCCAGGGTGTTTTAGAGAAGAGAGAAGAGTCTAGGACGTGTGGAGCGTTGTCCAGGGTGTTTTAGAGAAGAGAGTAGAGTGTAGGACGTGTGGAGCGTTGTCCAGGGTGTTTTAGAGAAGAGAGAAGAGTCTAGGACGTGTGGAGCGTTGTCCAGAGTGTTTTATAGAAGAGAGAACAGTCTAGGACGTGTGGAGCGTTGTCCAGGGTGTTTTATAGAAGAGAGTAGAGTGTAGGACGTGTGGAGCGTTGTCCAGGGTGTTTTAGAGAAGAGAGAAGAGTCTAGGACGTGTGGAGCGTTGTCCAGGGTGTTTTAGAGAGTATTGGGTGGTGTCTATCCTTTCTCAGAAGAATACAGTTTATTAGTAGAATACAGTTTATTAGTAGTTATAGTAATGTTTGTTTGTTTGATTGATTGGTTGATGTTTGTGATTGGTTGACATGCAGGAGGAGGAGCCAGTGCAGTGGACGGTCTTCCTCATCTCCTATTGGGGCGACCAGATTGGACAGAAAGTCTCCAAGATCTGTGATTGGTGGGTGCCGTTGCTGTGGCAACGTTCAGTTCAGTTCATTTTTTTTTTTTGGGATATTAGACACATAACATAAATAGTGAAATACATTTAGTTAATCACCATGTTTTACATGTTGCTACTTTATATACATTTAGTTAATCACCATGTTTTACATGTTGCTACTTTATATACATTTAATTAATCACCATGTTTTACATGTTGCTACTTTATATACATTTAGTTAATCACCATGTTTTACATGTTGCTACTTTATATACATTTAGTTAATCACCATGTTTTACATGTTGCTACTTTACATACATTTAGTTAATCACCATGTTTTACATGTTGCTACTTTATATACATTTAGTTCTACTTCATTCCTACTGACCGCCAGAGGCAGTGTTTTCAACACCTGGATATCATCGCGCGCTCGCGCATAGGTCGAATATTAATACCAACAAAGTCACTCGTGACCTGTGTGCACGCACGCCACCTATATAGGTGCGGGGCGCACAGCGTTCATCCTCTTTCATCTTTTCGCCTCCAGAAGGCGTAGGTCGATACTTGCAGCTGCGCGTGAAGTTTCGTAAACCAACACGGTTGGGGCTACGGACTGCGGTCCGTCCTCCAGAGACTGCGTAGCCTGCTACCATGGAATTACGTTACCCCGTTTATAGGGGCTGTCGGAAAGGAACAAGGAAGGAGAGAGAGAAAAAAAAGAACGCATGCGACGGTGAACGGAGTTGCTTGCTAGCATTGGAGCTAACGACAATAACACCGTTAACTTTCCCCGCTCCACCGTTGTTGTTGAACCTGGCACGGATAACTATGGAGCCATAGTTGTACATTGGCGACGGTGAGTGCATGTGTTGTGCTGTTTACAGACAAATAAAGTAAAAGAGGGGAAAGTATTCAGCGTTGAGGATGTATCCCATTCTGCCGCTTTGAGAAGACCGTCTCTCGCCTCGATGACACGACGGCGGTGGAGCCAGATTGACTGGTTAATGTGTCTCATAGAAGGTGTTCTTTCGCCTCGAGGAGACGACCAAAGCGTTAATGAGCGCAGTGGCAGATAACTGGGCTCCATTAAAGTACAAATACCTAAGCGAAATTGAACTTAAGTACAGAACTGAGTACATGTACTTAGTTACTTTACACCACTGTATGAGCGGCGCTCTTCTGTGAATGTTTTTGCTGAAAGTGGTTCTCACTTTGACGCAGACATATGGCGCTTGTTAGCTTGATTGCTATCCAATGGCTCAGTCAGTACACTGTCTACCTGTGAGCTTGTAGATCTGCTATTTTTGAATAGCCCAAAGTGTAAAATAATGCTTTTTAGCTCAAATCTAAAAATGACACAGTTCCAGGTCTTAATGGGATAAAAGAGGTCTCGCTGATCAATGACAGCTGACTTAAGCAGCATATATGCCAATACTGCCACTGTGTGTGCTTAACCTCACAGTTTGAGAGTGTATCATAGCTTGAGTGGGACTCGCTGCTGCTATTCAGGTTATACTGCTTTGTGCTTGGTAGTAAAATGGAATTATAATACTGGTATGGTTCAAGTGTGTCTTGCCTTGCCATCACTTGGTTATCATACTGTGGGTACTTGACACATGACTTGACACTGTGGCTTGAGTGGTTGTCGCTCCTTGCTACGACGAAGTTACATATTAGTAACATTGTACTCTGGGTACTGATAATCAATAAGCTTTGTTTATTGGCAATGGATCCCCATTAGCTGCGGCAAAAGGGAAACCAGCAGCTATTCTTCCTGGGGTCCAAGACAACATTAATTAACATTAATGTTAATTGTGTTAATTGTGTCCAAGACACAATACATTAACAAGTACATATGTACTTGACGCTGTAGCTTGAACGATTCTCACTCTGTTGCTATGGCTACGTTACCAATAGCACAAGTGTATCTCACTCTGCTGCTGTTACCCACTAATACTGTGTGTACCTGGTACTCACTACTGCTATTCAACATATGCAGTATACTGTGAATACTGATGTCATAGCTTGAGGGTATGTCGCTCTGCTGCTATCCAGATAATACTATGTGCTTGGTAGTGAAATATTCTTAAAGAATTCTATATGACGATAGAAGTGTGTTTCGCTTTGCCACTTCTTGACTATCATACTGTGTCCTTGACACTGTAGCCTGAATGATTCTCGCTTTGCTACGGCTACGTCATCAGTAGTATTGAGTGTCTCACTCTGTTGCTGTTGCCCATGGATTATTGCAACAATTGCTGGTCCCAGAAGGGAAGGTCCATTACTTGTGCCGGTCATGTCCTGACTATGGTGCCTGACACAGGCTATGGCTGTGAATGTTTGGCTAATTGCAGCGGCATACTGCTGGCAGAAAGGCCGACTGGGTTGGCCAGGTTGGGGCGGATTTGCCTCCCACAGGGATGCTAGCTTTGAGCCCTCTGGATGCTTTCTCAGCTAGAGGAATTGTCAGGATGACGAACTCTTGGCCACTGAATTGAAAGCAGTACATGGAAGTACAAATTCACAATACAAGGTCTACTAAATTGGAAAACTCATTAAGCACTGAGCTTGTTTAAGATGAGATCCCCATGCACACAAATCATGATGAGGCTGGACAGGGAAAAAAGAAACAAGAAATAATGACTGACAGTCATGTTATACCAGCTGCATGCTGTATTTTGCACTGGTAAGTGCCACTGCGGCGTGCCCCCCAATGGAATATAGCCTACCTCCCCTAGCATTGGGAGTGTGTATCGCTCCGCTGCTGCTGGTCGCTCCACTACTGCTTGTCACTGGACGAAAGAAGGGAAAAGGATTAGCGTTGAGAGTGCATCTCGCTCTGCCGCTTTGAGAAACCATGGCGGGCGGCCCACCGCCATATGGCGTAAGCATTAGGAGTGTGTCTCGCTCCGCTACTGCTTGTCGCTGGACGAAAGGAGTGTAAAGTATTAGCGTTGAGAGTGTGTCTCGCTCTGCCGCTTTTGGAGGGACCACGCCACTGCGGCGTGCGCCCACTGGAATATACCGCTGGCATTGGGAGTGTGTCTCGCTCCGCTGCTGCTGGTCGCTGGCCAGAGGAAAGAAAAAGGAGGGGAACCACGTGCGGCCCACCGTAACATAGCTTCAGCATAGTAAGTGTGTCCCACTCCGCTATTGCTTGTCGCTGGACGAAGGGAAAAAAAGGGGTCAGCGTTGAGAATGTATCCCATTCTGCCGCTTTGAGGAACCACGTGCGGACCACCGCAACATAGCTTCAGCATAGTAAGTGTGTCCCACTCCGCTACTGCTTGTCGCTGGACGAAAGCGTTGAGAGTACATAGCCCAGCTGGCCATATAACGGCTTGGCCTAGATGGATGCGTCCAACAACTATCGTCGTTGTACACCCTCGGTGCCGTACATCATGAGATTTGGCATGTGGGCCAGTTCCAGAACCTCTTACCAAGGGCTTGTCAGCCATGGGGAGTACAGCCCAATATGGCCTATACCTAAGGCTAGTGGTTGATGCCAACATTGCTTACTTTACTTACATTACCTTACTGTAAGTCGATCCGGATTAAGAGCGCCTGCTAAACGCCTTAACTGTAAACTGTGAGCATTGCTTCACTGGTGGTGTCACTAGATGAAGCTGTCGAGCTGGATGACCGTTGCTCATGGCCACAGTGTTAGTCTCTGATCTGCTAACTAAAGCCATGCCACAGCGGCTGGAATGTGACTTATTGGACATTCCCTTGACTACCTCGCCCTGGCCCTCCGGCATGCGAGTGTTGATGCGCAGACACAGCGCCTATCCAGCGCCTATCCAGCGCCTATCCAGCGCCTATCCAGCGCCTATACAGCACCTATCATTCTAGGCGTTTGCTTGCATGATTAGAGAATTGGCACTGTTTACTTTGGTAATGAGCCAGAGCCTCTGGGTGTCCCGGGTTCGACGCCAGGCCAGAAGTGGGTCGATGTGTGTCCCTGTCTGAGCCCCTAATTGCCCCATGAGCGCCGGAGAATGGCGGCTCACTGCTCCTAGTAGTTCTAGGATGGGTAAATAAATACAGTGGACAAATTTCACGCATGTACAAATGGGCATATATATTTGTGGCTTGGGCCTCAAACCCCAAGACTGCAACAGAATGGTGAGGGTCTCCAGCCAGTGTCGCTAATGCACTGGACCTGCGTGCAGTCCACCTGGCCCTCAGGATGTTTATGCCGTGTTCAATAACACAATATGTCAACAGTCTGCCTTCTGGGGCGCTTGACCCAGTCAGTCTCTGCAGGAGGCTAGGAAGCTCCTTTCGTGGACCTTGCCTCATCTTGCAAATTTCATAGCAATGCGCTTGTTGGGTGTACAGTCCAGGCTGCGGACTTGTTTCCCACTGGAAGCCTCTTGGATCCGATAGCAGTTCGGATCACGTGCATAGGTATGGCAGAGCGGTAGTACCGTTAGCCTTGAGGGCATAACGCGTTGTTGACTGTCGGTCTCCCTTCCGGGACAGACCAGTCCGTTAGGGCAAGATGCTCTGGCCTACTGCAGCTTCTCAATGAAGTGCCTTGGCCTCTCCACAGAGACAAGATCTCCTGTCACAGTTAGGGGGGGAGGTGCATGTGGCATCCTCACTCCTAACCTTCGGCTGCGTCATTGACCACTGAAATTCAATACTATTGTCCGAAAATTACTGGATTTTTGTGCATCGTACACCAGGGCGTTGCACGCCAGCGAGTGTAGACTGTGCTCTAGTCGGGACAAGGGCCACTGCATAGGTTGGAGCGTTGCTCTGTGCTTATGCTGCCCTAGATATCTGCGGATGATGTTAGATAGAGGGTTCAGCCTCTCTACCATTGAGATGCTCTCCGCGTGGGGCCCCCACAGGTTGCATGGGTGCCTTCATGATGCTTGCCTGTGGTATTGGAAGCTTTGTCCCCAGCCGGTACATCGGGCTGCTCTCAGATGACTATCTGCTAGTACTCTTTGTCCTCACTGCAAAAGTGAGTAGATGGGCTTCATGCCCTGGCCATTGCCAGAGACTGTTAAAGTGGGATTCCGATGGGTCTGGGTTTACCATATGGCCGACCCCTCCTTACGTCCTCAGAGGCTTTCTGCATTTTCAGCAGAGTCAGCTAGCCAGAGTCAGCTAGCCTGATGATTTGTTAGTTTGCTCCTCAACCAGAGGTGGAGCAACTGCATTCTAGTACCTGCCTATTGTGTCCCGTCCGGGCTCTGTGGCAGGACATAGCTGTGATGGAGACTTTCATTGCCGCGTTCAGGCAAATGTACGTCTTCAGGGGGCCTCTAGGTTCCCCCAAGGCCTTTCTTGACCGCGGGTGTTGCCAGAGCCTCTCCCTCAGTGATACAGGCTTGGAGCAGGCCAGGAGATGCAGCCGAATGGGCTTCATCTTTCATGGGCTTTTGCCCGCTCCTATATATAGTCAACCTGGCCGTCTCGCATCCTGTGGCGACGGCTGTGGTGTTGTCTGTTTATTCTATCTGCAAACCGACTTCGGTAAGCGCAGATTCCTCGTGACTATGTTGGTATTAGTCATCCAGGTGTTGAAAACACTGCCTCTGGCGGTCAGTAGGAATGAAGTAGAACGAGAGTTATGCATATAACTAAGGTTCTACGAATTCCGGATGACCGCCAGAGTTGACTGTCACTCGGAATCTCGTTCTCGACGAAAAGATTTCATGAGGATGAACGCTGTGCGCCCCGCACCTATATAGGTGGCGTGCGTGCACACAGGTCACGAGTGACTTTGTTGGTATTAATATTCGACCTATGCGCGAGCGCGCGATGATATCCAGGTGTTGAAAACACTGCCTCTGGCGGTCATCCGGAATTCGTAGAACCTTAGTTATATGCATAACTCTCGTTAATCACCATGTTTCCTCTGATTAACGTTTTTAACTTCCTCTCTCTCACACACACACACACACACACACACACACACACACACACACACACACACACACACACACACACACACACAGCTTCCGCACACAGACCTTCACGTACCCAGAGAGCACAGCTGACAGAGAGGAGATCCTCCAGGGGCTGCAAGGCAGGATAGAAGACATCAGATCTGTAAGTTTATTATTATTATTATTATTATTATTATTATTATTATTACATGAGGATAGAAGACATCAGATCTGTAAGTTTATTATTATTATTATTATTACATGAGGATAGAAGACATCAGATCTGTAAGTTTATTATTATTATTATTATTACATGAGGATAGAAGACATCAGATCTGTAAGTTTATTATTATTATTATTATTATTATTACATGAGGATAGAAGACATCAGATCTGTAAGTTTATTATTATTATTATTACATGAGGATAGAAGACATCAGATCTGTAAGTTTATTATTATTATTATTATTACATGATAGAAGACATCAGATCTGTAAGTTTATTATTATTATTATTACATGAGGATAGAAGACATCAGATCTGTAAGTTTATTATTATTATTATTATTACATGAGGATAGAAGACATCAGATCTGTAAGTTTATTATTATTATTATTATTACATGAGGATAGAAGACATCAGATCTGTAAGTTTATTGTTATTGTTGTTATTACGTGAGGATAGAAGACATCAGATCTGTAAGTTTATTATTATTATTATTATTATTACATGAGGATTGAAGACATCAGATCTGTAAGTTTATTATTATTATTATTATTACATGAGGATAGAAGACATCAGATCTGTAAGTTTATTATTATTATTACATGAGGATGGAAGACATCAGATCTGTAAGTTTATTATTATTATTATTACATGAGGATGGAAGACATCAGATCTGTAAATTTATTATTATTATTATTATTACATGAGGATAGAAGACATCAGATCTCATTGAGGACATTGAGAGCATTGAGGGTATTGAGGGTATTGAGAGCATTGAGGGCATTGAGGGTATTGAGGGTATTGAGGGCATTGAGGGTATTGAGGGCATTGAGGGCATTGAGGGTATTGAGGGTATTGAGGGCATTGAGGGTATTGAGGGCATTGAGGGCATTGAGGGTATTGAGGGCATTGAGGGTATTGAGGGCATTGAGAGCATTGAGGGTATTGAGGGCATTGAGGGTATTGAGGGCATTGAGGGTATTGAGAGCATTGAGAGCATTGAGGGTATTGAGAGCATTGAGAGCATTGAGGGTATTGAGGGCATTGAGGGTATTGAGGGTATTGAGGGCATTGAGGGTATTGAGAGCATTGAGGGCATTGAGGGTATTGAGGGCATTGAAAGCATTGAGGGTATTGAGGGCATTGAGGGTATTGAGAGCATTGAGAGCATTGAGGGTATTGAGGTCATTGAGGGTATTGAGGGCATTGAGAGCATTGAGGGTATTGAGGGTATTGAGGGCATTGAGGGTATTGAGGGCATTGAGGGTATTGAGGGCATTGAGGGCATTGAGGGTATTGAGGGCATTGAGGGCATTGAGGGCATTGAGGGCATTGAGGGCATTGAGGGTATTGAGGGCATTGAGAGCATTGAGGGTATTGAGGGCATTGAGGGCATTGAGGGTATTGAGAGCATTGAGGGTATTGAGAGCATTGAGGGTATTGAGGGTATTGAGTGCATTGAGAGCATTGAGGGTATTGAGGGTATTGAGGGTATTGAGAGCATTGAGGGTATTGAAGACCAGTCCCATGTTTAGTTGTTTAACCCTGTCTTCTTCTGAGCCAGCCTAGGGTAGCGAGTGAGAAAAAGGTGGGTCATGGGCCCCAGGCCGAGGAGCAGTCCAATCAGTTTGTGTTTGTGTGAAGGATAATAAGTGTATAATAATGTCCTCTCAGGTCCTGTCCCAGACAGAAGGATAATAACTGTATAATAACTGTATAATAACTATAATAACTGTATAATAACTGTATAGTAATGTCCTCTCAGGTCCTCTCCCAGACAGAAGGATAATAACTGTATAATAACTGTATAATAACTGTATAATAACTGTATAATAACTATAATAACTGTATAATAACTGTATAATAATGTCCTCTCAGGTCCTCTCCCAGACAGAAGGATAATAACTGTATAATAACTGTATAATGACTGTATAATAACTGTATAATGACTGTATAATGACTGTATAATGACTGTATAATAACTGTATAATAACTGTATAATAACTGTATAATAACGTCCTCTCAGGTCCTCTCCCAGACAGAAGGATAATAACTGTATAATAACTGTATAATGACTGTATAATGACTGTATAATGACTGTATAATAACTGTATAATAACTGTATAATAACTGTATAATAATGTCCTCTCAGGTCCTCTCCCAGACAGAAGCGTTCCTCCAGCAGCTCCTGGTACGAGCGGTGGCGGTTCTGCCTCAGTGGAAGGTTCGAGTCCAGAAGTGTAAAGCGGTTCAGACGGTCCTGAACCTCTGCAGTCCCTCTGTCACCGATAAGTGTCTGATCGCTGAGGCCTGGTGTCCTGTCAGCAAACTACCTGAACTACAGAGTGCTCTGAGAGAGGGAGGGGTAAGATAATAAAACTACCTGAACTACAGAGTGCTCTGAGAGAGGGAGGGGTAAGATAATAAAACTACCTGAACTACAGAGTGCTCTGAGAGAGGGAGGGGTAAGATAATAAAACTACCTGAACTACAGAGTGCCCTGAGAGAGGGAGGGGTAAGATAATAAAACTACCTGAACTACAGAGTGCTCTGAGAGAGGGAGGGGTAAGATAATAAAACTACCTGAACTACAGAGTGCCCTGAGAGAGGGAGGGGTAAGATAATAAAACTACCTGAACTACAGAGTGCTCTGAGAGAGGGAGGGGTAAGATAATAAAACTACCTGAACTACAGAGTGCTCTGAGAGAGGGAGGGGTAAGATAATAAAACTACCTGAACTACAGAGTGCCCTGAGAGAGGGAGGGGTAAGATAATAAAACTACCTGAACTACAGAGTGCCCTGAGAGAGGGAGGGGTAAGATAATAAAACTACCTGAACTACAGAGTGCTCTGAGAGAGGGAGGGGTAAGATAATAAAACTACCTGAACTACAGAGTGCCCTGAGAGAGGGAGGGGTAAGATAATAAAACTACCTGAACTACAGAGTGCTCTGAGAGAGGGAGGGGTAAGATATGAATATTAATATAATAATAATAAAACTACCTGAACTACAGAGTGCCCTGAGAGAGGGAGGGGTAAGATAATAAAACTACCTGAACTACAGAGTGCCCTTAGAGAGGGAGGGGTAAGATAATAAAACTACCTGAACTACAGGGTGCTCTGAGAGAGGGAGGGGTAAGATACATATTAATATTATCATGATTTATTATTATAATAAGGCCTGGGCCGTAGCGAGAGGAGAGAGGAGAGAGGAGAGAGGAGAGAGGAGAGAGGATGCATACTCACTTGTAAACCTGTTATGCAAACTTTGCAAAGTAGCCATTTGGGTATTTGGCTCATGAATGGAGGGGTTGTGTGGACGCACGTGCACATCGTACGTGTGTGTGTGTGTGGACGCACGTGCACATCCGTGTGTGTGTGTGTGTGTGTGTGTGTGTGTGTGTGTGTGTGTGTGTGTGTGTGTGTGTGTGTGTGTGTGTGTGTGTGTGTGTACAATACTAGCTCACAACTCTCAGCACCCTGACGCTCAGCAACAGGTTCTGTGTTGAACCAAACTCTCAGTTTCCATTTCCTTTCCTGTCCCAGTTAATTTCCTATCGCTTCATCTGATTGGCTCAGCAGCAGATAGAGAAACATGTGACACCTTCACCTTTTCAAATCTGCTGCTGAGCCAAAGGGAATATGAAAACTGGAACAGGTATGCCACCCTGTGGAAACACCTGGTACTACATGCTGTCCTCCTGACCTCTTCAATGGAACCATAAACATTCCTAAACTGATACATTTCTCTACCAGCTTGATCTTTTAACTAGAAAAAATAATAATTAAAGAATACAATGCAGAAAGACAGTATAATTTTAAATATGACTAAAACTTCATTCAATCATTCTCTCCATCAGAGGAAGAGTGGAAGTGGGGTGGACTCCTTCTACAACCGCCTGCCCTCCTCCACCCCTCCCCCCACCCTGTTCCCCATCAACTCCTTCACCTCAGGCTTCCAGAACATCGTAGACGCTTACGGAGTGGCCAGTTACCGAGAGGTCAACCCAGGTACTGTTAGCATAGCCACATGCTACCTAGAGGTCAACCCAGGTACTGTTACTGTTAGCATAGCCACACGCTACCTAGAGGTCAACCCAGACCTGTTACTGTTAGCCTAGCCACATGCTACCTAGAGGTCAACCCAGACCTGTTACTGTTAGCCTAGCCACATGCTACCTAGAGGTCAACCCAGGTACTGTTAGCATAGCCACACACTACCGAGAGGTCAACCCAGACCTGTTACTGTTAGCCTAGCCACATGCTACCTAGAGGTCAGGTACTGTTAGCATAGCCACACGCTACCGAGAGGTCAACCCAGACCTGTTACTGTTAGCCTAGCCACATGCTACCTAGAGGTCAACCCAGGTACCGTTACTGTTAGCCTAGCCACATGCTACCGAGAGGTCAACCCAGACCTGTTACTGTTAGCCTAGCCACATGCTACCTAGAGGTCAACCCAGGTACTGTTACTGTTAGCCTAGCCACATGCTACCTAGATTTCAACCGGATGCCTTTTTAGGAGACATTCCAATAGAGACACACAGGGACTACAAATGGCACGCCCACTAATGAGACTGCACCCACGCGAGGTCCGTTAGAACGATGTACTGCAGCTGTCAATGCAATCCCTGTGAGAGACATCGTAAAATACCATAATTTCATTGGTTGACTACTGAGGCTGTAGCGTTTGTTTTTGTTCTAATAAAGTGTCCCATTTGTTTTATTTGTCCTTTTTAATGTGACATATCTGCCATCTCAATATACAACCCACAACATACTATAAAATACTCCATCAATGTGTCAAAAGTTCTAGCGTCTAAAGTTTAATTGGTTGCATGGTATATACGTCACGGACGCATCCCTTAATGTTTTCAATACCCAGAGCTCATGTATCATTTTTATAGGCTATTTATTTTTGGACAATTATCCAAACAGCATCTTGGAAGATTATTTGTATTTTATTTCCCCAACTTACATTCAGGCAAGTTAATACAACAGAGGTAATTAAACCCACACATTTTAATTCTTCATGTACCGTCGGAGCTCTGCGATCGGTAAGTAGAACATGAATATAAGCCTATGAGATGTTCAGAATATAGACATGAACAAAGTCAGTCAGGATTGGGATGAGAATTCTCCTCTTCAAGGTCGGCGCTCGTAAAGACAGTGATGTCACTGAAATGTGTTAAGTTAATGTCATATAAAGATCATTTAGCATTAATTAACTTGTCTGTCTGCCGTCTCCCCTCTGCTGTGTTAACATTATGGGTTAAAGTTAAATGTGAAACACATCAACTATTGAGAAAACAAGAAGATATGTTGATAAAGACACTTTATACATTTGGAAACATATTTTTATCCAACTCTATATGGTCTCCAGTTCATGTAGGATCATTTTAAAAGTAGACTAACTCTCATATTAATGTCATAGAGAATGCTTGGACAGCTGCAGTACATGGTTCTAACGGACCTCGTGTCCCTCTGTCTCTATAGGAGAGAGAACGCTTCTGAACCATTTCTTCTGAACCTAAAATGTTGATGTCCTCACAAGTATAGTAATACAAACCTGTGTGTGTGTGTAGCGGTGTACACCATCATCACCTTCCCCTTCCTGTTTGCCGTGATGTTCGGTGACGTGGGTCATGGTCTCCTGATGACCCTGGCTGCTCTGTGGATGGTCCTAGAGGAGAGGGACCCCAAGCTGAGGAACAGCACTAACGAGGTACACACGCACGCACGCACGCACGCACGCACACACACACACACACACACACACACACACACACACACACACACACACACACACACACACACACACACACACACACACACACACACACACACACACACACACACACACACACACACACACACACACAGACATTAGGGTTGCCAGCGGCGACGCCCCGTATTTTGACCTAAAGAGGCATCCCGTAGGGGACGTCACTTGTCCCGGGTAAAGGACGGGTAAAGGACACTCCGCTGTGGTGACGCTGTGGTGACGCTGTGGTGACGCTGTGGTGACGCTGTGGTGACGCTGTGGTGACTCTGTGGTGACGCTGTGGTGACGCTGTGGTGACGCTGTGGTGACTCTGTGGTGACGCTGTGGTGACTCTGTGGTGACGCTGTGGTGACTCTGTGGTGACTCTGTGGTGACGCTGTGGTGACTCTGTGGTGACTCTGTGGTGACGCTGTGGTGACGCTGTGGTGACTCTGTGGTGACGCTGTGGTGACGCTGTGGTGACTCTGTGGTGACGCTGTGGTGACTCTGTGGTGACTCTGTGGTGACGCTGTGGTGACGCTGTGGTGACGCTGTGGTGACGCTGTGGTGACGCTGTGGTGACTCTGTGGTGACGCTGTGGTGACTCTGTGGTGACTCTGTGGTGACTCTGTGGTGACTCTGTGGTGACGCTGTGGTGACGCTGTGGTGACGCTGTGGTGACGCTGTGGTGACGCTGTGGTGACGCTGTGGTGACTCTGTGGTGACGCTGTGGTGACTCTGTGGTGACGCTGTGGTGACTCTGTGGTGACTCTGTGGTGACTCTGTGGTGACGCTGTGGTGACGCTGTGGTGACGCTGTGGTGACGCTGTGGTGACGCTGTGGTGACGCTGTGGTGACTCTGTGGTGACGCTGTGGTGACTCTGTGGTGACGCTGTGGTGACGCTGTGGTGACGCGGTGGTGACTCTGTGGTGACGCTGTGGTGACGCTGTGGTGACGCTGTGGTGACGCTGTGGTGACGCTGTGGTGACGCCGTGAGCGTGGAAGAGCTGATAGAGAGAAATGCCCCGGCCCTTCTAAAAGAAAATACTTTGTTCTTAAAACAAACAGGGAGAAGAAAATCTGTGTTAAGTCCATGAGAAAGATGTGTCAGAGCCTTCTGAATCTGTGCCTTGTGTCAGACGGACTCTGTCTGACTCTATAACATGTTAGAACTCTCTCTAACTCTCTGGACCAGAGCTATGTATGTCAGAGAGAGTTTTATAACATGTTAGAACTGTCTCTAACACTCTGGACCAGAGCTATGTATGTCAGAGAGAGGTTTATAACATGTTAGAACTCTATCTAACGCTCTGGACCAGAGCTATGTATGTCAGAGAGAGGTTTATAACATGTTAGAACTGTCTCTAACACTCTGGACCAGAGCTATGTATGTCAGAGAGAGGTTTATAACATGTTAGAACTGTCTCTAACGCTCTGGACCAGAGCTATGTATGTCAGAGAGAGGTTTATAACATGTTAGAACTGTCTCTAACGCTCTGGACCAGAGCTATGTATGTCAGAGAGAGGTTTATAACATGTTAGAACTGTCTCTAACGCTCTGGACCAGAGCTATGTATGTCAGAGAGAGGTTTATAACATGCCGGCACAGACATGCTCAAGCGGGCGACGCAAAATAAAGGTGCCTCTAACTAACATTGCTCTACCGAAAATAAATGTCTGCATGTGAGGTTACGTTAGTATATCATATTAGCTTATAGTTAGTTAGACACAGACTGAGCTGACAGCATGGACTGCACTAACCAGCTGAACAGTGCAATGTTTAATGATTCAAATACTGCAAAGGAGATCCAAGGCTGAGATGATAACAGCCCCAACTCTCTGTGTGTGTGTGTGTGTGTGTGTGTGTGTGTGTGTGTGTGTGTGTGTGTGTGTGTGTGTGTGTGTGTGTGTGTGTGTGTGTGTGTGTGTGTGTGTGTGTGTGTGTGTGTGTGTGTGTGAGTGATGTCAACGGAAGCACTGGACTGAACTTAGACTGCAGGGAAAGCTTGCCTGTCTCCTGACCGCTGACCACTCTGTGTCTCATACAGTGTTTAAAGGTGTAGCTCTTGATGAGGCCATCATCACCTTCACCTTAAAAGCTAGGCTCCAGGTTTTACCATCTAAGCTTAACCTTTCCATCTGGCTCCCTGACAGCCATAGCCCACACTGTATACATCACGACCACGCACAGATTACTGAAACCATGGCCCACATTCTCAATGGTTGCCATGCGTACAGAGGGCTTTACATTTGTAGACATGATAGAATCGTGGATCTGATTGCAGACAGTATCATTTCCACATTCAGGTCATCTGCACCAATGCTGTATAAGCACTCCACTGTGAAGCCGAGTATGTTCAATCTGTGTAGTGATGTCTCAATGTTCTCTCATATAGCAGCAAACACCCCCGATATTGTTGTTGTTGATGAGAATAGTAGAGAGGTTCTCATTTTAGAGGTTGGCTGTACATTTGACCACAGCCTAGAAGAAGCCTTTATAACTAAGGTGGTGAAATATCAACTGCTAGAGCAGACCATGTCGCATCTGGGCTACAACTGTAAACTTTTAGTTTTCATATTTGGCAGCCTGGGCCATGTTCATAAGCTCGTTGTTAGAGGCCTTCAGATGGCTGGTCTCTCAAAGAGAAGAGCCAAACAGCTAGCAAAATATTGCTCAAGTGTCAGCTATCATTGGCAGTCGCGCTATTTGGAGACGGCGCTGCTATCTGTACCCTTAAGCTGTATACTGCCTGTTTGGCCCTACGTGTGTGTATAACTGTAACTGTGATTGCCTTTGTCGGCACGTATGCCGTAGTAACCCACAGTGTGAAATTGCACTACCAGTATTTGTGTCCTTTAGACCTTGTATTTATGTGGACATAAATAAAGAATTTAAATGTGTGTGTGTGTGTGTGTGTGTGTGTGTGTGTGTGTGTGTGTGTGTGTGTGTGTGTGTGTGTGTGTGTGTGTGTGTGTGTGTGTGTGTGTGTGTGTGTGTGTGTGTGTGTGTGTGTGTGTGTGTGTGTGTGTGTGTGTGTGTGTGTGTGTGTGTGTGTGTGTGTGTGTGTGTGTGTGTGTGAGAGAGAGCTTATTTGAATCTCTGGGTGTTGGCAACCCTAAGACAGACAGACAGACGGTCACTCGTTGTAACTACGCTAAATTTATAAAGCGCTTTTATCCAAATCGCTTTACATAGATTGTGCATTACATTCACCCATTCACACACACATGCATACACACATTCACACACACATTCACACACACATGCATACACACATTCACACACACATTCACACACACCGATGGAGGCACCAACCTGCTCATCGGGAGCAATTAGGGGTTCAATGTCTTGCTCAAGGACACTTCAACACTAACTCTGGGGGAAACCGGGATCGACCGGCCACTCTACCCCTGAGCCACTGCCGCCCTGTAGATATGGTGTCTGTGTGTATATTTAAGTGTGTGTGTGTGTGTGTGCGTGTGTGTGGTCTTGTAGATCTGGAGGATGATGTTTGGAGGCAGGTATCTCATCCTGCTCATGGGTCTGTTCTCCATCTACACCGGAGCCATTTACAACGAGTGTTTCAGCCGAGGACTCAGTGTGTTCAACTCTTCATGGAACGTAGCACCCATGTTCCACAAGAACATCTGGAAGTAAGTACCTGTTCCACAAGATCATCTGGAGGCGTTGTAAGCTTGTAGATCTGCTATTCTCAACACTTTTGTGCAACACTTTTGTATGAGTTATTTGGGATTACATTAACAAAAGGACAACAATTAAAAGATGAACCTGAAGGACATGTTATTCCTGAACTGTTCAGCATACAGAAGGTTTTAGAATAACCACTGAGGACATGAACATTTACACATCTCCAGGGCCAGATGCAATGCATGGTAGGATTGTAAAGGAACTAGCTTGTGTGACTGAACCAGTAACAATGTTATTTAATAATACTTTGGAGGAAGCAACTTGACCTTGTGGTTGGAAAGAGGCATAAATCAGTGCAATTTTCAAAAAAAGGAAGTAAGGCAATAGCATGGAATTACAGACCTGTTAGTCTGACATCTGTGGCAGAACGAGGAGGCAGAACGAGGAGGACGTGAGAGGACGCTGGCGCTGGTTGTGTGCCGCTTCTCCGTTCTCCACCATTAGTTTTTATTTTACTTTGAGTTTTTTAAATTTGTGATTTATGCACAGCGGCCAATACAGACTACAACTGTCTGTACTACTCTTGGACTTTTGTGCATTTTAGCACGAACTGGGACGCCAATATTGACGGCTGTCATACCTACCTGCTGCCGTCCGTCTCCAACACCGACCAGCCGTGGATCCTCCCGCTATCGGTAGTCCTCCATCTGGACACCTCCACCTCCGTCCCGCGATGATGTGAAGCATCTACCCGGGAAGCCTCCAGCTTTCCCCGGTGCGGTTAGGCCTCGTTGCCTGGGACCGCTTCTTCCTGCCAGCTGAGCCGCTGTTCCAGTCCTCCATACCCATCCTGATCTTCTGCTGCTAAGGTGTTGTACCCGGACAGCCTCCCAGCTGTTCCCGGTGCGGTTAGGCCTTGTTGTCTGGGACCGCTAAAACCTTCAGTCAGCCAGCCAGCCACCAGTTAGCCATCAAGTCAACAGGCAACTGGTAGCTACAGCTAGCCCTGCTAACGGCTAACAGGATCTAGAAGAGAGAACGCTGGAGCAACACGGACAGTTTAGGCCTTTTATTTATTTTCGGTGCAAGTAAAACAGACTGACGTTTCGGTCTTTCGACCTTCCTCAGAGTCATAGGTGGCAGCATCAAGGTAGACGATTATATACAGAGGTGAGCATGGGCTGTGCTCTCAATAAACCAGTGGTGGATGGCCCTCTGTTTAGTGGTAATTACCTAGTACTGCATGTCACAATCTCAAGGTTGCGCCTATCAGTGGTGATTAGGCTTAGTTCTGGGCACCTCACAACTGCTGGGACTCAATAACTCCACCACTCCGATACACATTTCAGTCATCAAACAACTAGGAATCTTACGCCGTCCTCGCTACATTCACAAAAGTTCCCGTCGTAAGTTTGTTTACATCCGGTCTCGTAACTCCATTCATTCCATCTGGTCAACAGAACGCTCCGTCGCATGTGCAACACGTCATCAGAGCGCAGCCCGTTCTGGATCAAATATCAGCACTGGGAATATCGTGAGACCACTGCACTGCAGGCGGAATACAAACGTGGAGAGGATTTCAGCTTACTCCGGCCCCTGCAGAAATTCACCACCCCATCAACAATCAAGATTGAACTATTCAATTTACAAACCCTCAAACAAAAATCCTCTCTCATTCATGACCACATTCTGGACTTTATGTGCCTTGTTGAGACCTGGCACCAGCCAGGTGTTTATTCCTCCCTCAACAAAGCCTGCCCCAAAGGTTACAAATACCTGGAGAAAGCACGCAGCACTGGTCAAGGTGGTGGTTTAGCCATCCTGTACAGGACTGATTTGGACCTGTCCCGCCTCCCTCTGCCTGCACCTTCTTCATTTAAATGTCTTGGATTCAAATGCAAATGCAAACCACCTTCCATTATGACAGTTCTACTTACTTACCGGCCACCTAAACCAAACTCACTTTTTATTTCTGAACTGCACGATCTCCTCACAACACTCTGTACTACTTCCTCCAATATCCTGATTTTAGGCGATCTGAACATTCATGTTGACTCCCCCTCCTCCCCCCCTGCATCCGAACTACTACAACTACTGGACTGTCTCCACCTCACACAGCACGTTGATGTCCCAACACACCACAAAGGTCACACATTGGACCTTGTCATCAGTGACTCTGCCCTGATCAGTAACCTACAGGTGTATGACATGGGTGTGTCGGACCACAGGGTCATCTCAATGGAGCTCCCACTCCCCTCCCCCCACAACAAGCCCAAACGCCAAATCCATTTCAGGAACATAAAAAACATGAACCCTGACGCCATAGCCCTGGACCTCCATCACCTCTCCTCTCCATCACTTCTCCTCATCAGCCACTGAATCAGTTGACCTGTACAATAACACCCTGAGCCGTCTCCTGGATCTTCACGCCCCTGTCAAAACAAAAACAGTCTCTTTCTCACGCTCCTCCCCTTGGTTCACCAGTGAGCTGCGGAAATTGAAGGCAGCAGGCCGTACCCTTGAGCGCCGCTACATGGCGTCAGGGCTCACTGTCCACAGGCTGATATACAGAGAGCATCGAACGGCCTATTCAACGGCCCTCAGAGACACACGGTCAAAATTCTATTCTAACATCATTAATAACAGTTCCGGTAACTCCAAGCAACTTTTCTCCACCATAAATAACTTCCTTAAACCACAATCACCCACCCACACTGCCACCACAGAGGATCAGTGCAACAACTACCTTGATTCCTTCAGATCAAAGGTAAATACCATCCGCTCTGTTCTCTCTGCCTCCCCCACTCTACCTGTCCTGATTGCTGCCCCACAGCCAGTGATCTCCCAGCCTCTCCGCTGTTTTGTCAACATCTCACAGCGAGAGGTTGAGGACACCATCAGCAAGATGAAATCTTCCACTTGCGCCCTTGACCCCTTCCCCACAGCCCACAATGTCGTGTCATCAGCTGGCATGGGATTTCCTACCACTGCTACGCTGATGACACCCAACCAGAACAGTGCTGCTAGGATCCTGATGAGAGTGCGGAAATACGAACACATCACACCCATCCTCCATTCACTACACTGGCTTCCCATCTCTGTCAGGATCGAGTACAAGGTCTCCCTCCTCACACATCAGTGCATCTACAGCAATGCCCCTTCCTACCTAAAGGAACTCCTCAAACCCCCGAACTCCACCCGCTCCACCCACTCACTCCGCTCCAGAAACTCAAACGCACTCGAGCCCTGCACAACAAATCTCCGCACCATGGGGGATCGGGCCTTCTGCTCAGCAGCTCCTCGACTGTGGAATGCCCTCCCGGACCATCTGAGAGCACCAACCACAGTCCATTGACTGAAAGGGCCTAAAAACCTTCCTTTTTAACAAGGCATTTGCCTAGATAGAGATGTAGTTGTTTTTATCTTTTTAAACTTCTACTGTGTTCTGCTGACTTGATTTGAAGTTTATTCATTTCACTGTTTTATTATTATTGTTGTTTTCTTCTTTCTTTTTTTGTTTTTAACCTGTAGCACTTTGAGATTTGCTTCAAATATAAAGTGTTACAAATAAAATGTATTATTATTATCATTATTATTATTATTACATCTGAGTTATGTAAAACAATGGAAAAATGTATTAGGGCATACATTGTAGATCATATGAAGTCTAATGAGCTCTTTCGTAACAAACAGTTTGGCTTTATATCTGAAAGATAGACTAAACTCTCAGTTGATAAACGGTCAGCAGCTTTAGATAGAGGACAGTCAGTTGATTGCATATATTAAGATTAATATCAAAATGAAGGTCTTACTGCATAGATGACAGAGTTATAGGTTAGATACAGGATTTCCTTAGTAATAAGAAACAGCAGGTGGTTAATGGAGCCACTTCAGATTGGACCTCTGGAGTCCCACAGGGATGCGTATTAAGCCCTGTGCTTTTTGTTACTTACATAAATGATTTACCAAGTGTGATACAATCCCATATTTAGAATTATTACCAAGGACACTGACATAGCTCAACTTCAAGCAGATCTCCAGAGTACTAGCAACTGGTGTGATATGTGGTTTACTGAAATGAAATCCAGACAAATGTAAACAATTACACTTTGGGAAATTAAGTGCCAACTTGGCTAACTAACTATACAGTTGTGGATTTGGTGATTCATCAAATAAAGGAAGAAAAGGATATAAGTTGTGGTTGACAATTCATTAGAATTTCAAACACACATCTCTGAAAAAGTTTTTTTTTTTTAAATCATCTTGAATTATGTCAGTATGGTGTTCTTACAAAATCAAGTGCTTTATATTCATGTATTAGTGCTTTATATTCATGCATTAGTGCTTTATATTCATGTATTTAGTGTTTTACATTGTGCTTTACATTCATGTATTTAGTGATTTATATTCATGTGTTAGTGCTTTATATTCATGTATTAGTGCTTTATATTCATGTATTAGTGCTTTATATTCATGTATTAGTGCTTTATATTCATGTGTTAGTGCTTTATATTCATGTATTAGTGCTTTATATTCATGTATTAGTGCTTTATATTCATGTATTAGTGCTTTATATTCATGTATTTAGTGCTTTATATTCATGTATTAGTGCTTTATATTCATGTATTTAGTGTTTTACATTGTGCTTTACATTCATGTATTTAGTGCTTTATATTCATGTGTTAGTGCTTTATATTCATGTATTAGTGCTTTATATTCATGTATTAGTGCTTTATATTCATGTATTAGTGCTTTATATTCATGTGTTAGTGCTTTATATTCATGTATTAGTGCTTTATATTCATGTATTAGTGCTTTATATTCATGTATTAGTGCTTTATATTCATGTATTAGTGCTTTATATTCATGTGTTAGTGCTTTATATTCATGTGTTAGTGCTTTATATTCATGTATTAGTGCTTTATATTCATGTATTAGTGCTTTATATTCATGTATTAGTGCTTTATATTCATGTATTAGTGCTTTATATTCATGTATTAGTGCTTTATATTCATGTATTAGTGCTTTATATTCATGTATTAGTGCTTTATATTCATGTATTAGTGCTTTATATTCATGTGTTAGTGCTTTATATTCATGTGTTAGTGCTTTATATTCATGTATTAGTGCTTTATATTCATGTATTAGTGCTTTATATTCATGTATTAGTGCTTTATATTCATGTATTTAGTGCTTTATATTCATGTATTAGTGCTTTATATTCATGTATTTAGTGTTTTACATTGTGCTTTACATTCATGTATTTAGTGCTTTATATTCATGTGTTAGTGCTTTATATTCATGTATTAGTGCTTTATATTCATGTATTAGTGCTTTATATTCATGTATTAGTGCTTTATATTCATGTGTTAGTGCTTTATATTCATGTATTAGTGCTTTATATTCATGTATTAGTGCTTTATATTCATGTATTAGTGCTTTATATTCATGTATTAGTGCTTTATATTCATGTGTTAGTGCTTTATATTCATGTATTAGTGCTTTATATTCATGTATTAGTGCTTTATATTCATGTATTAGTGCTTTATATTCATGTATTAGTGCTTTATATTCATGTATTAGTGCTTTATATTCATGTATTAGTGCTTTATATTCATGTATTAGTGCTTTATATTCATGTATTAGTGCTTTATATTCATGTATTAGTGCTTTATATTCATGTGTTAGTGCTTTATATTCATGTATTAGTGCTTTATATTCATGTATTAGTGCTTTATATTCATGTATTAGTGCTTTATATTCATGTATTTAGTGCTTTATATTCATGTATTAGTGCTTTATATTCATGTATTTAGTGTTTTACATTGTGCTTTACATTCATGTATTTAGTGCTTTATATTCATGTGTTAGTGCTTTATATTCATGTATTAGTGCTTTATATTCATGTATTAGTGCTTTATATTCATGTATTAGTGCTTTATATTCATGTGTTAGTGCTTTATATTCATGTATTAGTGCTTTATATTCATGTATTAGTGCTTTATATTCATGTGTTAGTGCTTTATATTCATGTGTTAGTGCTTTATATTCATGTATTAGTGCTTTATATTCATGTATTAGTGCTTTATATTCATGTATTAGTGCTTTATATTCATGTATTAGTGCTTTATATTCATGTATTAGTGCTTTATATTCATGTATTAGTGCTTTATATTCATGTATTTAGTGCTTTATATTCATGTGTTAGTGCTTTATATTCATGTATTAGTGCTTTATATTCATGTATTAGTGCTTTATATTCATGTATTAGTGCTTTATATTCATGTATTTAGTGTTTTACATTGTGCTTTACATTCACACTGTATCTCATTGCAGCTCGTCGGTTCTGGCAGGAAGTCAGTATCTGTCCATGGATCCTGTTGTAGACGGAGTCTTCATCTCTCCTTACCCGTTTGGCATCGACCCGGTAGGCTACCGTCCTCCTACCCTAACCCTAACCCTACCCATAGACATATAAAGGTACCCTAACCCTAACCCTAACCCTACCCTAACCCTAACCCTACCCTAACCCTAACCCTACCCATAGACATATAAAGGTAGACACGCCTCCTCTGGCTCTGAAGCGTCTGTATGGCGGGCGCGCTTCCGCTTCCTTGGGGGGGGCAGCTGGAAATGTCCGCGTGCATCACAGAAGGGGCGTTCAGTAGGCCAATCAGAGGCAGGTGGGGGCGGGACAACTAGATTCTGACAAGTCCTGGAAAAGACGCGCTGTGATTGGCCAGTGCCCGTTCCCCCCATTTCCGGGGGGAACGGGCACTGGCCAATCACAGCGCGTATGGCGGCCACCATACGAAACAGGTCGCTCCAACGAACTGCAGAGGCCAATGAGGTGTCTAGGTTTCTATATCTATGCTCCTACCTGTATGAGTGACATCACATCCTGTGTGTATGTTGTACTTCCTGTCAGGTGTGGGGCTGTTTGTATGAGTGACATCACATCCTGTGTGTATGTTGTACTTCCTGTCAGGTGTGGGGCTGTTTGTATGAGTGACATCACATCCTGTGTGTATGTTGTACTTCCTGTCAGGTGTGGGGTATGGCCAACAACAAGCTGACCTTCCTGAACTCTTACAAGATGAAGATGAGCGTCATCATCGGGGTCATTCACATGACCTTTGGAGTGTGTCTGTCCTTCTTCAACTTCAAGTCAGTAACTATGTTATAATAATAATAATATATAGATCTAAACTGTGTTTATATATTTAAGTCAGTAACTATGTTATAATAATAATAATAATAATATATAGATCTAAACTGTGTTTATATATTTAAGTCAGTAACTATGTTATAATAATAATAATAATAATATATAGATCTAAACTGTGTTTATATATTTAAGTCAGTAACTATGTTATAATAATAATAATAATAATATATAGATCTAAACTGTGTTTATATATTTAAGTCAGTAACTATGTAATCTCTCAAGAACAGATTCAGAGCTACGCTACTGAATCTGTCGGGGGGGTTCGTCATAACGTGTACGCACTGGCCTACAAGTGGGCGTGCCTTCAGATCAGGAAGCAGGCCGCGCTTTACCCAATCAAATGTAGTGGGCGGGATTTACTGTCTGCTCTCGTTTCCCACTGAAAACAAACCGAAACTCATTTAACAATAGTGTCCTCGGAGCAGACAAAACCACAGAAAGATATTCACATTTTAACTTGCTCTTTCATCATAGAAACAAGTGGGCTTCTAACCACAACCATCCATGTTCTCTGGGAGAAGTGGTGTTAGTGTTCCATGTAGAAATATTGTTAGTGGGAATGAAAACATAAGCGCACCACCGGAAGTGGAGCGCTGAAGGCAGACCAAAACCCCGGTTTCCTTGCGCACGGGTGCTCCGTTCAGCTCCCCCCAGAGCCAAGTGAAAGAGTAAAAAACAGCAGAGGGCGCTGTTTTTCTTTTTTATTTGGCGATGGGTTCCCAGATTGGTAACTATGTTGTCATCTTTATAACTGTTTTCAACTTTAAGTAAATCATGTTTTAATTAAGAATTTGAGCATTCTTTGTTTTTTTTCCGAATAAGGTAAAGGTTATGTAAAGCAACTTAGAGTACTTAGAAAAGCGCTAACTGGCGCTCGGGTGGTGCAGTGGTAAAGTCACTGCCCACCACCACTAGGTGGCTCAGTGGTTAAGTCACTGCCCACCACCACTAGGTGGCTCAGTGGTTAAGTCACTGTCCACCACCACTAGGTGGCTCAGTGGTTATGTCACTGTCCACCACCACTAGGTGGCTCAGTGGTTAAGTCACTGTCCACCACCACTAGGTGGCTCAGTGGTTAAGTCACTGTCCACCACCACTAGGTGGCTCAGTGGTTAAGTCACTGTCCACCACCACTAGGTGGCTCAGTGGTTATGTCACTGCCCACCACCACTAGGTGGCTCAGTGGTTAAGTCACTGCCCACCACCACTAGGTGGCTCAGTGGTTATGTCACTGCCCACCACCACTAGGTGGCTCAGTGGTTATGTCACTGCCCACCACCACTAGGTGGCTCAGTGGTAAAGTCACTGTCCACCTCCACTAGGTGGCTCAGTGGTAAAGTCTCTGCCCACCACCACTAGGTGGCTCAGTGGTAAAGTCCCTGTCCACCACCACTAGGTGGCTCAGTGGTAAAGTCCCTGTCCACCACCACTAGGTGGCTCAGTGGTTAAGTCCCTGTCCACCACCACTAGGTGGCTCAGTGGTAAAGTCACTGCCCACCACCACTAGGTGGCTCAGTGGTAAAGTCACTGCCCACCACCAGTAGGTGGCTCAGTGGTTAAGTCACTGCCCACCACCACTAGGTGGCTCAGTGGTTAAGTCACTGCCCACCACCACTAGGTGGCTCAGTGGTTAAGTCACTGTCCACCACCACTAGGTGGCTCAGTGGTAAAGTCACTGTCGATCACCACTAGGAGGACAAAACTAACTGCTTTGCAATTATTTTCTTTGGGTTTTATTATTATTAATGATGTTTAATGTTCCTATGGACCCTGAGTCAGTACAGTAAGATCTTATTTAATGTTATTATGTTTCCTATAGGAACACAGGACAGTACAGTAAGATCTTTAATGTTATAATATGTTATTAATGTGTTTCCTATAGGAACACAGGACAGTACAGTAAGATCTTTAATGTTATAATATGTTATTAATGTGTTTCCTATAGGAACACAGGACAGTACAGTAAGATCTTTAATGTTATAATATGTTATTAATGTGTTTCCTATAGGAACACAGGACAGTACAGTAAGATCTTTAATGTTATAATATGTTATTAATGTGTTTCCTATAGGAACACAGGACAGTACAGTAAGATCTTCTTAGTTCTGGTTCCAGAGCTGTTCTTCATGCTGTGTCTGTTTGGGTATCTGATCTTCATGGTGGTGTTTAAGTGGATGGCTTACCCCCCCTCCCAGTCTAAATACGCCCCCAGCATCCTCATCCACTTCATAGACATGTTCCTGTTCGCTGACAATGGAGACAACCCTCCTCTGTACGCAGGACAGGTTAGTAATACCCCCCTGTTACACCCCCCCTACTACACCCTTACTACCCCTTTACTACACCCTTACTACCCCCCTACTACACCCTTACTACCCCTTTACTACACCCCTACACCCCCCCTACTACACCCTTACTACCCCCCTACTACACCCTTACTACCCCTTTACTACACCCCTACACCCCCCTACTACACCCTTACTACCCCTTTACTACACCCCCCTTACTACACCCTTACTACACCCCTACACCCCCCCTACTACACCCTTACTACCCCCTTACTACACCCCCCTTACTACACCCTTACTACACCCCTACACCCCCCCTACTACACCCTTACTACCCCTTTACTACACCCCCCTTACTACACCCTTACTACACCCCTACACCCCCCCTACTACACCCTTACTACCCCCTTACTACACCCCCCTTACTACACCCTTACTACACCCCCCTTACTACACCCCTACAACCCTAACCCTGTACGCAGGACAGGTTAGTTACACCCCCCTGTTACACCCCCCCTACTACACCCTTACTACACCCTTACTACCCCCTTACTACCCCCCTACTACACCCCTACACCCTTACTACACCCTTACTACCCCCTTACTACCCCCCTACTACACCCCTACACCCCCCCTACTACACCCTTACTACACCCCTACTACACCCCTACACCCTTACTACACCCTTACTACCCCCTTACTACCCCCCTACTACACCCCTACACCCCTACACCCCCCCTACTACACCCTTACTACACCCCTACTACACCCCTACAACCCTCCCCTGTACACAGGACAGGTTAGTAATGACCCTAAATCTGATATATTTCGGCAATTTCTTTTTGCCAGACCCAAGGTTGCCAGACCCAAGGGGTCGGCCTACATGAGGCTTTGTCCCTATTTGGTCCATATATGGGCATAAATGTCCATCTTTGATTCTCATGACGTTGCTCACGTCATGCGAAGTCCGGCCATTCAGATTTCAACCACTAGGGGTCTGTCTGTACCAGGTCTCCTGGTTCCCTTGTTTTAAATGGCATGAATTCAATCAAAATGTTGATGTCTAACAAACCTGTGTGTGTGTGTGTGTGTGTGTGTGTGTGTGTGTGTGTGTGTGTGTGTGTGTGTGTGTGTGTGTGTGTGTGTGTGTGTGTGTGTGTGTGTGTGTGTGTGTGTGTGTGTCAGGCGGTGGTCCAGAAGGTTCTGGTGGTCCTGGCTCTGTGCTCGGTCCCGGTGCTGCTGCTGGGTCAGCCCACCTATGAATACGTCTCACACAAGAACCGCAGGAAGCGGCGCCGAGCCGCCGCCATGACGACCGCCGACAACAACGGCTCCATCAACGCCCGGCCGTCTGACCTGGACCACGCCCCCGATGGAGAGGAGGTGGGTCAAAGGTCACATAGCTGCTGAGTCATGTTCTTCATGTTTTATGTTTGTATTATGATCATTAACACATTGCATGCCAGTCGCGTAGATCTACGCGAACCTATTTAAAGCCGCAGCGTGCCAGTCGCGTAGATCTACGCGAACCACCGATTCCCATTGAAAGTGCCCCAGGTGCACTTTCCGAATTTTTTTGATCCATTTCCGTTTCCGGTTTCCGGTCGGAAACGGAATTATTCGGGTTCCGTTTTTTTCGATCGTATCCGCTTCCTGTCTGGGATCCTGTTTAAAACTCGATTTTCTCGGTTGTTGTTTTTCTCCTCGCTGATCACTGTTTACCGTTGATCGGCTGTAGCTTCAAGATGGCGGCACGGATTTGGAAACTGTTTTCGCTGACCGTTTCTCACGGATCCGCTGTGTGTTTAGAACCAAATGAACGCGCACTTTTAACTTATTTAGCGAGGTCTGTGGCGACATGAAAAAAACTAAAAAACAACAATAAAACGCTGGCACTGGTGAGTACATTATGAGATTAAACTCTGGCATGGAATGTGTTAATATGTTTATGATCATTAATATGTTTATTCATGTTGTATTATGATCATTAATATGTTTATTCTTCATGTTGTATTATGATCATTCATATGTTTATTCTTCATGTTGTATTATGATCATTAATATGTTTATTCTTCATGTTGTATTATGATCATTAATATGTTTATTCTTCATGTTGTATTATGATCATTAATATGTTTATGATCATTAATATGTTTATTCTTCATGTTGTACTATGATCATTAATATGTTTATGATCATTAATATGTTTATTCTTCATGTTGTATTATGATCATTAATATGTTTATGATCATTAATATGTTTATTCTTCATGTTGTATTATGATCATTAATATGTTTATGATCATTAATATGTTTATTCTTCATGTTGTATTATGATCATTCATATTGTTATTATTATTCTTCAGGGAGATGACAGATGTCTGCTGTTGGCTGAAGACGGTTCTATCAACGCCCGAACCTCTGATGTGGAGGGAGGGGCCGAGGAGGAAGAGGAGGTACACACATTTTAACCATTTATTTATGTCCACATAAAGGAGAATACATACAGGGACACATATATTAAAGGTGCAGTAAGGTTACATTCACAAAATCATGGCATTTGTTTTCATGATACAATAAGCATGTCACTCAGTACTCTGGGTATAAGTAACAGTATAATTACTCAGTACTCTATGGGTATAAGTAACAGTATAATTACTCAGTACTCTATGGGTATAAGTAACAGTATAATTACTCAGTACTCTATGGGTATAAGTAACAGTATAATTACTCAGTACTCTATGGGCATAAGTAAGTAACAGTATAAGTACTCAGTACTCTATGGGTATAAGTAACAGTATAAGTACTCAGTACTCTATGGGTATAAGTAACAGTATAAGTGCTCAGTACTCTATGGGTATAAGTAACAGTATAAGTGCTCAGTACTCTATGGGTATAAGTAACAGTATAATTACTCAGTACTCTATGGGTATAAGTAACAGTATAATTACTCAGTACTCTATGGGCATAAGTAACAGACAGTATAAGTACTCAGTACTCTATGGGTGTAAGTAACAGCGTCTCTGCCATATATGGCGACTGCCAATTATAGCAGAGACAGCACAATACTTTGCCAGCCTTTTTGCCTCCTTTCTGGGCATCCTAAGATGTTGAAACCCTCTAACAACCAGTCTGTGGGTATAATGTCCTACAGGCTGACACATATAAAAACACATAGTCTGCACCTATAGCCCAGCTCTGAGATGGTCTGTAGGAGTGGTTGGTATTTAATGACCTTGGTCATAAAGGCCTCCTCTAGGCTAAGGTCAAAGGTGCATGTTATCTCTAACACAGACACTTCATCAACCACAACAACATCTGGTGTATTATAGCTGTCAAAGATGTAAAGATGTCTGGGTTATCACAGAGATGTAAATATGTCTGGGTTATCACAGAGATGTAAAGATGTCTGGGTTATCACAGAGATGTAAATATGTCTGGGTTATAACAGAGATGTAAATATGTCTGGGTTATCACAGAGATGTAAAGATGTCTGGGTTATCACAGAGATGTAAAGATGTCTGGGTTATCACAGAGATGTAAATATGTCTGGGTTATCACAGAGATGTAAATATGTCTGGGTTATCACAGAGATGTAAATATGTCTGGGTTATCACAGAGATGTAAAGATGTCTGGGTTATCACAGAGATGATAATATGTCTGGGTTATCACAGAGATGTAAATATGTCTGGGTTATCACAGAGATGTAAAGATGTCTGGGTTATCACAGAGATGTAAATATGTCTGGGTTATCACAGAGATGTAAATATGTCTGGGTTATCACAGAGATGTAAATATGTCTGGGTTATCACAGAGATGTAAATATGTCTGGGTTATCACAGAGATGTAAATATGTCTGGGTTATCACAGAGATGTAAAGATGTCTGGGTTATCACAGAGATGTAAATATGTCTGGGTTATCACAGAGATGTAAAGATGTCTGGGTTATCACAGAGATGTAAAGATGTCTGGGTTATCACAGAGATGTAAATATGTCTGGGTTATCACAGAGATATAAATATGTCTGGGTTATCACAGAGATATAAATATGTCTGGGTTATCACAGAGATGTAAAGATGTCTGGGTTATCACAGAGATATAAATATGTCTGGGTTATCACAGAGATGTACATATGTCTGGGTTATCACAGAGATGTAAAGATGTCTGGGTTATCACAGAGATGTAAATATGTCTGGGTTATCACAGAGATGTAAAGATGTCTGGGTTATCACAGAGATGTAAAGATGTCTGGGTTATCACAGAGATGTAAATATGTCTGGGTTATCACAGAGATATAAATATGTCTGGGTTATCACAGAGATATAAATATGTCTGGGTTATCACAGAGATGTAAAGATGTCTGGGTTATCACAGAGATGTAAAGATGTCTGGGTTATCACAGAGATGTAAATATGTCTGGGTTATCACAGAGATGTAAAGATGTCTGGGTTATCACAGAGATGTAAAGATGTCTGGGTTATCACAGAGATGTAAATATGTCTGGGTTATCACAGAGATGTAAAGATGTCTGGGTTATCACAGAGATGTAAAGATGTCTGGGTATAATAATTCATCTCTGAAGTCAAGGAACACAGAGTATAGTTTACAGACTTGTGCTTTAAGTCATCTATCCCTGTTTTAAGACCAAAACATGTTGGTTCATTCCCTGCCTGTTGATATAAGTCTTCTGCTTAGTGGACAAGATGTTAGCATCCACCAGCCATGTATGCACTATTAACCCCCCAACCTCTGATGTAGAGGGAGGGGCCGAGGAGGAAGAGGAGGTACACACACACACACACACACACACACACACACACACACACACACACATGCACACGCACGCGCACACAGACACACACAGACACACACAGACACTTCTTTAATCCTTGTCTCCTCTATATACTTGTGTGTACATGTGATAATAATGCAGACACACACACACTCCTCCATGTCTCATGTCTCCTCATGCATCCTGCACCAGGCCATCAGAATAATAATAATATAATAATAATAATAATATGTTTGTGTTATTAACAGGACTTTGATGCAGCAGACGTCTACATGCATCAGGCCATCATAATAATAATAATAATATGTTTATATGTGTTATTAACAGGACTTTGATGCAGCAGACGTCTACATGCACCAGGCCATCCACACCATAGAGTACTGTCTGGGATGCATCAGCAACACCGCCTCCTACCTGAGACTGTGGGCACTGAGCCTGGCTCACGCACGTACGTGCACTGTCACACTGTTTTGATTGATTGATTGATTAGTCATAAATGTAAACATGAGGTACAGTCAGACATTAAGGCTAAAAGCATAACATTAAAAAAGTCCTGGGGACTTGTTTCCATTGTGGTCCTATGTATTCAATTCATCAACATAGCATAACGAATTAACACAATAATAATGTCATCAACACATAGAAAACACTATTATGTACAAAGAACATCATTAATGACTCCTCTAATGTACATAATGTAATGTAATGACTCCTCTCTATGGGAATGGACATGTACCTGAGTCATTAATGACTCATTAATGACTCATTAATGACTCCTCTCTATGGGAATGGACATGTACCTGACTCATTAATGACTCAATAATGACTCATTAATGAGTCATTAATGACTCATTAATGAGTCATTAATGACTCCTCTCTATGGGAATGGACATTTACCTGACTCATTAATGACTCATTAATGACTCATTAATGACTCATTAATGACTCCTCTCTATGGGAATGGACATTTACCTGACTCATTAATGACTCATTAATGACTCCTCTCTATGGGAATGGACATGTACCTGACTCATTTGCATACAGTATTCAATGTTGACGTTTGGAGGATTCCCCTGGTAACGCTATGAACTGTGGGTAATGCCCTTAGCCAATGGATGCTGACTTACAGAAAGGGTTTATTAAAGGTTCTTTCTGATCCTCACTGACTGACACATGTCAAATAGGACAGCTCACTGACTGACACATGTCAAATAGGACAGCTCACTGACTGACACATGTCAAATAAGACAGCTCACTGACTGACACATGTCAAATAAGACCGCTCACTGACTGACACATGTCAAATAGAAGGACTTCACTTAATGCTTATTTAATATCAGAATAGTGATTATATAATTGATTTCAGCTGTTATGATTCCAAACATGCAAACATGACCCTCTTTAATGACTTCAGTCTATATTAGTAGCTTAATGACTAGTATTAATATTCTATTGTCATTTTTATGTCCAGTGTCCCGGTGGAAAAGTGATGCATTTGCATACTCTCTATTGGTCATTAATTTATTTAAAATACCAAACATGGAGATAAGGTTACCATGTGAAGCTCTCCGGTGCTTCAGTGTGATTGGTCAAAGGGCTCTCCAGTGCTTCAGTGTGATTGGTCAGAAGGCTCTCCAGTGCTTCAGTGTGATTGGTCAGAAGGCTCTCCAGTGCTTCTGTGTGATTGGTCAGTGTCCTCTTCTTCTGCAGAGCTGTCGGAGGTGCTGTGGGTGATGGTGATGCGCATCGCCCTCCGCTGGCAGGGCTACGTGGGAAGTGTAGTCCTCGTCCTGGTTTTCTTCTTCTTCGCTGTCCTCACCGTGTCCATCCTGTTGGTGATGGAGGGTCTGTCTGCCTTCCTTCACGCTCTGCGTCTACACTGGTAAATATTATATAAATACTACATTATTATTATGATTATGAGGGTCTGTCTTCCTTCCTTCACGCCCTGCGTCTACACTGGTAAATATGATATAAATACTACATTATTATTATGATTATGAGGGTCTGTCTGCCTTCCTTCACGCTCTGCGTCTACACTGGTAAATATGATATAAATACTACATTATTATTATGATTATGAGGGTCTGTCTGCCTTCCTTCACGCCCTGCGTCTACACTGGTGAGATTATTATTATATAAATACTACATTAATTATTATGATTACTTAATGTCTGCACTGGTGAGAAATGATTAAAATGTTATTAATATTATAAATACTAAGTAATCATGTACCATCACCTGCCCATCACAGGCTGGGTTCCAGATGGTTAAAGTTGTATTGTTGTTTTTCAGGGTGGAGTTAAAGTTGTACTCTTGTTTTTCAGGGTGGAGTTAAAGTTGTACTCTTGTTTTTCAGGGTGGAGTTAAAGTTGTATTGTTGTTTTTCAGGGTGGAGTTAAAGTTGTATTGTTGTTTTTCAGGGTGGAGTTAAAGTTGTACTCTTGTTTTTCAGGGTGGAGTTAAAGTTGTACTGTTGTTTTTCAGGGTGGAGTTAAAGATGTACTGTTGTTTTTCAGGGTGGAGTTAAAGAGTTAAAGTTGTACTGTTGTTTTTCAGGGTGGAGTTAAATTTGTCCTGTTGTTTTTCCAGGGTGGAGTTAAAGAGGGTTAAAGTTATATTGTTGTTTTTCAGGGTGGAGTTAAAGAGGGTTAAAGTTATATTGTTGTTTTTCAGGGTGGAGTTAAAGAGGGTTAAAGTTATATTGTTGTTTTTCAGGGTAGTTATATTGTTGTTTTTCAGGGTGGAGTTAAAGAGAGTTAAAGTTATATTGTTGTTTTTCAGGGTAGAGTTAAAGAGGGTTAAAGTTATATTGTTGTTTTTCAGGGTGGAGTTAAAGAGGGTTAAAGTTATATTGTTGTTTTTCAGGGTGGAGTTAAAGAGAGTTAAAGTTATATTGTTGTTTTTCAGGGTGGAGTTAAAGAGAGTTAAAGTTATATTGTTGTTTTTCAGGGTGGAGTTAAAGAGAGTTAAAGTTATATTGTTGTTTTTCAGGGTGGAGTTAAAGAGTTAAAGTTGTATTGTTGTTTTTCAGGGTGGAGTTAAAGTTGTACTCTTGTTTTTCAGGGTGGAGTTAAAGATGTACTGTTGTTTTTCAGGGTGGAGTTAAAGAGGGTTAAAGTTATATTGTTGTTTTTCAGGGTGGAGTTAAAGAGAGTTAAAGTTATATTGTTGTTTTTCAGGGTGGAGTTAAAGAGGGTTAAAGTTATATTGTTGTTTTTCAGGGTGGAGTTAAAGAGAGTTAAAGTTATATTGTTGTTTTTCAGGGTGGAGTTCCAGAATAAGTTCTACAGTGGGATGGGATACAAACTGAACCCCTTCTGCTTCTCTGCTCTGATCCACGCCTCCAGTCCCCTCTGATTGGCCAATCCACGCCTCAGCTCTTGTCTGACTGGTCAATCCACGCCTCAGCTCGCCTCTCTGATTGGTCAAATGATAATATATGTTAAACAATGCATCCAAAGTGATTTTTTTTCTCTACTTTTTTCATAATTGATGAACGTTTGCTTCACTTTGCACTCTGACTGTTATTATAAAGTTATTATAACCATAAACAATGAACTGCATTATGAATGATGATAAATACAGCTTCTTTTGTATCTGATATCCTGTGTGTGTCCATATCGACCCTGTGTGTGTCCATATCGACCCTGTGTGTGTCCATATGAACCCTGTGTGTCCATATCGACCCTGTGTGTGTCCATATCGACCCTGTGTGTGTCCATATCAACCCTGTGTGTGTCCATATCAGCCCTGTGTGTGTCCATATCAACCCTGTGTGTGTCCATATCTACCCTGTGTGTGTCCATATCGACCCTGTGTGTGTCCATATCGAAAGGTTTTGTGATCCTCTGAAGGCTTTGTAGCCGATGATATGAAAAGGGAAAAAGTTCTTAAATTCATGTGAATCTGCTGTTGAGTTCAAGGGAATTTACAATTAATAATGAATTAGCAGCAGCAGATGTTATATTATTATAATAATAATTATTATTATGTGTAGTCCAGCAGATTTTCATGTCTTCCCAACAACAGACGACGGAGGAAGAGAAAATAAAGTTTGATTCGTTGTGCCTTTGTTACATAATCAGACTGATTTGATACATAATCAGATTGATTTGATACATAATCAGATTGATTTGATACATAATCAGACTGATTTGATACATAATCAGACTGATTTGATACATAATCAGACTGATTTGATACATAATCAGACTGATTTGATACATAATCAGACTGATTTGATACATAATCAGACTGATTTGATACATAATCAGATTGTATCCTCATTTATGTCCGTCTCACAGCGGACCACAGAGGACCTTCAACAGGGCGGAGCTTGTTGTTTTCACCTTGTGACGCCGTTTTGTGACACATCATGATACCTTCCACTTCCTGTTTCCACTTCCTGTTTCCACTTCCTGTTTCCACTATGATAAATCCTGGACTGGAAACATTTATATGAACTACTTGTCTTCTCTTACTTCATATTATATAATCTGTGGTTTACAGGTGGTCTATATACTATATCACAACATGTGGTTTACAGGTGGTCTGTAAACCACAACATGTGGTTTACAGGTGGTCTATATACTATACCACAACATGTGGTTTACAGGTGGTCTGTAAACCACAACATGTGGTTTACAGGTGGTCTGCTTGAACAACATCCTTCTCCTAAATGGTCTAAAGCTCTGTCAGGGTTTCATGTTGAAGGCATGCAGCAGCAGCAGCTTGTGAGCCTTCTCTCTCTTCCCTTGTTTGTTCATCTCCAAAGCCTGCTGCAATAATAATAACAGTAATAATAATGATATTAATAATGCTGCAGAGCTGCTTTGGACTCCAGCACAGTCTCTGTAATAAAAGCAGAAGATAAATGATTGGCACTGCAATAGTTTACTAACATAGAAAAGCCTGCCCTACATTCTGGAAACCAAAGTAACTGCTTATCGTTGCTTGGTTTGGACCTCAGAGGCAGGACATGGAGGGCAGTAAAGGGACAGTGAGACAGGTTGACTGAACAGTGAGACAGGTTGACTGAAAGGTGAGACAGGTTGACTGAACAGTGAGACTGGTTGACTGAACAGTGAGACAGGTTGACTGAACAGTGAGACAGGTTGACTGAACAGTGAGACAGGTTGACTGAACAGTGAGACAGGTTGACTGAACAGTGAGACAGGTTGACTGAACAGTGAGACAGGTTGACTGAACAGTGAGACTGGTTGACTGAACAGTGAGACTGGTTGACTGAACAGTGAGACAGGTTGACTGAACAGTGAGACTGGTTGACTGAACAGTGAGACAGGTTGACTGAACAGTGAGACAGGTTGACTGAACAGTGAGACTGGTTGACTGAACAGTGAGACAGGTTGACTGAACAGTGAGACTGGTTGACTGAACAGTGAGACAGGTTGACTGAACAGTGAGACTGGTTGACTGAACAGTGAGACAGGTTGACTGAACAGTGAGACAGGTTGACTGAACAGTGAGACAGGTTGACTGAACAGTGAGACTGGTTGACTGAACAGTGAGACAGGTTGACTGAAAGGTGGGCTTTTGGGAGCTCGAGGACACCATAGCTGGTGTAACACCAGAGTACTAAACCATCAACTGTGACAAACCATAAATCATTTTACAAGACAAAGACAGAAGGAGCAGACATATGGTTGACATTTCTTAACCATATAATATACATGTATAGAATGTACGTAATATCATGTACATTAATTTACATCAAGTGCCTGGAAAATTGGACATTATTTAGATTATTCGCCCCTCTTCAAATGAAGGCAATGGCACTTTAGAACAATATAAGTATTTTGCTGTGTGTCGCCTTAATGATCTGAAGCCCCCCCCCCCCCCCTCCCACGCGGCCGTGACCGCCAACATTCAGATCAAGGACTCAGATTGATCAAACACCAACCCCCCCCCCCCCCCCCCCACCCCCATAATGTAAGGATTAAGGATGCAAAAGTCTTCGATCTTAATGTTTGTGGTCGCTGTCACCATTAAGGACCTTAATGGTGTATTATCGGACTTCAATGCATGTGCATGATGAGCACATTCAACACACAGCCTGTGTAGAAGAACACAGAAGAAGAGCAGATTAATTAAACACTTATTTTACTTTGTCTTGGAATTATGACTGGCAGGCTGCTGAGGGCGCAGGCGCCCCCTGCTGGCAGCAGTATACAATGATAGATGCACTCACACTTTTTTCAGCACCTTGGAGAGCTCTACAAACACCTTGGAGAGCTCTACAAACACCTTGGAGAGCTCTACAAACACCTTGGAGAGCTCTACAAACACCTTGGAGAGCTTTACAAACACCTTGGAGAGCTCTACAAACACCTTGGAGAGCTCTACAAACACCTTGGAGAGCTCTACAAACACCTTGGAGAGCTCTACAAACACCTTGGAGAGCTCTACAAACACCTTGGAGAGCTCTACAAACACCTTGGAGAGCTCTACAAACACCTTGGAGAGCTTTACAAACACCTTGGAGAGCTCTACAAACACCTTGGAGAGCTCTACAAACACATTGGAGAGCTCTACAAACACCTTGGAGAGCTCTACAAGACAACAACTCAAGGCTTGGAGAGTAAGGAAGCGAGAGACAAGGCAGGAGTGAACTGATCACTTCCAACCAATATTTGGCACAAACAAGGGGTTAAATTCATTCTCCTGCTATGCCACAAACATGTGGAATGTCCAACCTAAAGGAGTAAAGGAGTGTAAAACCCTACTCACTTTCAAAACTGCCCTAAAGATACACCTTCAGGAGGCTGGCCCCTGTCTAAGTCTTAACCTAACCCCGCCCCCTCCTCCAACTGTTTATTGTACATATTTCTTGTTTTTCATACAGTAACCTGTAAGCTGACTGTATGACGTTCTGCATAGTAGTGTATATCTGTCTGTCTTCTTAAATGTCATCATGATGTGAATGCGTGGGGAACTCATTTTAAATCAGACTTTGTGCTTTTATGAGCGATCCAGTTTAGAGGACTTTGTATTGTAAACTGTGCTTCCATTTACTGTTTCCATGTCTTTCTAAATAAAGTATTGAATCAATCAATCAATGTAAAAACCCTACCGTCCCCTTCAAAGCCGCTCTAAAAGAGTACCTCCAGGAGGCTGCAATTGGAAACTGGCCCCTGTAAAAGTCTAGCCCACACCCCCCCCGCCCCCATAGAAGTGTATATATGTCTGTCATTAGGGTGCGTTTGGAAATACAGCACTGAGCGCACTGGCCAATACAAACTAATAGGCGAGTGCGCTCTGGTGCGCAATTTCCGAACGCACCCTTAAGTGTCTCTATGAATTGAGTACAAAGGACCCCAATGGAAACAAGCCATAGCGCTTTCTTGGGTTTTAATCTTATTAGCAGGCCTTGTATTGAACTGTACTTTACTGTGTTTTTTTTTCTGCAAACTGCTAATAAAGTATTCAATCAATCAATCAATCAATCAATCAATCAATAGATGAAATAATGATGAAATGAAATAACACAACTGTACCTCAGGGTGTCAGTGTGTCAGTGTGTCCACTAGAGGGCGACACAGATGGTGGAATGAAACCGTTTGATCAGACTCCCTGCTCTAGGAGTCCTGGGAAAGTTTAAATAGTTTTGTCCACTAGGCGGCAGCATTGTTTAAAAGACGACTCTATGACATAAGGTATTTTATTTGCCTCTGTTTGATTCAATTCAATTCAAAGGAGCTTCATGGCAGGATGACAAAACATTTAAAAATAAAGATAATTAAAAACCTATAAATGTATGTTGTACAATTAAAGGTAATACAGTAATGTGTAAACAGAGCTTTGTTAAAGAAAAACTATACAAATGTTAATTTACAGTTCATTATTTACATGTTGTATACCAGTGGTTCTCGGGGACCCCCAGGGGTCCTTGAGGTGGTTCCAGGGGTCCCCAGCTAAATGAGAGCCAGTTAGGAACCAAACGTACCCTTACAGGTCCATTTGGTTCCATGTGGATGTGTACCATAGAGGTATAATATAACATATAATATAACATATAATATAACATATAACATATACATATATAACATATACATAACTTACAGGTCCATTTGGTTCCATGTGGATGTGTACACTGTCAGAACTACATTAACCCTTCAGGGGAAATAAATTACCTTATGTCTGATAAGCATGGCGCCTACGTCATTCGTGTGCGCCGACCGGCTGCATCGTGACGTCATCAACATGTCATTGTTTTTGAAGCGCTAGAAAAGGGTTTTTAACGTTGGATGTTTTTTGTAAACAAACACGTTTAATAACTATTATAAACATAATTACATGTTTAATAACTATTATATAAACATAATTACATGTTTAATAACTATTATATAAACATAATTACATGTTTAATACATAGTTCTGGTTGGAGGAAGTTCAGAGCGACGTCTATAAACTGTATGAAATATAATTAATATTTATCTTCATCTGCAAGAAGAATCCACAATTCAGAGGTATTTATTATTATTATTATTATTATTATTTATTTATTCAAGTATAAATACATATCACAGAGTAATATTAACTAGTATTTGAGTAACATTTGACCAGGAGTATTTATACTTTGTCTCAAGTATTGTCGGTTAACCTGTTGTTGTTCCAGATATATATATAAATACATTAATATAAATACATAGTGAGTTACTAAATGTTATTTAGACTGATGTAGGTTCATTGTTTACCTGTTATCACAGCCTTAGATCAACACTATCGTAGATTTATTTTATCGATTTTGACATTTTTATCTCTACTAGAGTCTTAGCTCCACCCCCCCAGAATGACCTGGAAGGTCACCAGTAAAGCCCGTATTTCTCCAAACATGTACAAATGATAAATATAAGGTGTTTACCCGCTTCTTCTAAATGTTAACTAGGTGTCCGGAGTGTTTGTATAATGTATTAATCCATATTATTCAATAAAGAAGTGTTTTAATCCTGTCTGTGGCCGAATGCCATTCCCCCCCTCGTTTACTTCCTGTTTACATTGAGTGTAGTTCCGGCTTTCACCGGATGCGCCCCGTTACTAGTGCCCATTGGGAACTTCCGACAGAATCGTCCACAGACAGGATTAAAACACTTCTTTATTGATACATATGGACTAATACATTACACACACACTCCGGACACCTAGTTAACATTTGGGACAAGCGGGTAAACACCTTATATTTATCATTTGTACATGTTTGGAGAAATACGGGCTTTACTGGTGACATTCCAGGGCAAACTGGGGGGGTGGAGCTAAGACTAGATATATTATAACAATGTCAAAATCGAAAACATATCTACGATAGTCTTGATCTAAGGCTAGTGTTATCCTCTAGTTTATTTAAGACACTACATTGTTCTCTCTGCATTCTATTTATGTGACTTATTTATTGACCTTGTTATTTATTGACTAGAGTTCATTTTTACTCTGATTATTGTTATGATCACACTTTGCTCTGGATGAGAGAGATGAGACACTTAAAGTAATATGTGTGTGTATGTGACTGCAGGAGACCTAAACTAAATAATAATAATAAAGTAATATAATATAATAATAAAGTAATATGTGTGTATGTGACTGCAGGAGACCTAAACTAAATAATAATAATAAAGTAATATAATATAATAATAAAGTAATATGTGTGTATGTGACTGCAGGAGACCTAAACTAAATAATAATAATAAAGTAATATAATATAATAATAAAGTAATATGTGTGTATGTGACTGCAGGAGACCTAAACTAAATAATAATAATAAAGTAATATAATATAATAATAAAGTAATATGTGTGTATGTGACTGCAGGAGACCTAAACTAAATAATAATAATAAAGTAATATAATATAATAATAAAGTAATATGTGTGTATGTGACTGCAGGAGACCTAAACTAAATAATAATAATAAAGTAATATAATATAATAATAAAGTAATATGTGTGTATGTGACTGCAGGAGACCTAAACTAAATAATAATAATAAAGTAATATAATATAATAATAAAGTAATATGTGTGTATGTGACTGCAGGAGACCTAAACTAAATAATAATAATAAAGTAATATAATAATAAAGTAATGTGTGTGTATGTGACTGCAGGAGACCTAAACTAAATAATAATAATAAAGTAATATAATATAATAATAAAGTAATATGTGTGTATGTGACTGCAGGAGACCTAAACTAAATGATAATAATAAAGTAATATAATATAATAATAAAGTAATATGTGTGTATGTGACTGCAGGAGACCTAAACTAAATAATAATAATAAAGTAATATAATAATAAAGTAATGTGTGTGTATGTGACTGCAGGAGACCTAAACTAAATAATAATAATAAAGTAATATAATATAATAATAAAGTAATATGTGTGTATGTGACTGCAGGAAACCTAAACTAAATAATAATAATAAAGTAATATAATAATAAAGTAATGTGTGTGTATGTGACTGCAGGAGACCTAAACTAAATAATAATAATAAAGTAATATAATATAATAATAAAGTAATAGGCGATGAGATGGTGATGAGATGGTCCATTGTCTATTGTGTGACGCGCTACACAATAATAATAATAATAATAATAATAATAAAACTTTATTTGTATAGCACTTATTTAAACAAAGTTACAAAGTGCTTGAACAATCAAAACAGCAATCAACAACAACAACAATGCAATAATGAAATAACAGTGATATATTACATTTACAATAATAAACAACATTTATCTCAGGGAGTTAAGAAGGCCTTTCTGTAGAAATGTGTTTTTAAAAGGGATTTAAAACTGGTTAATGATCTGGTTCATCTTAGTTGCTCTGGTAGGCTTTATAGGAAAGGCCCGACCTCCTTTGGTCACCAAATTAGACGTATAAATGTCCAGTAGACCCTGGCCAGATGATCTAAGGGTGCGCCCTGGCACATAAGGTTTTGCCACAAGCAAAAGGAAGATTCGCTGGATCCAAACAATGCGTTTTAAGGGGTTTATTAAAGCAACATAAATAACTTAGATAAAGGGTGCTTAAACTCATAGCAAAGGGTGATCACAGCGATCAAACAAAGTAAATAAAGTGTATAAAGCGGTCAACAAAAAGTACGTCTCCCAAACACCCCCTCTCTCTCTCTCTCTCTCTCTCTCTCTCTCTCTTTGTTCTCAGCAGGAGGTCAGGTGGTGCTTTTGAGGTAACCAGGGTGAGGGTTACTCAATCATCCACTCACACACACAGTGACCAAATATATAAATAACAATAAACCAAACATAGACGTCATAATAACAATAAACCAATTCATGGCTCCTACAATGTCTCATTAACCCTTTAGGACTTAATAACCAACATTAAGGCATAGAAAATAAATCATATATTAATGGAACAAATTGCTTAAATATAATTTATAATTGTTCCTCATAGAATATTTGACCTAATAAAGAAGAAACATTTGAAGAGAAGAAAACAACCTTACAGAATGAGACATAAGACCTAATGCATGTCATAATACATGTTTTATATTCATATATCCCTTCTCCAGGGACCAGAGGACATCATGTCTGCCCAGAAGGACTGTGAGTTCCTGGTGAAACGAGCCAGAGATCTGGTGTCAGAAGATCCATGCGCCGCCAAGGCCTGGCTCATAACGGCCAGAACCCTCTACCCTACCGACTTCAATATACAGGTAACAACATCTGGTGTAACACCTACCGACTTCAATATACAGGTAACAACAGCTGGTGTAACACCTACCGACTTCAATATACAGGTAACAACATCTGGTGTAGCACCTACCAACTTCAATATACAGGTAACAACATCTGGTGTAACACCTACCAACTTCAATATACAGACCAATACATACTGTATGTGTGAGGTGTTTGAGTCCACCCTGAATTTACTAAGATGAGCTCTATGTACTACTTTCAGTTACTAAGATGAGCTCTATGTACTACTTTCAGTTACTAAGATGAGCTCTATGTACTACTTTCAGTTACTAAGATGAGCTCTATGTACTACTTTCAGTTACTAAGATGAGCTCTATGTACTACTTTCAGTTACTAAGATGAGCTCTATGTACTACTTTCAGTTACTAAGATGAGCTCTATGTACTACTTTCAGTTACTAAGATGAGCTCTATGTACTACTGTCAGTTACTAAGATGAGCTCTATGTACTACTTTCAGTTACTAAGATGAGCTCTATGTACTACTTTCAGTTACTAAGATGAGCTCTATGTACTACTTTCAGTTACTAAGATGAGCTCTATGTACTACTTTCAGTTACTAAGATGAGCTCTATGTACTACTTTCAGTTACTAAGATGAGCTCTATGTACTACTTTCAGTTACTAAGATGAGCTCTATGTACTACTTTCAGTTACTAAGATGAGCTCTATGTACTACTTTCAGTTACTAAGATGAGCTCTATGTACTACTTTCAGTTACTAAGATGAGCTCTATGTACTACTTTCAGTTACTAAGATGAGCTCTATGTACTACTTTCAGTTACTAAGATGAGCTCTATGTACTACTTTCAGTTACTAAGATGAGCTCTATGTACTACTTTCAGTTACTAAGATGAGCTCTATGTACTACTTTCAGTTACTAAGATGAGCTCTATGTACTACTGTCAGTTACTAAGATGAGCTCTATGTACTACTTTCAGTTACTAAGATGAGCTCTATGTACTACTTTCAGTTACTAAGATGAGCTCTATGTACTACTTTCAGTTACTAAGATGAGCTCTATGTACTACTGTCAGTTACTAAGATGAGCTCTATGTACTACTTTCAGTTACTAAGATGAGCTCTATGTACTACTTTCAGTTACTAAGATGAGCTCTATGTACTACTTTCAGTTACTAAGATGAGCTCTATGTACTACTTTCAGTTACTAAGATGAGCTCTATGTACTACTTTCAGTTACTAAGATGAGCTCTATGTACTACTTTCAGTTACTAAGATGAGCTCTATGTACTACTTTCAGTTACTAAGATGAGCTCTATGTACTACTTTCAGTTACTAAGATGAGCTCTATGTACTACTTTCAGTTACTAAGATGAGCTGAACTGAAATGAAGTGAAGTAGAACGAGAGTTATGCATATAACTAAGGTTCTACGAATTCCGGATGACCGCCAGAGTTGACTGTAACTCGGAATCTCATTCTCGACGAAAAGATTTCAGGAGGATGATCGCTGTGTGCACCGCACCTATATAGGTGGCGTGCGCGTACACAGGTCACAAGTGACTTTGTTGGTATTAATATTCGACCTATGCGCGAGCGCGCGATGAATATCCAGGTGTTGAAAACACTGCCTCTGGCGGTCAGAAGGAATGAAGTAGAATGTTTTTTTAGTTTTTTTTTTACGGTTTGCCATTAGCCGTTAGTTTTAACCGGTTGCCAATTTCTTAACGTTGGCCATCCCTAGCATTAACGTCAGTAACAGATGAGATGACTGTATAACTGTCTGGAACAAATCCATTCTCAGTTGGAAACACTAGGAGCAGTTTTTCCCACTTCTGATTATTAGGAAGATGTGGAAATGAACCAAATAGTTGTTTCACAAACTGAAGTTGTTACAGGAAAGATTGAATTCAGCACAGAGGGGAGGACAACTATGGAATATATTGTATAATAGTTTTGTATGTATTTGTTTGTATGTATTTGGTTTATATTTAGTTCATTTATTTGTATCTTTTCAGTATGAGATGTACATGATTGAACGGAATGCAGAGAGGACTGCCCCCGCAGGCAGACTGCTGTATGACATGTGAGTAGATTTAATCCATTATAAATAGAACAATGTAAACATAATAATAATACTTTATGATAAACATTCATATCTCTCAGGTTTATAAACTTTCCTGACCAGCCAGTGGTGTGGAGGGAGATCGGTGTGATCACGTCTGCTCTGCGCCAAGACTGTCAAGATAAACACGCTACCTTCTTACAAGGTATGTTATAATATGTTATAAATACCCCCAAAACATGTGATCTTATATTAATGTATGTTATAAATACCCCCTTTTCTTATATCAAAGTATGTTATATATATATAATATAAATACTTATATATATAAGTATATATAATATAAATACTTATATATATATATAAGTATATATATATATATATAATATAAAGATCTTATATAAAAATGAGGGGAAATCATAGACTCACAGCCCCAGCAGATACAGTCCTAAACACAGGCCAGGTTGTCCAGTGTGAGATGATGTGTAGTTGTGTTGTGTATTGTTTTACAGTGTGAGATGATGTGTAGTTGTGTTGTGTATTGTTTTACAGTGTGAGATGATGTGTAGTTGTGTTGTGTATTGTTTTACAGTGTGAGATGATGTGTAGTTGTGTTGTGTATTGTTTTACAGTGTGAGATGATGTGTAGTTGTGTTGTGTATTGTTTTACAGTGTGAGATGATGTGTAGTTGTGTTGTGTATTGTTTTACAGTGTGAGATAATGTGTAGTTGTGTTGTGTATTATTTTATAGTGTGAGATAATGTGTAGTTGTGTTGTGTATTGTTTTACAGGGGTGTTTGAGACGCTCCCAGGGCGTGTCCAGTGTGAGATGCTCCTCAAAGCCACAGAACAATGTTTCAACACTCTGGAGAAAGCTGAGATGTTGTTACTGCTCCTCAAACGATTCCCTGAGTCTGTGGTCCAGCATGGAGTAAGTATTTATACCTGAGTATTTATACCTGAATCTGCAGTAAGTATTTATACCTCAGTATTCAGTGTTTCTAGGAACTACTAAGTCGTTACAGTGGAGCTCAAAGACCTCAAAATAAGAAGTCTGGTGTCTTTGAGATGAACAGCTGTCACAGAGTCTCGGTGGCCCTGTGGACCCCTGTGGTCCCCTGTGGACCCCTGTGGACCCCTGTGGACCCCTGTGGACCCCTGTGCAAGACTTGCATACAAAAAGACAAAAAGCATTGGATGATCTTGCATTGAAATATTGTTATTAACACTTGAAATGCCAGAGTTATTTCAGATTTCTTAGCTGTTTTATGCCAGAGATTTTTCATTGAGAAAAAAAAAGTACTCAGGAGCCGAGATACAGAATTTTTAAGTTTTAAGTTAACAAGGAAGTGGATGGGAGTTTAAATCTTCAAAAAAATCATATCATATCATAAAAAAAAATGTAAAAAAAAAACCTGCATATATGCGTTCTTGGCACTCAATGTGTTAACATGGATTCAAATGTTTATTTCACAGATGTTTCCTTTCTCATTCTAATCACATAATAATGTTTGGTTTTGCTTTCTTGACCAAACAAACACATCTACTGAACAAGCTGTCCACAGCTTGCATTGCAGACGTAATGATATCATTGTGTTGTATATACAGTAGTATTATTGTGTATAACAATGTACAGTAAATAAATCAGTATAATGTGTTGTATATACAGTAGTATTATTGTGTATAACAATGTACAGTAAATAAATCAGTATAATGTGTTGTATATACAGTAGTATTATTGTGTATAATAATGTACAGTAAATAAATCAGTATAATGTGTTGTATATACAGTAGTATTATTGTGTATAATAATGTACAGTAAATAAATCAGTATAATGTGTTGTATATACAGTAGTATTATTGTGTATAATAATGTACAGTAAATAAATCAGTATAATGTGTTTTCAGGTCAATCTAGGAGAGACGTTGTTGGAGGCAGAGATCTCAGAAAACTTGGACACTCCTGTCAACTGCTTCAGAAAACTGTTTGGTCAGTGAATGCACGCACGCACACACACACACACACATACATACATACACACTAGGGGTGTGCCGATATATCGTCCCGCGATATATCGCGATACGTTTTCATGACGATATGTATCGTTTTGAGAAAAAAATATATCGTTTTCGGGTCAGGTGTCACACTATTGCCCTATTTGGATTCAAAACGGCTATTGTAGCTGAAAAGCTACAAGTTCGCATGTCTGAATAATGCAAAAACAGAATTATTTGTTTGCATTAGCTTTTTTTCTCCCCCATATATTTTTCATAATAAAAAAAGTGCGTATCGTATCGAAATCGTATCGAAGTTGTGAGCCAAATATCGTATCGTATCGTTTGGTGAAATTAGTGTATCGGCACACCCCTAATACACACACACGCGCATGCATGCATACATACATACATACATACATACATACATACATACATATACATACATACATACATACATACATACATACATACATACATACATACATACATACATACATACATACATAATCAAGGGTCCTGAAATGTATCAAGGGTCCTGGAAAAATGATTTGTTTGGCTATGCATTGTTTTTGGCTTTGATTTTGTGAAAAATGAAAACATTTTACAAAACATGGATAAACATTACACGAAACATAAGAAGTTTTTCGCCGAATGGGCTGCGTGATCGCAGCCTAATGTATACCGGACGTGACAAAAAGAACAGATCTACAAGCTCACAACGTGCTGCAGCGTGATGCAGAGTTAGTTTCCAGTTAGTTTGGAATGGAATGATACCATTCTATGCTTTATTTTTGCTACTCTGCCTGTCTTTGGGCATACATAGTAGTAAGCTCTATTTTCGGCCGAAGATCCTATACCCACTATTTGGGGATTTAGCATGGTGCAAGGGGCGTTACCGTGCAAAAGTTGCTATCTTCGGACACCAGCCTTATCCCTAAAACACCTGTTCTACCTGTTACCTTATGCATACTGTAGGTGTGCTTTGGGCGTTACAATAATAAAACCAATCACTGTGCCAGATGCCATTGCCTTTAACACATTCCACGCCAGAGTTTAATATCATAATGTACTCACCAGTGCCAGCGATTTATTGTTTTTTTTTATTTTTTTTAGTCGCCACAGACATCGCTAAATCCGTTAGTTTGTAAACACACAGGGGATCTGTGTGAGACGCCCAGCAAAGACCGTTTCGATCTGCGATCCGCCATCTTGAAGCTACAGCGGTTTATGCTAAACAGCGATCAGCGATGAGAAAAACAACAACCGAGAAAATCGAGATTTCGTTTCCGCTTTAGAGTGGAGGCGGATGAGAACGAAAATCTCCGGATATGGATAATTCCGTTTACGGTGGTGCTACAATGAAATGTGTCGTGGCGAACGAGGCCTACAATGAAATGTGAACCTGTGAGTAAAAAAAATAAAAAAAACTTCGCGTAAATCTACGCGACTGGCACGCTGCGCAATTAAGTAGGTTCGCGTAGATCGACGTGATTGGCACTCTCAACGTGTTAAGAGAAGACTGCGCAAGCCATTATCCTCAATGCAATCTTACTCTCTCTCCTTCTCTGCCCATTGAAGAGCGACGTTGCCTTATATAATAAATGTATATTTGATACACAGAATCTGCTTGTGTTCTGGATTAATTAAACAAAATGGTCTGGTGGTTATAGCAAACGCAGATCAAACGACATGGTATTAGTTATTTAAACACAATTGACACTCTCACTTCTGCTGATTATAGGAACATTTGAATCACAGAGATTGGTTGAGAATTAGCATAGAGGGAGACCTCTGAATGTTGTGCCGTTGTGCACATCGGCCCGACTCCCAACATGTCCATTGCAGGCAGGCTCTACCAAACCAATGTGGCACAGCGGGTGGTTTTAGAATCCGCTATGCGCTTTCCCAAACGTGTGTGTGGGCAAGATAGCAATTTTAGGGAAAGCGCAACAATACGCCCACGGCCAAATAACGGAGTGGGCATAATGAATAATTATAATGAATAGCGGGTATAGTGGCCGTAACGTACTGTTTAGGGACAGTGCCAGCTCCCTTGTGCGTAATTCATGGGTAGCGGGTATTGCGAACAGGTATGGCACCGGTGAAAATAGGGCCCTCGAGACTCATTATTGCGCTGAATGATTGTTATATAGGCCTGTAAATTTGCTTAAATGTTCTGGAAAAAGTTTTGAAAAAGTTTCGGAAATTCATTGGCAAAAATGTGTGGGAACCTTTAGTCAACAAATAAAAACGAAAATCTTAGGGTGGGACTAGTGGAGAAGAGATCCAGTAGAACTAAGACTAGTGGAGAAGAGATCCAGTAGAACTAAGACTAGTGGAGAAGAGATCCAGTAGAACTAAGACTAGTGGAGAAGAGATCCAGTAGAACTAAGACTAGTGGAGAAGAGATCCAGTAGAATAAATACTAGTGGAGAAGAGATCCAGTAGAACTAAGACTAGTGGAGAAGAGATCCAGTAGAATAAATACTAGTGGAGAAGAGATCCAGTAGAATAGATACTAGTGGAGAAGAGATCCAGTAGAATAAATACTAGTGGAGAAGAGATCCAGTAAAACTAAGACTAGAGGAGAAGAGATCCAGTAAAACTAAGACTAGTGGAGAAGAGATCCAGTAGAACTAAGACTAGTGGAGAAGAGATCCAGTAAAACTAAGACTAGTGGAGAAGAGATCCAGTAGAACTAAGACTAGTGGAGAAGAGATCCAGTAGAACTAAGACTAGTGGAGAAGAGATCCAGTAGAACTAAGAATAGTGGAGAAGAGATCCAGTAGAATAAATACTAGTGGAGAAGAGATCCAGTAGAACTAAGACTAGTGGAGAAGAGATCCAGTAGAATAAAGACTACTGGAGAAGAGATCCAGTAAAACTAAGACTAGTGGAGAAGAGATCCAGTAGAACTAAGACTAGTGGAGAAGAGATCCAGTAGAACTAAGACTAGTGGAGAAGAGATCCAGTAGAACTAAGACTAGTGGAGAAGAGATCCAGTAGAATAAATACTAGTGGAGAAGAGATCCAGTAGAACTAAGACTAGTGGAGAAGAGATCCAGTAGAATAAAGACTACTGGAGAAGAGATCCAGTAAAACTAAGACTAGTGGAGAAGAGATCCAGTAGAACTAAGACTAGTGGAGAAGAGATCCAGTAGAACTAAGACTAGTGGAGAAGAGATCCAGTAGAATAAATACTAGTGGAGAAGAGATCCAGTAGAACTAAGACTAGTGGAGAAGAGATCCAGTAGAATAAAGACTACTGGAGAAGAGATCCAGTAAAACTAAGACTAGTGGAGAAGAGATCCAGTAGAACTAAGACTAGTGGAGAAGAGATCCAGTAGAACTAAGACTAGTGGAGAAGAGATCCAGTAGAACTAAGACTAGTGGAGAAGAGATCCAGTAAAACTAAGACTAGTGGAGAAGAGATCCAGTAGAACTAAGACTAGTGGAGAAGAGATCCAGTAGAATAAATACTAGTGGAGAAGAGATCCAGTAGAACTAAGACTAGTGGAGAAGAGATCCAGTAGAATAAAGACTACTGGAGAAGAGATCCAGTAAAACTAAGACTAGTGGAGAAGAGATCCAGTAGAACTAAGACTAGTGGAGAAGAGATCCAGTAGAACTAAGACTAGTGGAGAAGAGATCCAGTAGAACTAAGACTAGTGGAGGAGAGATCCAGTAGAACTAAGACTAGTGGAGGAGAGATCCAGTAGAACTAAGACTAGTGGAGAAGAGATCCAGTAGAACTAAGACTAGTGGAGAAGAGATCCAGTAGAACTAAGACTAGTGGAGAAGAGATCCAGTAGAACTAAGACTAGTGGAGAAGAGATCCAGTAGAACTAAGACTAGTGGAGGAGAGATCCAGTAGAACTAAGACTTGTGGAGAAGAGATCCAGTAGAACTAAGACTAGTGGAGAAGAGATCCAGTAGAACTAAGACTAGTGGAGAAGAGATCCAGTAGAACTAAGACTAGTGGAGAAGAGATCCAGTAGAACTAAGACTAGTGGAGAAGAGATCCAGTAGAACTAAGACTAGTGGAGAAGAGATCCAGTAGAATAAAGACTAGTGGAGAAGAGATCCAGTAGAACTAAGACTAGTGGAGAAGAGATCCAGTAGAACTAAGACTAGTGGAGAAGAGATCCAGTAGAACTAAGACTAGTGGAGAAGAGATCCAGTAGAATAAAGACTAGTGGAGAAGAGATCCAGTAGAATAAAGACTAGTGGAGAAGAGATCCAGTAGAATAAAGACTAGTGGAGAAGAGATCCAGTAGAACTAAGACTAGTGGAGAAGAGATCCAGTAGAATAAAGACTACTGGAGAAGAGATCCAGTAGAATAAAGACTAGTGGAGAAGAGATCCAGTTGAATAAAGACTAGTGGAGAAGAGATCCAGTAGAACTAAGACTAGTGGAGAAGAGATCCAGTAGAACTAAGACTAGTGGAGAAGAGATCCAGTAGAATAAAGACTAGTGGAGAAGAGATCCAGTAGAATAAAGACTAGTGGAGAAGAGATCCAGTAGAATAAAGACTAGTGGAGAAGAGATCCAGTAGAATAAAGACTAGTGGAGAAGAGATCCAGTAGAACAAAGACTAGTGGAGAAGAGATCCAGTAGAACTAAGACTAGTGGAGAAGAGATCCAGTAGAACTAAGACTAGTGGAGAAGAGATCCAGTAGAATAAAGACTACTGGAGAAGAGATCCAGTTGAATAAAGACTACTGGAGAAGAGATCCAGTTGAATAAAGACTACTGGAGAAGAGATCCAGTAGAACTAAGACTAGTGGAGAAGAGATCCAGTAGAACTAAGACTAGTGGAGAAGAGATCCAGTAGAACTAAGACTAGTTGAGGAGAGATCCAGTAGAACTAAGACTAGTGGAGAAGAGATCCAGTAGAACTAAGACTAGTGGAGAAGAGATCCAGTAGAACTAAGACTAGTGGAGAAGAGATCCAGTAGAACTAAGACTAGTGGAGAAGAGATCCAGTAGAACTAAGACTAGTGGAGGAGAGATCCAGTAGAATAAAGACTAGTGGAGAAGAGATCCAGTAGAACTAAGACTAGTGGAGAAGAGATCCAGTAGAACTAAGACTAGTGGAGAAGAGATCCAGTAGAATAAAGACTAGTGGAGAAGAGATCCAGTAGAACTAAGACTAGTGGAGAAGAGATCCAGTAGAACTAAGACTAGTGGAGAAGAGATCCAGTAGAACTAAGACTAGTGGAGAAGAGATCCAGTAGAACTAAGACTAGTGGAGAAGAGATCCAGTAGAACTAAGACTAGTGGAGAAGAGATCCAGTAGAATAAAGACTAGTGGAGAAGAGATCCAGTAGAATAAAGACTAGTGGAGAAGAGATCCAGTAGAACTAAGACTAGTGGAGAAGAGATCCAGTAGAATAAAGACTAGTGGAGAAGAGATCCAGTAGAATAAAGACTAGTGGAGAAGAGATCCAGTAGAACAAAGACTAGTGGAGAAGAGATCCAGTAGAATAAAGACTAGTGGAGAAGAGATCCAGTTGAATAAAGACTAGTGGAGAAGAGATCCAGTAGAACTAAGACTAGTGGAGAAGAGATCCAGTAGAATAAAGACTAGTGGAGAAGAGATCCAGTAGAATAAAGACTAGTGGAGAAGAGATCCAGTAGAATAAAGACTACTGGAGAAGAGATCCAGTTGAATAAAGACTAGTGGAGAAGAGATCCAGTAGAATAAAGACTAGTGGAGAAGAGATCCAGTTGAATAAAGACTAGTGGAGAAGAGATCCAGTTGAATAAAGACTAGTGGAGAAGAGATCCAGTTGAATAAAGACTAGTGGAGAAGAGATCCAGTTGAATAAAGACTACTGGAGAAGAGATCCAGTTGAACTAAGACTACTGGAGAAGAGATCCAGTTGAATAAAGACTAGTGGAGAAGAGATCCAGTTGAATAAAGACTAGTGGAGAAGAGATCCAGTAGAATAAAGACTACTGGAGAAGAGATCCAGTTGAATAAAGACTAGTGGAGAAGAGATCCAGTTGAATAAAGACTAGTGGAGAAGAGATCCAGTAGAATAAAGACTAGTGGAGAAGAGATCCAGTAGAATAAAGACTAGTGGAGAAGAGATCCAGTAGAATAAAGACTAGTGGAGAAGAGATCCAGTAGAATAAAGACTAGTGGGGAAGAGATCCAGTAGAATAAAGACTAGTGGGGAAGAGATCCAGTAGAATAAAGACTAGTGGAGAAGAGATCCAGTAGAATAAAGACTAGTGGAGAAGAGATCCAGTAGAATAAAGACTAGTGGAGAAGAGATCCAGTAGAATAAAGACTAGTGGGGAAGAGATCCAGTAGAATAAAGACTAGTGGAGAAGAGATCCAGTAGAATAAAGACTAGTGGAGAAGAGATCCAGTAGAATAAAGACTAGTGGAGAAGAGATCCAATTGAATAAAGACTAGTGGAGAAGAGATCCAGTTGAACTAAGACTAGTGGAGAAGAGATGCAGTAGAATAAAGACTAGTGGAGAAGAGATCCAGTTGAATAAAGACTAGTGGAGAAGAGATCCAGTAGAATAAAGACTAGAGGAGAAGAGATCCAGTAGAACTAAGACTAGAGGAGAAGAGATCCAGTAGAACTAAGACTAGAGGAGAAGAGATCCAGTAGAACTAAGACTAGAGGAGAAGAGATCCAGTAGAACTAAGACTAGAGGAGAAGAGATCCAGTAGAACTAAGACTAGTGGAGAAGAGATCCAGTAGAATAAAGACTAGTGGAGAAGAGATCCAGTTGAATAAAGACTAGTGGAGAAGAGATCCAGTAGAATAAAGACTAGTGGAGAAGAGATCCAGTAGAACTAAGACTAGTGGAGAAGAGATCCAGTAGAACAAAGACTAGTGGAGAAGAGATCCAGTAGAATAAAGACTAGTGGAGAAGAGATCCAGTTGAATAAAGACTAGTGGAGAAGAGATCCAGTTGAATAAAGACTAGTGGAGAAGAGATCCAGTAGAATAAAGACTAGTGGAGAAGAGATCCAGTAGAATAAAGACTAGTGGAGAAGAGATCCAGTAGAATAAAGACTAGTGGAGAAGAGATCCAGTAGAATAAAGACTAGTGGAGAAGAGATCCAGTAGAACTAAGACTAGTGGAGAAGAGATCCAGTAGAACAAAGACTAGTGGAGAAGAGATCCAGTAGAATAAAGACTAGTGGAGAAGAGATCCAGTAGAATAAAGACTAGTGGAGAAGAGATCCAGTAGAACTAAGACTAGTGGAGAAGAGATCCAGTAGAATAAAGACTAGTAATTTTATGTTTGGTTGCGTGTGGTTTTCACACAAATAGCCAATCTATTTTCAGTAGCCGCTCTACAAATCAAGCATTATGACGCCATCACGGCACCGCCAAAATTAAGAGTCATTTTGTCGACTAAATCAACTGTAGATTTAGTTTTGTATTTAGACTGTAGGTTAAGACTTAGACAGGGTTAGGGTTAGGGTTAGGTTAAGACTTAGACAGGGTTAGGGTTAGGGTTAGGTTAAGACTTAGACAGGGTTAGGGTTAGGGTTAGGTTAAGACTTAGACAGGGTTAGGGTTAGGTTAAGACTTAGACAGGGTTAGGGTTAGGGTTAGGTTAAGACTTAGACAGGGGCCAGTTTCGAATGTCAGCCTCCTGAAGGTGTATCTTTAGGGCAGTCTTGAAAGTGAGTAGGGTTTTACACTCCTTTACTCCTTTTGGTAGGGCATTCCACATGTTTGATGTATAGCATGAGAACGAGTTCATTCCCTTGTTTGTGCCAAATCTGGGTTGGACATGATCAGTGGAGCTGCCTCTAGTGTTATGATTGTGGACTTCATTTACGTTTTTAAAGTATTTAGATCAACTTCCATTGATCATGTCCTCTCTGTTATTATTATTATTATTATTGTCTCAGCCAGGCCGAAAGGCATGGCAAGAGAGTATGTTTTGCACCGTGTGTGTGTGTGTGTGTGTGTGTGTGTGTGTGTGTGTGTGTGTGTGTGTGTGTGTGTGTGTGTGTGTGTGTGTGTGTGTGTGTGTGTGTGTGTGTGTGTGTGTGTGTGTGTGTGTGTGTGTGTGTGTCCGTCCGTTAGCAGCTAATCTCCGGCACCGTTGGCCCGGTCGCTGTGAAACTGTGCACACACACTCCCTGGATGCCAATTCAGAACCTCTGCCTTTTTCACATGGGCCTGTTATAGCGCCACCAGGAGGCCGATTTGTGCAAAACCCATTTTTTGATACTACTCCTACAGATTTTATCCAAAAGTCATGCAAATCGGTACACAGTATCTCTAGTGATCAACACGGATCTGTCGGATTTCCCATATTCCGTCCTCATTGGCTAAGGTTGGCTTCCAAAGTTTGCAGGATTGCTCCGTTTTGAACAAAATGCCTCAAATCATGAACGCAGCTTGCGATTTTCGTGAAATTTTCACACGCACATTCCCACTAGGCCGAGGAAGAAATGCCACCCTTTTCACATTGGCCTGTTATAGCGCCACCAGGAGGCCACAATAACGTACCTGACCTGGCGGAGACCTGTGCTCCAAGGAGCACTTTTTCTAGTTATTATTATTATTATTATTATTATTATTATTATTATTATTATTATTATTATTATATGTAATGTGTGTGTTCCTCACAGTGTGTAATGTGTGTGTTCCTCACAGTGTGTAATGTGTGTGTTCCTCACAGTGTGTAATGTGTGTTCCTCACAGTGTGTAATGTGTGTTACAGTGTGTAATGTGTGTTACAGTGTGTAGTGTGTGTTACAGTGTGTAATGTGTGTTACAGTGTGTGACGTCCTTCCTCTCATCATGTCCAACGCTGACATGCGTCTTCCCTCCAGTCTGCTGCACAAATACCTGCTGAAAGCTGCAGAGTTTTACATCTGCTACGTGACCCGAGGCCCTGATGTACACATACCTGGTAATATTATTATCATTATCATTATCCTTATCATTAACAATATTATTATTATTATTGTCTTACGGCCTGGCGAGAGAGTATGTTTTACCCCCTGTCCGTCCGTCCGTCCGTGTGTCCGTCCGTCCGTCCGTCTGTCACCAGCTAATCTCCGGCACTGTTGGCCCGGTCGCTCCCAAACTGTGCACACACACTCCCTGGATGCCAATTCAGAACCTCTGCCCCAAAATGTTCACATGGGCCTGTTATAGCGCCACCAGGAGGCTGCTTTTTGAAAAACACATTTATTTACTGTACTCCTACAGATTTGGTCCAAACGTCACGCGAATCGGTACACAGTATCTCTATAGTCATTAAACGAAATGGGTCTTTCAGATTTTTCATATTCCATTCTGATTGACTAAGAATGGCTTCCAAAGTTTGCAGGTGTGCTCCATTTTGAACAAAATGCCTCAAATCATGAGCACAGCGTGCAATTTCCATGAAATTTTGCACGTATATTCCCACTAGGCTGAGGAAGAAATGCCACTCGATTTTTTTCAAAACAGCCTCATGGTGGCGCTATAATAGGCCGATTCGTGTTTTTAACTATAACTGCACCGATCTGTGTAAAACTTTGTATGCACACTCCCTACAGGCCAAGGAAAAACCTTTGCCCTGCATTTTTCACATCTGCCTTTTATAGCGCCACCAGGAGGCCGACTTATATAAAACACATTTTTTGATATTACTCCTTCAGATTTTATCCAAATTTCACGCAAATCAGAAGACATGATCTCTATAGTCATGTGATCAAGTCGGATCTGTTAGATTTTTCATATTCCATCCTGATTGACTAAGATTGACATCTAAAGTTTGCAGGAGTGGCCCTTTTTGAACAAAATGCTGCAAATGCTACCCTTTTAACATTTGCCTGTTATAGCGCTGTTATTTTTTAGCAAAATGCCTCAAATCATGAATGCAGTGTCCGATTGCCGTGCAAGGCCTAAGAAGAAATGGCACCCTTTTCACATTGGCCTATTATAGCGCCACCAGGAGACCACAATAATATACCTGACCTGGCGGAGACCTGTGCTCCGAGGAGCACTTTTTCTAGTTAACATTATTATTATTAACATTATTATTATTATTATTATTATTACACTTATCATTATTATCATTATCATTATCATCATTATCATTAACATTATTATCATTATTATTATTATTATTATATTATATTGTAACAAATATGTTGGATAATATTCCAGCACATTCATACACAAGACGTAATTACTTCACAAATCATATAAAATATAATTTGTGACTCAATTACCATATCTCAACACAGGCACACATTGGTTTGTGTACATGTATCGCTATATGAAACTTTACGTTACGTTTGTGTAACGTGAGTTCTTGACTGGTTAATATAAATGCCATAAAACAACAAGAGATACACTCATAACCGGTTGGACAAATGACACCAAAAGACTTCTTTTCACGTTATAATAAAGCGGGTTTATTCAGCTTACAGAGTTTACAAGCAATTTAGAAAGTTATGATTCCTAAAAATGGGATAGTTACTTCAACCCTCTCGCATGAGCGAAAGAGTGGAAATACTATGTGTTACGGCTTTAGTAAAATTGTCCCGGTTGATCACGGCCGTGAGCAACCGCGAACAATTTCCCTGCTCCTCACAAGCAGGAGTTCATCACTGGAAAGGTCTGGTCCATAGCCAGACGCTTCAGTCATAAATCTCTATTAGCCTTAAACCCATTTTACTAAACATTTTGATACACACATGTATAACGCTTTGGATATCAAGAGGAGAGGGGAGGGGCTGAAATAGAAGCTTTCAGGTCGTGTGTGCATTGAAATGGAGGAGATAAAAAAACGGGAAGGAAGAAAAGTGATAGAGAGAGAGTAGAAGGAACGTATTGGGAACACTATACTGTAATACTTGAGTTTACTCAAATGATTACAGTTTAGATATTAAATGTTTACACATATAACAATGTCGCTTATGGCAATATGCACAGATCAAACGGTAACACACCTTGTATTTGGCTTCACTTGGTTTCTGGAAAGAATGGACAGGCACGCTGTAGAGTCGGACCGAAAGTTCTTTAGCAAATGGTTCAGTTTTGAGGCAAGGTGGTCCGTGTAAAGGCAGACGGACTGGGCATTGATGGCGGTGGAAGTCTTCTAGGGTCCGGGCACACTTCACGGCTCGGGTGCATGTGGTTAGGAAGAGAAGGTCTTCAGCTGGGGACTGGAAGCGCCCAGCGTTGGTGAGTCTCCGTCGGAGACGAGTGAGGAGAGTCGGCCTCTCTGCGGAGCGTCTGCTCCGGCTGTGTGTGTCTCTCCTTGGTTGGAGAGCTTTCGCAATGGGTCAGCAGAGGATGGTCCTCCTACGTCCGAGAGCGGTTGTGGCTTGAGCAATTCATTGTGGTTTCTTAGAGGGTTTTATGCACCGAAATCCTTTGATGTGCCAGAAAAGTCATTACTATGTTAATTTCCTATCTGGTGAGGATGTCACCATGCTGTAGTCGACCGAGGTCAGGCATCCTGGCGCCGGGCCATTTGGGGGGGGCGTTTCTGAACCCGCGACCCTTATGTGTTTCCACCACATGGCTAAACATTCGTTCATTTATTGTTCATAGTTCATAGGTCACGTAAACAATGTCTTTGTATGGCAACAAGATTGTTTCCAAATATGTCCCTTATAAGAGAAAAAGAGAGAGAGAAGAAAAGAGAAAAAGAGGGAGAGAAACCCAAAAACTATGTTTCTGCGTGGGTGTGTGTGTGTGTGTGTGTGTGTGTGTGTGTGTGGGGGGGGGTCGAGGGCATCCAGGGGCTGGTGTGAACTCTTGGCCGGTCCCAGCAGGATATGGCTCGACCCTCTGTGGGAGTGATTGTCGGGTCTGTTGTTTTATCACTCCTGCCTGGTCTCTGGGCTTAATGTGGGTTAACTTCAATAGGCCCTGGTGTGCCCTTTTGATGTTAAGCTGGTTTGCAATTAGCTGTTTATCCAGCATCTCCTTACAAACCCCCCATTTAGGCCATTAGAGAATTGGACCGCAGGTTCGGGTCGTCTTATGGCGTACAGGAATCTCAGCAGCTGGATAACAGGAAGACAACACACAACAAGGCATACATTCCATCTGGCCGTCTAGGGCGGCCACCATTAGATTTGGCAATAACCCTAAGGCGACATTGCTATAGTCTAGTGGCCTTCATAAAGGCACAGAGGTAAAGAGATAGAGAGAGAGAGGGACAGAAAAGTAGATGTTCTTTCTCTCTGGGATTGTTAGTCCGCCGGACTTGGTTGTGGGCTAAGAGAGTTTCTTAAATGGGGCCCAAAAAAAGAAAGAAATCAATAAAACCCTGCTTGTATCAGGACCGTCGGTGTCCTAGAACCGGGGAAGTTAACCCTGTTTAAGGTGAGTGTTGACAAGGTATGACATGGGATTCTTAACTTTATGGGGGGCCCAGTAGGAGAGCAAACAAAGAACGAAAAAAAAAAAACATAATGTAAACGAGGCATTTAGCCCAACATCTAAGGAGACCTAAAGGTCAAAGAGAAAAACCAAACTGTATATAACAGTGTAAGGAAATAAAATGCCAAAGTAAAAATAATGTATAAAAAGGTTTTTTTTTCTTTTTTTTTTTTTAAATACAAAACGTACGGCGGTCATCCCGTCTTGCGGTAGGGAGGTAGTTTATACTTCCAACCGCCTGGGGCTTGGTTGGTGTCAAGTGTATCACTAGTTTTATGTCATTAAGGTTCTGAGGTACGGCGGGAGCTCAGCATGGTTCCGCTGTCACCTTCGAACGGGGCTGTCAGACTAATGATTTCAGGAGCTTCTACATCTCCAGAGGTAGGTGTAAGGCATCTTGCCCTGAGGTTGGTGGCGCATTTGTCTTTTAGTAGATAACGCTTGGCCATAAAGAAAGTGATAGCTGCCGTGAGAATGTAACCCAACAAAACTAAGGTAAACAACAGAGTGTCAGAGGCAGACCAAGAGCCGGTCAAGGTGAAATGGTCATCGCTGAGCAGAGTGGGCTTAGCGTCGATGATGTTGTCTAACACGGTTAATTCGATGGTTTGGGTACCTTCATCTGTCATCTGTCTAATGGTGGCTGGGTCAAATTCGATCTTATGTTTGTCAAAAAATCCGGACACCTCAAGCACGGCATGGTACTGCTCCTCTGGCAAGTGGTACAAAGCCATTTCGTCTACGTGAAAAATGGACCCTTTTGGTACTGTGACCCAGAAGGTCTGGAGGGGTAGTGTAACACGGTTTGAAGTGTCATGTACGTCATAGCGAATGGTGCCGAAATCTACAGGGGTATTCACAAGCCATCTGTTACCTATAATCTCAGCCTGGGTAAGAGTAACTTGGGACCTATGAGTGGATTGGGCTAAACACTTGGCGTCATCTATCATGGGCTTAAGGCCACAGATGCCGTTGGTGTTGTCTCTGACAAAAGGTTTACTAGGGCACAAGTAATGAATGTCTTTTATCAACGTACACATTTTCAGATTTGGGGCCAAGTAGAGGTCGGGGGTGCTGTCGTGGTAGGCTACCACGTTTGGTGTGGTAACCTTGACATAGGTGTCGCCGTGCCACCCCCCAAGATTGACTACGTCCTTTAAACGGTATATGTTATGGTTGTCAATGACAGGGAGAGTGAGTAGAAAGGAGAGTTCTCTACTATCCGGGTCCACCGTAAGGGGGAGTGCATTACCTAATGAATAGGCCAGGTGAGCTTGGGTAAGGCTAATGGCCTCGCCGGTTGCTGAAATCAGGATTTCTTGGACTAGAGACAGGGGAACAAGGTAAGCGGGAATTCTTCCAATAGAGAGTGCGTCCACTGAGGAGCTAATCTCTCTCAACATGTCCGCCATTAACATCTCCACTACTTGGCGGTGAGCGGCTTGCATGTCTACTACTTTGAGCAAATTTCTCATGGCTACTCGAGTGTTATTTATCAGTTCACTTTGTGTATTCACTACTATAATGGTGTCACGGAGAGTTTTTCCAATAGCCACTAAATTTAGTGCTTGGTGTTTGATTGCTGCCTGGATTTGGGGTCGGTCCTCCTGGAGTTCAGCTATTTGCTGTCTTAAGGTGTGAATGCTGACCGCATTGACTCCGGACGTGCCTAAGCTAAAAAGAGAGCCCACGGCCGCTGCTGCGGTCAATAGGACACTGAGGAAACGTTTGACTCGGTGAGAAGCGAGACCTGCTAGGTCCTCTGGGGACAGTGTGTACTTTTCTAGCTGTCTTAATATGGTAGAGACCCCCCATTCAGCGTGTTCTATAGAATCTTGGGCGTACCATTGAGTGTCGGGGCCGAAAAGTACATCTCTGGATACAGTTTTGAGATGACTCTGGTATTGGGACCGGGGACTGAGATGGACATATACCTTACGGGTGTAGGTCTTACAATCAGTGATCAGAAGGCCGGTGTGGTCTCTTAACACCACTCCGGTGGCACTGGCTATCGTTATGAGCTCCGGTTGGGTCCGAGTCCCCACGCACAGCAACAACAGTATGAGTTTGTGTAGGGCTTTCATGCTGAAATAACAAAAACAAAACAATGCGAAAATACGGTTAGGATCAGGAGGCACATGCATATGGTGAGGTATGTTTCGTAACATACTCCAGGTATCTTGTTTATACATGCCATATTACGTTCCTTTAAATAAAAAAGAAAATAGTTAGTGGTTTTTAGTGGGTTTTCCACTGGGTTAATACATGTCACATTCGTAGTAATCAATAGTTTTAGTAGTGTTGTGGGAATATTCAGGTACGACTGCCTAAGGCCTTTTGGAGGTCCTATCTAGGGGAGCCTTTGTTTTCCCTTCCTATTCCTGTTTTGATCTATGAGCCTGGCGTAGTGCCGGGCGTGGCTGCGCTGGGGACCTTTTGGGGTGTGTGCAGCTTGATCTGATTTCTGTGGACCCATTTGAGTTCTGGATCGCCCCGAGTTTTGGGGATCTTAATCTTGTACGCTACTGGAGATAGTTTATCTACCACAAGGTAGGGGCCTTTCCATCTAGGGAGGAATTTCTTAGTGAGTTTCTTTGAGGTTCCCCGGCTGATCCCAGCTGGATGAGCAAAGATAAAATACCAGATTTGGTCCCCTATCTCGAACTGTTCCTGTGAGCACTTTTGATCATAGTAGGCTTTTCTGGCCTCTGCACTTTTCATCAAATGTTCTTGGGCAAAAGCAAACGTGGTCCTTAAGTGTTCATGCAGGTCAGTGAGGTACTGATGCGTGGAGTAGGCTGTGGCTAAGTTGGCATCACCAGAGTGATATAGCAGGTGTAGAGGCAGAGTCATCTTTCGACCTGTCATCATTTCAAATGGTGATACCCCCGTCGTAGTGTGTGGGCTTGCTCTAATAGCCATTAGTACAAGTGGTAGTTTAATATCCCAATCTTTTTGATTGGTTGCGACATATTTCTTGAGTATGCCTAACACAGTCCGATTACAGCGTTCAACCTGACCAGATGATTTTGGATGGTAGCTGATGTGCAGCTGGTTTTTGACGCCTAACAACTTCCACAGTTCTGTCATAACTTCTGCTGTGAAATGGGTACCACGGTCTGAGTTTACCAGGCGCGTGGGTAGGCCGAAACGGGCAAAAACATGGTTTAACAGCAGTAGGGCTGTGGTTTCTGCGGTGTCGTTTGGTGCTGGTAAGCACTCAATCCATTTGGTGAATGCGCAAGTGATTGCTAGGAAATACTTGTTACCCCGGCTTGATTTAGTCATCGGTCCCACCCAATCTATTTGTAGATCTGACCATGGGAATGTGATTCCTCGCATCTGCAGAGGGGCCCTATGGGTTGGGTTAGTAGGCTGAAACTGGCAGCAAATGAGACACCCTTTTACATAGTCTGTCACGTCTTTGTGCATTTTTGGCCAATATGCCACCTGGCACAGCTCATCACAAGTTGCTTTGATACCTCTGTGTCCAGCAGCTGGTGAGTCGTGTGCGAATGCTAGTATGACCCCCCTGTGGTGCTGAGGAATGACCAAACGAGGTGAGGTATATTCATCAGCAGCATATATTAGTAGGCCATCGGAGACTGACAGGCGACATTTAATGAGCATGAGTTGCGCCAGGTATTCAATTGAGGCTTCATCCATATCTGGCAGAGGAATTGGAGTACCCCCCTCTAAAAGGGTGATCATGTGGGCCACAGCCGGATCGCTAGTCTGTAATGACTTCAAGTCAGCGTCCCCAATGGGAGGTGTAACTGAAATGGCGTCATGACAGGGCGGGGTTTGTGGGGCCCGCGCTGAAGCGCGAGTGACCACGCAGACAGAATGGGTGGTTACAGGGGGTAGCCACTCGGGCAGGAATTCCCATGGCGTACCGTCGATTGCTCCCGCTTTTGCCAGGGCGTCTGTCTTATCGTTAAACACTTTATCGGTGCCAAGGAGGCGAGAGTGGCCCCTTACTTTTTTCCAATAAATCTGCATGCTGTTTGTGTTAACAATGTGGTCACATGCGAGGATCAAATCTTTGTGTTTGACTGGCTTGCGTGCGGCCGTCAGAAAGTTGTTTTGTCGCCATGTTGGCAGGTGACATGTGAAGCTAAGTCGAGCATAGTTTGAGTCTGTGCATAGGACTAGTTCTCGGATGTCATTTTTGGCTGCGCAACGCAGTGCAATAAGGACTCCCGAAATTTCAGCATATTGTGACGTTTGAGACCCTAGTTGGAAACTTTGAGGTGACGTGGGTGTGTCGTTTAACCACACCATGCCCACCCCCGCTTGTCGCGGTGTGAGTTTGCTGTATGAGCAGCCATCTACATAAACGGTGGACATGGTCTGGCATGTGTTTTCGTCGAAGTAATGGTGTCGAGTGGGCAGAGGAGGTGTAATGTCGTGAGAAATGGTGTCGGGATCCGTGGGATCCTGTGTGCATTTTTGACATATTGCCAATCCCGCGCCCAAGGGCATTTTGTGGTTTTGGGCATATTTTACCTCCACATCGTGACTTTGAAAAGTCATTAGCCATTTGGCAATGCGTGAGTTAGTGACTGCGCCTTCGCGCAGGCGTTGGCTGTTCAGAAAAGTGACGGGCTGGTGGCACGTCTCGATAATCACCTTTTGGCCCCCCACGTAATTTGCAAAATGGCTTACTGCCCAGACCGTTGCTAATAGTGCTTTCTCGCAATCAGAGAATTTTCTCTCTACATCGCTTAACCCTTTACTGGCGTAGGCTACCACACGTCTATCTTTGTCATGCATTTGGTAGAGGCCAGCAGATACGCTGACGGGGGAGAACCCGGCCTCTAAGTGAAATGCCTTTTCTGAATCGGGGTAGGCTAGACAGGGTGCAGAGCACAGTTGCTTTTGTAGCGTGGACATTGCACTGGCGTGAGCCTCTTCCCATACGAACGCCACCTCCTTTTTCAGGAGTTGAGTGAGCGGTCGTGCAATTTCGGCATAGCCTTCTATGAATTGGCGACTGTAGTTACATACGCCAAGGAAGCTACGTAGCTCGGAGATGTTAGTAGGTGTTTTGAGATTTAGTATCCCTTGGATGCGGCTAGCTTGTGGCTCCACCCCCATTGGTCCCACTAGAAGTCCTACGTAGTTTACTTTTGTGCGAAACCATTGTGCTTTTAGCAGTACAATTTTGGCTCCGGCTGCGGATAGTTGGCCCAACACATGATCAATTTCTGTTAGATGAGATTTGAGATCCTTACTACGGATTAGGATATCATCTACGTAAATCAAGTTACCCCTAGCTGTGGCGTCTGGGCATGCTTTGTTTAAAAAGATATTGAACTCAGCGGGTGAGTTTGCATAGCCAAATGGTAGACGATTGAACGTGTACTGTCGGGCACCAAACGTGAATGCTAGTTTGTGTTGGTCGTCCGAATGGACAGGCAACGTCCAGAACCCGGAGGCCACGTCTAGGGTCGTAAATACCGTAGCGTCCCTTACTTTGGGAAGCTCTTGTTCCAATTGGGTCATGGGCCAACGTGACAACGGAATTTGTTTGTTCAATTGCCGGTAGTCTACTGTTGGTCTCCACTTTCCATTGGGTTTCAGAACCGGCCAAAGGGGGGCGTTGTAAGTACTGTTGCATGGTCGAATTATTTGGTTGTCTAACATTACATCAATGGTTTGTTGGACCTGTTCGTATGAGGCAAGGGGAATTTTATATTGCCGCACATATGTTGGAGGCGCTTCCGGTCGCGTAGGGATACGTACTGTGTGTATGTTGGTGAGACCGCAGTCTAGTGAGTCTTTGGCGAACACTGACCCATGTTTATACAGTATCTGTTGGAACTCTTTTTTGAATTCAGGGTCATTGGTTGCGTCACCCATGGCCAGAACCTGTTGCAGCTCGGCAGTGAACCCCTCATACGGTTCTTTTTGATTCGGAAGCGTGGGCATGGATTGGCGTGGGGCCCCCGGTGTGCTTGCACTTAGTGGTACAACCGCCTCATCTACTGAGATGCTGTAGACGACCATGTGGTCATTTTCATCTAGCTCTATCCTACCTACTGACTCCTGGTCTATGGGTAGTTGAGATACAATGGATATTGACCCCCTGGGTAGGGTGGTGGCGAGATCTGGGTCTGCTCGATTGGGTTGGAGGAGAGCAGGCACTCTGCCAATTACAGGAATTGTCAAGCTGAAATCATAGAAATCAGAGCTAATGAGCAGGCCCAGAGTGGTTCCTTTACGCAATACTATTTGTGACTCCGAGCGGTTAGTCACCAGTAGGTACGTAGCCCTGCCTTCTACATTTAACATGGGTGTCCCTTGAAAGGACACATTTTTGTTGATGAAGGTGGCGTCGGGTTGGAAGAAAACTAATGGTTGCCGGATCTCGTGCCCGCTTTTAACATTTAGTCGGATCGCTACGTCGGCCATGCGGGGCGGAATGGTGATTTCGTGCTCATTTATGACGGCGCATACCTGCGGTATGGTTTGGCCGGCCACTAACTGATTAGCGTGGAGGATGGTTGCGTCCTCCGTCATGGGTGCCAACGCCCAAAGTACATGGTTTATGGTGTCCATGGTTACTGCTAATCTAACTGCTAGGTCTGCCCCCAGTAGTATCCCTTGTTTTAGGTTGGGGACTACTAAGAATGCATGATTCAATTTTCGCCCCCCCCATTGCAAGGCCAAAGCACATATTCCTTCCGCAATCAGGGTTGACGGTGTGGGTGTGCCTAGTGGGAATCGCATGGTGGTGTTTAGCAGTGTTAGTGTGGGATTTGCCGTTTGAAGCTGGGTAAAGGTCTCCCTGCTGATGGCAGACCATTCAGACCATACTGCCAGTGCTACGTCGGTCAGTAAGGAATCCTCTAGGGTAATCCCATTCAGGACCTGAGGACAGTATTCACCGGGGCGTTGGGAGGAGCCCAGGGGACACAGAAAAGCCTGTTGTTGCTGGAGGAGGTTTCTTTTATTCCCACAGGTTTTGGGGAAATTGTCTAGCTGTCCTCTCGGTATCACTGTCAGGCTCTGGACTTCCGGGAAGTCAGAGTCCGCCAGTGGTGCCGGCTCACGGAGTTCCGTGGAAATCGTGAGGTCAGCATAGTCAATTCGAGGCTGCAAGCGCTCTAATAAGTCCCTACCCAGCAACAAGGGAATGTGGTCTAATGTTGACACATAAATGGGGTGTATCATGGACATGGGTCCGATTTGGACCTTGCACAAGGCTACTTTGTCTAGCGTTGTGCTTGATTCAGAGTAGGGTACAATGAGAATAGGGTGGTGACATAGTTTGATGTCACGGTTGCACTGGCGAGCCCTGTCCTGTAGGACTTTGAATAGGCCGTGTGACATCAGAGTGATGTCGGCTGCCGTGTCTAGTAAGGCCTCATGGGTGAGCGTGTTTTCTAACGTTAGGGTTAGATATAACTTTCGACGTTGCCCCCGCTGGATGAGTTTAGCTAACACTTGTCTGAATCCCTTTTTTGTGTGGGATGGGTGTGCAAGTGTTTGGTTTGACCCCTGTAGGGTTTGGCGTTGAATGGTGAATACTGTGCTGCCTTTGTCCTCCACTGAGGGAGGTGTAGTGGCCTTGTAAGGAGCCAACGTCGCTATGGTTTCGGGGAGTGCAGCGGCACTGATACGCCTCGTGTCATCCGGAAGGGGTGATTCGATGCGTATGGTGCTTGCTTCGGAGCCAGCGGTGCTCATTTGAGACGGACTACACGGCCTATTCGGGAGGGAGTTGATATCTAGTTCAACTATGGGTGGCACAGATATGCAAAGAACGTCTTTTACTGGCTTTGGGTCCGTTTCGGCGGGCTTAGTTTCAGTACGTTTTTTTGGAGGTCTCCTTCTCGAGGGTTCTCGGTCGGAGGCCTGTTTAGCAAGTTTCTTAGATTCAACTTTATCGTAGACTGCTTCTATAAGTTGAGTTAACGTTTCGTTTGTGACGGACGTGTATTGACTCTTTTTATTGCGGTCTTGAGGTTCGCGACCCGCGGGCCGAGGCGAGAATTCTCGGGTGCGCAGTGGTTTGGGATCGTCGGACGTTTCGTCGTCAAATCGCAATTTCCTGAACGGGCTAGGGCTACGATTTTGGAAGGAGGGTTGGTCGCGATGTTGGAACGAGGGGCGATCGCGGTTTTGGAATGAGGGGCGATCGCGGTCTTGGAATGAGGGGCGGCCGCGGTCAAATGAGGAGGAGCGAGGCCCTCTCCACGAGGAAGATTGGCGGTCGCTTCTCCCATAGTGATCACGGTCGTCCTGCCTTTTATAGTGATCCCGACCGTTTTGTCGTTCTGGCGGAGGCTGGTCACCCAGTCCATTGTTGGGCGCGTCGGCGCGAGGGTGCCCCCCCTCGAGTTCTAGGCTTTCTATTGGATACATTGCATGCTCCCGGGGCTTTGTGCGATCCCTCTCGAATGCTTCACGGGCCAAATTGCGTAGCTGGTTAGCTTTCGTTTGTTTAGGTTCGACTCCCAAGGGGATTTGCCTTTTAATTGAAGGATGCAAATTACTCAAGAACAAGGCCTTAAAGTTTTCGTTTTCTTCCATATTGGGTAGGTTTTGATCGCCGAAAAATGCCCTACGTAGTTTTGCGTAGTATGCATTAATAGGTTCGTCTTTTGAATGACGGACGCCTACGGCAGCGGTAATACCCCCCATGCACCGGTGGTCTGCAAATTCCTCAATAATTGCATTACGAATAGCTTGCCAGTCTTGACAGGTGGTGTCCGTTTGGCGTCTAACAAAACTGCTGACCTCACGGTTGGAGGTTAGCGTAATTAGTCTTAGTTTAGTGTCAGATGTGACAGGGGCATACTCTTGTAAATGGTAGTCAATGTCCTCCAAATAGGTGTAGGTATCCACTGCCCCATCTGGCGTGGGGTTAAAGCGTGGGATAAATTTAGCAAGCTTCTTTAGGTCGTCAGTGGTTAGGTGTTGACCGGCTGGGTTAGCTCGAGGTGACACCGTTCCGTTTCCTGACCTTAATTGAATACCTGTACCGTTTAGCCCTGGCTGGGATGGACCTGGCAGGCTCATGATTGCTTGCCCTTGGGCGGAAGAAGCCCCATACCCTGGGACAATTGTTGTCGCAAAGGGCTGGGGTGGGCCTCCTGCATTTGGGAAGGTTTGACTACCATTTACAAGAGGCTGACCTAGGCTAGTGTACACAGGGTGGGCCCCAGTTGGGGAGGCAGGGCTCCGTTTGACGGGGTGCTCATTGCTCTCCCCGGCGGGGGAACCGTATCTCTACGAGCCATCCTAGTCAAGTCATAGCTGGCAATTTGGTGTTCCACTTTTAGGTTAGTGAGTTGATGTGTAGTGACTTCCAGTTCACGATTCAACTTTGCCACCTGAGATGTCGTTTCTGAGATGTATTTGTCCCATGCTTGTTTTTCCTGTGTAAAACCATCTATTTCTGCCTTTAAAGACCCGATGAAACGCTCTTTGATAGCTAATGTACCCTGGGAGACATCTATGTCTTTCCGCAGGTTGCTCATTTTAGCTAGAAAGTCATTGTTATCAGTCTGAACAGCCAGGAGATTTTTGGTTAGTGTAGCTTTTTCTGATTGACCTGCGGAGATGCGGTCTTGAAGGTCGAGCGCCTCTGTTTCTAGCTGGTTTATCCGTGCGCTAGCGTGACCTGCCTGCTTAGGGCCGGTACTTAGGGGAGGTGGAGGGATTGGTGCCGCAGGTTGCTGCATTGTGGCAATTTGGTTTTTTAGCTGTAGTATTTCCTGTTCCGCTTTTGTCAGCAAAGCAGCCTTAATTTCCAAATTTTTCACCTCGTCCTCGAGCTTATCGCACCTTTTCTCAGAGTCTGACAGTAATTTGTCGGTATTTTGCAGTTTTTGTAACTGACCGGCCATTGTTACGTTTTCGTCCTCTGAGGTTGTCAGTCTATCCTGAAGTTTGTTAGTTCGGTCCGTGAGGCTGTCCCACTCGCCAGTTAGGGCTGTCTGTCTGTTTAGACTATATACCCCTAATTGAACCAAGTTACCCAGGAGGTGTCCTGTACACTGGAGCATCTCAGTCTTGCTATATGCCCTAATTTCGTGGAAGTTCCTGTTCACTGCTTTCAGGTTGGCTTCTATTTCTACGTCGTCAATATTTTTTTTACATGGCTCATCCTCATAGGGAAGGCTCATTGTTGAAGCTATGACTTTAACCAGGTTGAGGCAGGAGCTGGAGGCCATCTTATTTGCTAGGGCGAAAGGAGTGAGTACTAGGTTCGGTATTCTGTCCAAATATGTTCAGCTAGTGCTAGCTAATATCTTGGACAAAACTAGGAAAAATAGTACATGCAGCAATACTGGTGAAGTAACAATGGAACTGCACTTGGTAGGTCGTGTGGAAATGAGACAATGTTTCCCTGATATGTATCCTGAGGTGTCTTAGCTTTGTTTAGAGGTGTAGGAAAACTAATCCAATAGGGATTATTAGTCCTAGGTCCCTTTGTTTAGTTAAGAACAATTTTTGTTTTGTTTGTTTGTTTTGAGCAAATGTTTATTTGATTAGGATAGTTAAGTATCTTTGATAGAGGGGAAAGTCTTAGAAGGTTCCCTTGGGTTTTCCCAAAAATAACCGAGATTAACAGAGAGGAAACAAAATTTTTCCCTAAAATTTGGAAAAACTAATCAGAGAGAAGTGAGAAAAAGTATGAAGAGGAAAAAAAAAAACTTTCAATTTGAAAAATTAAATTTTTTTTTTTTTTTTTTTTAACCTTAACTAAATTCAATCTCTAAAAATTTTTTTTTTCAAATAATTTTATCCATTTATAGAAATTCCAGAATAAACGTGAACAATCTGCAGAGTATCTTTAGAAACCGGAACATTGAAAAATTTCCGGGAATTATAGCCGAAAATACTCTGCAATCGCCAGACTTATTGTGTTTTTTCTTACAAAGGAACAAAAATTAATAATCTGTTTCCAATTCTGAACTAAGATTAACTTTCCGAATTAAGCAGTTAACTTATTAACCCTTTACTTTAAAACGAGCTCAAACAAACATTAGCTAAACACCTTTAAGTACAATCCTGGATTTTAGTTTGTCTCCACACAACCAGCCATTTACAGTACAATTGCCACTTTCACTTTTCACCCTTTTGGGAGAGAGGCTGATAGCCTATTAGCTTGTCGTGTAGCGACGTCAGTAGTTAAATATACACACACACACACACACAGAGTATTAAGTGAACGAGTCAGCGCTCATTTACTTCTTCATGCATTAGTAATAAACGGTCTGTGTTGGTGGTTATTTCACGTGAGTCTTTCCCTGGAGCTCAGCTGTAGCTGGGGGAGGAGTTCTAGAGTACCCAAAACTCACTACACGTGCTGTGACGTCAGCAACGGGAGTGGCGTGTTGACGTGATTCAAAATGGCGCAAACTGAAAAGTCACAGGAGGATCAGACAGCAGGCTGTAAGGGCCTGGCGCTGTTTTGTGTTAAAAACACGAATTTCCTTCAGACAGCAATGTTGGCACAAGTTAAATTACGGATCAGTTTGAAAAAGAAATAAAAAATATGCTCACTGGCTACTTTTTTTTTTTTTCGTCTGATCTGTAAGTGTTTACTGGGAGTCCAAGTGAAAATTGCACTATTGTAGTGGTTTTACTCGAATTTCCCCTTCTCTTTTAGACGGATTTACTGTCTTAGAGGTTTGATTCAGTTCAGTTTTTGACGGAATCTTTACAATAGGTTTAGCTCAGACTTTTGTTATCTAACAATTATCCTGCTTTCTCTTTTTATTATAATTACCGGCTCGAGTTAGTTACACTCGAGGATCGGTGTCTTATTAATAAATTGGCCCCTGTAAGAACTTGCCAGAAATTAAGAAGGGAAATGTCCTTTTTTAAGTAACTAATTTAAAGAAGAGTTATTCGACCTGCCTGTTCTGAACTTACATTAAAACAAATATTTATATCCTTGGGGACATAATGAATTATCTCTCCCCTTTTTTTTTTCTCTTCCTCTATGGTCTCATGCGCGGCTGAGTCGCAGCGGCGGTTTAAGATCCAATCATGAGTGTGGAGAAAAAAAAAAAGTATTGACGTCTGTTTTGGACGTCGAATTTTTTTTTGATATCATTTGTCAACTCAGTACAGTATTCTCTCGCTGCTAAATGACAACAACCAGCCTCACACGGGGCACCACTTTATGTAACAAATATGTTGGATAATATTCCAGCACATTCATACACAAGACGTAATTACTTCACAAATCATATAAAATATGTGAGCAGGCCTGGTGTTTCGGGCATCAACTCGCGAGATGAGAAACGGTAGAAACTAAGCAAAATAACTTTTTTTTTTTTTTGGCTGATTTTCGTTTTTTTCCATATTAACACAGTTCGAATGTCGAGCAAGCTTTCAATCCCAACAGATATCCGTTTTAACGTCATTAAATGGTTAAATTTGTATAGTAAAGTAGGCTCCTATTCTGCTAGTCTGTGTGCTTGTTTCTTGTGGGTCCTGTGGGCGGAGAGTTTGGTAGAGAGTTGCTAACCCGAGAGGTTTCGATTGGTCATAGCTAGGCATTGTACTCCGGTTACAAGCCTAATCCCCGCCCATCAGTTTCGCTCCTCTCTGTGGTGGTGTAAAGTTACTAAGTACATTTACTCAAGTACTGTACTTAAGTACAATTTTGAGGTATTTTACTTTACTGGAGTAATATCCACTGGGTGAATATTCAACCTGAGGCTGAAACTAACTTCACCACGGTGGACCCTGGTCCAGAGCGTTAGTGAGTTCCCTCTAACGCCCTGGAAGACTCAAGAGTAGTGAAAATAAACAAAACCATTTCGCTACTCACTGAAACAAAGGCTGTTTTGTGTTGTTGAAAGTCTATTCTCGGAGGTGGGAAGCCTCTCAGCACCCCAGCTACTCTGTAAAATACACTTTTTGGGCAGAAAATGTCCGCAAGACGGAAATTATTTTTATTTACTCCACAGTGCCCTCTACAGATTTGGTTAATGGTAAGTTCAAATTGTCCAGATCTGTAGAGGGCGCAGTGGAGTAAATAAAAATAATCTCACTAACGCTCTGGACCAGGGCTAGGAAGCGGCTAGTATTGCGTTAGTCTTTTTCGGGACAGAATCTAGTTGTATAAACAATATAAGATTGCAGCGAACACAGCAGCTACAGTAGGTGAGGGCAGCCCCAGCTAAACAACAGGCCGCTCGACGTTCGTATGGAAGTATTTCACTGAAGATGTGGCCAAAACAACAGTGGAGTAACGAGGCTAGGAGCTTTAGCATTGTTAGCTCGTCGCATAAGCGTCATGGCAGAACGTACACCTGGTGTTTGCATTTCTCCATTTACAACTCGTACATCTACATAAACGTTCAGATTTCAAATATAAAGTTCTTATCTCATGACCACGGGTGTTATAATTATGTACGGGCCCTCATAAGTACCCGTATCTTCCGTATTGTTAAATAAAAAGCATTTTGATCCGATTGATGGCCATCTCCGTTTTCTTTTTCAACTACGCGGCCGTATCGGTTGGGGGGGGTATTGCACTCCTGATACGTTATAACTCTATGAGAAAATGGCCGCCGATCGGATTAAAATGCTTTTTATTGAACAATATGGAAGATACGGGTACTTAGACCCACCCGAAGTGAATGGTAACACCCGTTGTCATGAGGTAAGGACTTTATATTTGAAATCTGAACGTTTCTGTAGATGTACGGGTTGTAAATGGAGAGTGCAAACACCAGGTTGGAGTTAATCGAGGACCTAGCTTGTGCGTGTCTTTATCATTAGTAGGTAAACCTCGACTATAGTCGACTACCAGTGGGTCAAATTTAGTGGTGGAAGAAGCACTTGGTGGTAGCAACACCACAATATAGAAAGTAAAAGGCCTGTGCTCAAAATGTTACGTTCAAGCAAAGTAAAAGTACAAAAGTATTGGCATCAAAATATACTTAAAGTACCTAAAGTAAAAGTACTCAAATGTTTGAAAATAGCTGATCTACAAGCTCACAACACGTTGCAATGCGCATTGTGAGCTTGTAGAGCGGCTATTTTCAAATAGCCTATGTATAAAATACCTAAAAAAATGTACTTAAGTACAGTACTTGAGTAAATGTACTTAGTTGCTTTCCACAGTAAAAATCCGAAAATGGGGGAGTGGTTAGAGGAGTGGCTAGGTTGAATAAATTACCCATTGTTCACGCCCATTACCTGGAGCTGAGAGGTGCTAGAAAGTGGAAATTCTTTACAAGGGATTATCTCAGTTTAGACTATTAAAGATGACAAGATTCAAATGATCACATCTTCTTCAAATGTGTTCCAATTTCAATGAATGATACATCATATGAAAGCTTATATTCTGTACTTCAACAATCTGTAATAAAATGAAAAATGAAAAATGCCCCCTTGCTGCCTAAAGCACTGTACCCGCTCACATATAATTTGTGACTCAATTACCATATCTCAACACAGGCACACATTGGTTTGTGTACATGTATCGCTATATGAAACTTTACGTTACGTTTGTGTAACGTGAGTTCTTGACTGGTTAATATAAATGCCATAAAACAACAAGAGATACACTCATAACCGGTTGGACAAATGACACCAAAAGACTTCTTTTCACGTTATAATAAAGCGGGTTTATTCAGCTTACAGAGTTTACAAGCAATTTAGAAAGTTATGATTCCTAAAAATGGGATAGTTACTTCAACCCTCTCGCATGAGCGAAAGAGTGGAAATACTATGTGTTACGGCTTTAGTAAAATTGTCCCGGTTGATCACGGCCGTGAGCAACCGCGAACAATTTCCCTGCTCCTCACAAGCAGGAGTTCATCACTGGAAAGGTCTGGTCCATAGCCAGACGCTTCAGTCATAAATCTCTATTAGCCTTAAACCCATTTTACTAAACATTTTGATACACACATGTATAACGCTTTGGATATCAAGAGGAGAGGGGAGGGGCTGAAATAGAAGCTTTCAGGTCGTGTGTGCATTGAAATGGAGGAGATAAAAAAACGGGAAGGAAGAAAAGTGATAGAGAGAGAGTAGAAGGAACGTATTGGGAACACTATACTGTAATACTTGAGTTTACTCAAATGATTACAGTTTAGATATTAAATGTTTACACATATAACAATGTCGCTTATGGCAATATGCACAGATCAAACGGTAACACACCTTGTATTTGGCTTCACTTGGTTTCTGGAAAGAATGGACAGGCACGCTGTAGAGTCGGACCGAAAGTTCTTTAGCAAATGGTTCAGTTTTGAGGCAAGGTGGTCCGTGTAAAGGCAGACGGACTGGGCATTGATGGCGGTGGAAGTCTTCTAGGGTCCGGGCACACTTCACGGCTCGGGTGCATGTGGTTAGGAAGAGAAGGTCTTCAGCTGGGGACTGGAAGCGCCCAGCGTTGGTGAGTCTCCGTCGGAGACGAGTGAGGAGAGTCGGCCTCTCTGCGGAGCGTCTGCTCCGGCTGTGTGTGTCTCTCCTTGGTTGGAGAGCTTTCGCAATGGGTCAGCAGAGGATGGTCCTCCTACGTCCGAGAGCGGTTGTGGCTTGAGCAATTCATTGTGGTTTCTTAGAGGGTTTTATGCACCGAAATCCTTTGATGTGCCAGAAAAGTCATTACTATGTTAATTTCCTATCTGGTGAGGATGTCACCATGCTGTAGTCGACCGAGGTCAGGCATCCTGGCGCCGGGCCATTTGGGGGGGGCGTTTCTGAACCCGCGACCCTTATGTGTTTCCACCACATGGCTAAACATTCGTTCATTTATTGTTCATAGTTCATAGGTCACGTAAACAATGTCTTTGTATGGCAACAAGATTGTTTCCAAATATGTCCCTTATAAGAGAAAAAGAGAGAGAGAAGAAAAGAGAAAAAGAGGGAGAGAAACCCAAAAACTATGTTTCTGCGTGGGTGTGTGTGTGTGTGTGTGTGTGTGTGTGTGGGGGGGGGTCGAGGGCATCCAGGGGCTGGTGTGAACTCTTGGCCGGTCCCAGCAGGATATGGCTCGACCCTCTGTGGGAGTGATTGTCGGGTCTGTTGTTTTATCACTCCTGCCTGGTCTCTGGGCTTAATGTGGGTTAACTTCAATAGGCCCTGGTGTGCCCTTTTGATGTTAAGCTGGTTTGCAATTAGCTGTTTATCCAGCATCTCCTTACAATATAATATTATATACAGTGAACTTCCAGCAGAGACATTCTAGAAGTGGGCGTGGTCACCGTTGAGCTCTGTTGTTCCTCTCTCCTTATTGGACGACAGGCTCTCAGGAGGCCGGCTCTCTGAAGTCTCCGCCCACGGCGTCTTCCCGAGGCTCCTCCTCCCAGCGGCACGTGATTGACGGCCTGTCAGAGAAGTCGTCTCTGGTGACAGAGCCCTGGGACAGACTGATGGACATCCTGGTGGTGGTGGGGACACGCTGCGAGTGGCAGGGAGACATGAAGGGACACAGGTACTTTAATATATACATAAATATATACATAAATATATACATAAATACATATATATATACATAAATATATACATGGGGACACGCTGCGAGTGTCAGGGAGACATGAAGGGACACAGGTACCTTAATATATACATAAATATATACATAAATATATACATAAATACATAAATATATACATAAATACATAAATATATACATAAATATATACATGGGGACACGCTGCGAGTGTCAGGGAGACATGAAGGGACACAGGTACCTTAATATATACATAAATACATACATCAATATATACATAAATACATAAATATATACATAAATACATAAATATATACATAAATATATACATGGGGACACGCTGCGAGTGGCAGGGAGACATGAAGGGACACAGGTACTTTAATATATACATAAATATATACATAAATATATACATAAATACATATATATATACATAAATACATAAATATATACATGGGGACACGCTGCGAGTGTCAGGGAGACATGAAGGGACACAGGTACCTTAATATATACATAAATATATACATAAATATATACATAAATACATAAATATATACATAAATACATAAATATATACATAAATATATACATGGGGACACGCTGCGAGTGGCAGGGAGACATGAAGGGACACAGGTACCTTAATATATACATAAATACATACATCAATATATACATAAATACATAAATATATACATAAATACATAAATATATACATAAATATATACATGGGGACACGCTGCGAGTGGCAGGGAGACATGAAGGGACACAGGTACTTTAATATATACATAAATACATACATCAATATATACATAAATACATAAATATATACATAAATACATAAATATATACATAAATATATACATGGGGACACGCTGCGAGTGGCAGGGAGACATGAAGGGACACAGGTACTTTAATATATACATAAATACATACATCAATATATACATAAATACATAAATATATACATAAATACATAAATATATACATAAATATATACATAAATATATACATGGGGACACGCTGCGAGTGTCAGGGAGACATGAAGGGACACAGGTACCTTAATATATACATAAATATATCCATAAATATATACATAAATATATACATAAATATATACATAAATACATAAATATATACATAAATACATAAATATATACATGGGGACACGCTGCGAGTGTCAGGGAGACATGAAGGGACACAGGTACCTTAATATATCCATAAATATATCCATAAATATATCCATAAATATATCCATAAATATATCCATAAATATATACATAAATATATACATAAATATATACATAAATATATACATGGGGACACGCTGCGAGTGGCAGGGAGACATGAAGGGACACAGGTACCTTAATATATACATAAATATATACATAAATATATACATAAATACATAAATATATACATAAATACATAAATATATACATAAATATATACATGGGGACACGCTGCGAGTGGCAGGGAGACATGAAGGGACACAGGTACCTTAATATATACATAAATACATACATCAATATATACATAAATACATAAATATATACATAAATACATAAATATATACATAAATATATACATGGGGACACGCTGCGAGTGGCAGGGAGACATGAAGGGACACAGGTACTTTAATATATACATAAATACATACATCAATATATACATAAATACATAAATATATACATAAATACATAAATATATACATAAATATATACATGGGGACACGCTGCGAGTGGCAGGGAGACATGAAGGGACACAGGTACTTTAATATATACATAAATACATACATCAATATATACATAAATACATAAATATATACATAAATACATAAATATATACATAAATATATACATAAATATATACATGGGGACACGCTGCGAGTGTCAGGGAGACATGAAGGGACACAGGTACCTTAATATATACATAAATATATCCATAAATATATACATAAATATATACATAAATATATACATAAATACATAAATATATACATAAATACATAAATATATACATGGGGACACGCTGCGAGTGTCAGGGAGACATGAAGGGACACAGGTACCTTAATATATCCATAAATATATCCATAAATATATCCATAAATATATCCATAAATATATACATAAATATATACATAAATATATACATAAATATATACATGGGGACACGCTGCGAGTGGCAGGGAGACATGAAGGGACACAGGTACCTTAATATATCCATAAATATATCCATAAATATATCCATAAATATATCCATAAATATATACATAAATATATACATGGGGACACGCTGCGAGTGGCAGGGAGACATGAAGGGACACAGGTACCTTAATATATACATAAATATATACATAAATATATACATAAATATATACATGGGGACACGCTGCGAGTGGCAGGGAGACATGAAGGGACACAGGTACTTTAATATATACATAAATATATACATAAATATATACATAAATACATATATATATACATAAATACATAAATATATACATGGGGACACGCTGCGAGTGTCAGGGAGACATGAAGGGACACAGGTACCTTAATATATACATAAATATATACATAAATATATACATAAATACATAAATATATACATAAATACATAAATATATACATAAATATATACATGGGGACACGCTGCGAGTGGCAGGGAGACATGAAGGGACACAGGTACCTTAATATATACATAAATACATACATCAATATATACATAAATACATAAATATATACATAAATACATAAATATATACATAAATATATACATGGGGACACGCTGCGAGTGGCAGGGAGACATGAAGGGACACAGGTACTTTAATATATACATAAATACATACATCAATATATACATAAATACATAAATATATACATAAATACATAAATATATACATAAATATATACATGGGGACACGCTGCGAGTGGCAGGGAGACATGAAGGGACACAGGTACTTTAATATATACATAAATACATACATCAATATATACATAAATACATAAATATATACATAAATACATAAATATATACATAAATATATACATAAATATATACATGGGGACACGCTGCGAGTGTCAGGGAGACATGAAGGGACACAGGTACCTTAATATATACATAAATATATCCATAAATATATACATAAATATATACATAAATATATACATAAATACATAAATATATACATAAATACATAAATATATACATGGGGACACGCTGCGAGTGTCAGGGAGACATGAAGGGACACAGGTACCTTAATATATCCATAAATATATCCATAAATATATCCATAAATATATCCATAAATATATACATAAATATATACATAAATATATACATGGGGACACGCTGCGAGTGGCAGGGAGACATGAAGGGACACAGGTACCTTAATATATACATAAATATATACATAAATATATACATGGGGACACGCTGCGAGTGGCAGGGAGACATGAAGGGACACAGGTACCTTAATATATACATAAATATATACATAAATATATACATAAATATATACATGGGGACACGCTGCGAGTGGCAGGGAGACATGAAGGGACACAGGTACCTTAATATATCCATAAATATATCCATAAATATATCCATAAATATATCCATAAATATATACATAAATATATACATGGGGACACGCTGCGAGTGGCAGGGAGACATGAAGGGACACAGGTACCTTAATATATACATAAATATATACATAAATATATACATAAATATATACATGGGGACACGCTGCGAGTGGCAGGGAGACATGAAGGGACACAGGTACCTTAATATATACATAAATATATACATAAATATATACATAAATATATACATGGGGACACGCTGCGAGTGGCAGGGAGACATGAAGGGACACAGGTACCTTAATATATACATAAATATATACATATATACATAAATATATACATAAATATATACATGAGGACATGAAGGGACACAGCACAGTACCTTAATATATATATATGTTACAGGGAAATTGGAGAAGGCGTGCTCGTTTTTACCACCCACCCAGGCAATTCTGTAGAACCAACACTAGAGGGAGCCACGAATACAAGCCACGAGTCTTCCCAACCACAGTGCAGTAACATATATGGACCCGACCACACACATACACATACACGCACGCACACGCGCACGTGCGCTCATGCTTTCAATTTGGTTTATTGAAAGCATGACTGTTAAGATTATTTTATTGTGTTCTGACTTTTAACATTTGTTTTAGTTTATCCCTGACACACACACACACACACACACACACACACGAATAGTGATCCATGAAAAGATCTATTCTGTCCCTATCGGTTTAAAACTCAGACGGCGCTGATTCGACTAGCAGAGCATCGGCCGGTCAGCGCGGGCACTCGCGCCCTCGCGCCTCAAGCTCTGCTGAGTCGGCGCGCCTCCGTCATGGACAATAACTATTATCACGTGTGTGTGTGAACGCGTGTTCAGCGTTCCCCTAGCGTAGCTTCCTGGTTGCTATGTGGGGGGGAACAACAAAAGCCAGGTCGGCCTCGCATCAAAGCCCCGCCTCGCGGCGCCGTCTCCTCCTCCACCTCCTCCTCCTCCTCATCACGCCGCCTCGCATCAAAGCCCCGCCTCGCGGCGGCCATCACGCCGCCTCCTCCTCCTCCTCCTCCTCCTCCTCCTCGCGAGCCTCACGTAATAAACCCTGTCTCAAAAAGCCCCGCCTCGCCCTGAAGCCCCGCACCTAAAAACGAGCGCTCCGTTTTCAATTTCCCTGGTTCTCCAATTTCCCTGTGACATATACATAAATATATACATAAATATATACATGAGGACATGAAGGGACACAGCTGTGTTAATGGCCCTCATTGAGTGCCATTAACGTGTTTCACGTGTTTTTACCGCTATGGCGCAACGTGCCAATGACGTGTTTGACGTGTTCTTGAAAAAAAAAAAGTCTGTATCTCGCTTCCTAAGCACATTTTTTTTACCTTGAAAAAAATCTCTGGCACTGGGACAACAGCCAGAAATAATTCTGGCAATTCTGGCACTCAATGAGTTAATATATATAATACATACATATATACATAAATATATACATACATATATACATACATATATACATACATATATACATACATATATACATACATATATACATAAATATATACATACATATATACATACATATATACATACATATATACATACATATATACATAAATATATACATGGGGACACGCTGTGAGTGGCAGGGAGACATGAAGGGACACAGGCCACTTTTATATATAAACTGCCCACAAAAAGTTTGGAAACGTAACTTTGGTCGATTATTTCTCCCCTTTAATAATACCAATTGATATTGTGTTTTATATGGTTTCTATGGTTGATTAGTCACCTTTACAACGAGGTACAGCTTGTAGGCATCGGGCATTCGTGGAGCACAGCTAAACGTGTGGGTAGCGCCCCCCCAAAACATGCCAAAATACCCCAATATGCTTCTGTTGGTAATGGCTCTGGTTTAGAGGGACCTGCCAGCTGGCAGCCTAGTCTTACTGGCACCTGAACATGGCTTCTGCATCTTTGTTGACTTTGTGTTGATGCACCAAGCAGCAACACTGCCCCCCCATGGAAAGATAACACGTTTGTCCCTTCAGGATAAGACCCATGATGCAACAGGGCAAGTGAAGCTGGTGTTCCGTTATGCAGAGTGACATTATGTGGTGTCAGCCCTGGTACCATTTACACACTTAGAACCAAGTTCTGTGAGAGTGCTGGTGACGTCAAAGGAAGCTTCACTGAGGAACCATAGGTTTTCTTCCAGAGATTTACAGGCAAGATTTGCACAAACGGTAACAAAGACAGATGTCAAAGTTGCAGGACCCATGCTCAGGTGCCAGTAACACACCTCTCACACAAATAAGTGTATCGACTAAACAAGATCCAATAAAACAAACAAGGCCAGGCAAAGAGGAAGGGTAGTTCAAACATCTTATGTTCCATAATCAACCAGTTCTATAACTCTGATCACTCAATATAGTTTAATTGTACTCCAAACGTGTCACAGATAGGTAGGTAGGTACCTTCCTTTATTGACAGCTCACAGGAAGTACAGAAGATTCATCCATAGGAAGAGTAACATCACAAAAAAGAGAATTATTTGAAAGCGTGTGTGTGTGTGTGTGTGTGTGTGTGTGTGTGTGTGTGTGTGTGTGTGTGTGTGTGTGTGTGTGTGTGTGTGTGTGTGTGTGTGTGTGTGTGTGTGTGTGTGTGTGTGTGTGTGTGTGTGTGTGTGTGTGTGTGTGTGTGTGTGTGTTAGGACATACGGTGACATGCTACACACAGTGAAGGACTTGTGTCGCTACCTGCCCGGGTTAGAGGGAGACAACAGGACTCACTGCTGCCACCAAGTGGTCATCTGTGCTGCTCTGGTCCTGTTCCGCAGTGCCTTCCTCTATGTGTCTGTTGTTCAGCCTGCACTGTTCTCAGGTCAGTTTATATCATATATATACATTATATATGTGTCTGTTGTTCAGCCTGCACTGTTCTCAGGTCAGTTTATATATATATATACATTATATATGTGTCTGTTGTTCAGCCTGCACTGTTCTCAGGTCAGTTTATATATATATATACATTATATATGTGTCTGTTGTTCAGCCTGCACTGTTCTCAGGTCAGTTTATATATATATATACATTATATATGTGTCTGTTGTTCAGCCTGCACTGTTCTCAGGTCAGTTTATATCATATATATACATTATATATGTGTCTGCTGTTCAGCCTGCACTGTTCTCAGGTCAGTTTATATATATATATATATACATTATATATGTGTCTGTTGTTCAGCCTGCACTGTTCTCTGGTCAGTTTATATATATATATATACATTATATATGTGTCTGTTGTTCAGCCTGCACTGTTCTCAGGTCAGTTTATATACATTAAAATATATATATATATATATATATATATATATATATATATTTTTTTTTTTTACAGGTGTGAATACATTGAGCAGTGGTCCATGGATCCTTCTAGAAGACCTCAGTTGGGTTTATAACGACTTGGAGGAACGAGGAGCCAAACATGGACATAAAAAACGAAAACTGGCTGACGGGAGAGAGAAGACCATGGTGACTATTATTATATTATTATTATTATTATTATTATTATCATCATTAAGACCATGGTGACTATTATTATATTATTATTATTATTATTATCATCATTAAGACCATGGTGACTATTATTATATTATTATTATTATTATTATTATTATCATCATTAAGACCATGGTGACTATTATTGCCGGACCCAGGGGGTCTGGCTTACATGAGGCTTTGTACCTGTTTCGTCCATACATGGGCATGGTCACTTTGTCCTTAGGCCCCAGCCATAAAAGTCTGTCCCCCTTTCGTCCATACATGGGCATGTTTTGTAGCTGTTTTCTCCATACATGGGCAAAAAACAGGTTTTGGTCACTTTGTCCTTAGGCCCCAGCCATAAAAGTCTGTCCCCCCTTTCGTCCATACATGGGCATAGACACAGGCTGACACGTCATGAGAAGTCTGGGTCTGGCAGAACCAGGTCTCCTGGTCTTGTTATACTACTATTATTATAGAGCACCGAAGTCTGACGTAATTTCCGCATCCTACCTGGTTCGCGGTTTTCCACCCCCATTCTGAATTCCTATAGACGTCTTTAATATCGCGTCAAATAAGAACTGTGTTCCAAAAATAAACTAATGATCACAGCGGTTTGACTCTTATGGATATGAAGCATCAACTGACGGTGAGAAAATTATAAAGTTTCTTCCGACAAATTAGTTAAATTTTCGCCAGAAACAGACTTTATCAAATATAAGTGACTGACTATCATAAACGATACAAGCCACCTCCCTGACTATGAACGAGTGACGTCAGTACTCTATACTATACATCTATCCTACTACTATGATTGAAATGACCTCCAAAAGTACGTCCGGGGTTGCTCAGCACAGGATCACTCCATTTGCCTCCAAACTTCCCACAGAAGAACTTGTTGAAGTTGTAAAGCAAGTGCATATTTATTAAAGGAAACCTAATAATAAAGAACTAAGGAGGTATGAACAGAACATATGAGGTGTGGAGTCAGTAATCAGTAGTGTAGATGTGGATGTGTGGAGCATGGTGTGGTGCGAGGTGTGTGGATGGAAAGGAAGAACATAATCATAATAATAAAGGCATGGAGAATGGGGTTTGGAGCTGGTGGAGAAAGGTCTGCTTCTCTCAGGCTTCTCTTAGAGACTGGCCAGGGTGGGGCTTTTATAGCCTCCTGGAGGCACCGGGCCCAGGTGCTTTCCAATGAGCAATCAGCCCCACCCTGCTCCCCTATAGGGCAAGAGTTAATGCAAAGCATCACACCCACAATCACCCAGACTAATATATGGGGCATCACACTGTTGATCAGTGCTCTGGCTAATACTTAGGCTTCTTTCCCCGCCTTCAATGTACTTACATATTGTACAGTTAATATAAAACTACATTTAAACATTTTAGCCTTCTTTTTGGCCGCAGCACCTTTATTTTGACCCCAGCCTACTGTGCATCTCCATATATGGCCAGTTGGATCACTGGTGCAACGTAGCTGTGATGTAGCTGAAGCGGCCCAAACATACTATTATTGTGGGATCGCTTTAGATAATGTTATCTTCACTATTTATTATTATTATTATTAGTATTATTATTATTATTATTATTCCCCCTGTTTTTCGGGTCATTTCAATGGAGAAATGCCATTTAGTGACGTCATAATGCATAATGCCATTCTAGTGACGTCATAATACTGATGTCATTGTATTATGACCCTACTATAACACTATCAATACTCAATACCAGCAACATTCTTAGCGATCCCACACTGTTTCTTCAGGAACAGTACTTTCTAGTTATTATTATTGTCTCCGCCAGGCCGAAAGGCATGGCGAGAGAGTATGTTTTACCCCCTGTCCGTCCGTCCGTCCGTTTGTGTGTCCGTCCGTTTGTGTGTCCGTCCGTCCATCTGTCTGTGAACAGCTAATCTCTGGCACCGTTGGCCCGGTCGCTGCAAAACTGTGCACACACACTCCCTGGATGCCAATTCAGAACCTCTGCCCCAATTTTTTTACATGGACCTGTTATAGCGCCACCAGGAGGCCAATTTGTGCAAAACCCATTATTTCATATCACTCCTACAGATTTTATCCAAACATCACGCAAATCAGTACACAGTATCTCTATATTCATGTGATCAACACGGATCTGTCAGATTTGCCATATTCTATCTTCATTGGCTACAGTTGCCTTCCAAAGTTTGCAGTTTTGGTCCATTTTGAACTAAATGCCTCAAATCATGAACGCAGCTTGCGATTTCCATGAAATTTCACACGCACATTCCCACTAGGCCGAGAAACAAATGCCACTTGAACGTTTTCAAATCAGCCTCATGGTGGCGCTATAAAAGGCCAATTTGCATTTGTAAGTGTAACTGCACCGATCTGCGTGAAACTTTGCACGCATACTCCCTAGAGGCCAAGGAAAAACATCTGCCTGCATTTTTCACATTAGCCTTTTATAGCGCCACCAGGAGGCCGACTGTAAAAAACATATTTTGAGATTAAGCTTTCATATTTTATCCAAATTTCACGCAAATCGGTACACATGATCTCTATAGTCATGTGATCAAGATGGATCTATTTGATTTTTCATATTCCATCCTGATTGGCTAACATTGACATCTAAAGTTTGCAGGAGTGGCCCGTTTTGAACAAAATGCCGCAAATCATGAACGCAGCGTCCGATTGTGGTGGAACTTTGCACGCACATTCGCACTACGTTGAAGAACAAATGCCACCCTTTTCACATTGCCCTATTATAGCGCCACCAGGAGGCCGATTCTTATTTTTTACATTACTCCTACATATTTTGTCCAAACATCATGCAAATCAGTACACATTATCTCTATAGTCAAGTGATAAAGATCATTCCGTCCGATTTTTTATATTCCATCCTGATTGGCAAATTCTGAACATTGCTGGCCCACAATAACCTACCTGACCTGGCGGAGACCTGTGCTCCGAGGAGCACTTTTTCTAGTTATTATTATTATTATTATCATTAACACATTGGGTGCCAGCATTTTTTCATAACAACTTACGTTGGGTGCCAGCATTCTCCCCATTGACTGCGCTTTGCTGTTTAAAGCTCTAGACTCCACGAGGAGCAAATCCATGTAAAAAAAAACATCCATTCATGTTGCGCGATGACCCTGGCTACAACCTGGAACGATAACATTTCACTCGCGAGTTACAATGGGGGGGGATCGCGCATCGCGCATGACCGGTTTTCCCCACCGGAAACAGATTCGGAGATATAGGTGTTTTAAAGAAGGAAATAGACAGGAAGTGGATGGCAGCCATGTTTTTGTTTTTCCGGTGATCTATCTGGCCTATCCTTCTCAAGATCACAATGGGTACTCCCAGAGCTGCTCTAGCCCCGCCCGTGTGGAGAAAAACGAAAAAAACAAAAAGACATATTTCACGGTCTGGACCGTGTTCGGCACCGGACCGCTACTCTGCGCAAACACGGTTCAGACCGTGTTTGGCACCCGATGTGTTAAGAGCATGGTGAGAGGAAATGACACTAATTAATTAATTAATTAATATGCAGAGAGAAACATGAACTGATAGATTCACTGTGTGTGTGTGTGTGTGTGTGTGTGTGTGTGTGTGTGTGTGTGTGTGTGTGTGTGTGTGTGTGTGTGTGTGTGTGTGTGTGTGTGTGTGTGTGTGTGTGTGTGTGTGTGTGTGTGTGTGCTCAGAGCTCAGATGATGAGGACCCTCAGGGTAAAGGTCGTGGGGGTCGGCACATCGTAGTGAACAGGACAGAGATGCCAGGATGGTCAGACACTCTGGACAGCTTCCGTACGGCCAGGGACAGCCTTGACCTTCTGACCTCACAGGATACCCTGGACACTGGTAAGCTTTATCCTATGACCCTATGACCCTATTCTCTAACACAAATCCAGTATTTTCTTCTCTTTTTCTTTTTCTTTACATATAAATATCCTCTTTTCAATACAGTACCAAATGACTGAAAACTCTTTATCAATTCTCTTACAAAGATCCTGTTTTCTCTTTTTCACATGTCAGTGACATCACTGATGAATCCTTTTTATCTTTAAAACCAGCTTCTAACATAATGGCGTACGTCCGTGCTACTTCCGGGTTGCATACAGTGACATCACTGTCCAATCCTTGGTATCTTTATCCTAGCTTTTCAACGTGATGTTTACCAACGTGGTGTTTTTAGATGTTTTCATGATTGTGCTAATGAAACACTAAACAGGATTATTATTTCAACATTCAGTACAACTATCATAGATGTAACTCAGGTAAAGTAATGAGTCAACTATCATAGATGTAACTCAGGTAAAGTAATGAGTCAACTATCATAGATGTAACTCAGGTAAAGTAATGAGTCAACTATCATAGATGTAACTCAGGTAAAGTAATGAGTCAACTATCATAGATGTAACTCAGGTAAAGTAATGAGTCAACTATCATAGATGTAACTCAGGTAAAGTAATGAGTCAACTATCATAGATGTAACTCAGGTAAAGTAATGAGTCAACTATCATAGATGTAACTCAGGTAAAGTAATGAGTCAACTATCATAGATGTAACTCAGGTAAAGTAATGAGTCAACTATCATAGATGTAACTCAGGTAAAGTAATGAGTCAACTATCATAGATGTAACTCAGGTAAAGTAATGAGTCAACTATCATAGATGTAACTCAGGTAAAGTAATGAGTCAACTATCAACTAAGCGTCTTTGAGTATTCAGAAAAGCGCTATATAAATCCCAGGTATTATTATTATTATTATTATTATCATAGATGTAACTCAGGTAAAGTAATGAGTCAACTATCATAGATGTAACTCGGGTAAAGTAATGAGTCAACTATCATAGATGTAACTCAGGTAAAGTAATGAGTCAACTATCATAGATGTAACTCAGGTAAAGTAATGAGTCACTCTGCAAGTTTAACGTTTTCCATCCAAATGTTTCTTCAGGCTATTTTTTGCATCGCAATTAATTTAGTATGAAATGGATTTAAATCTTTACCCGTTTGAATCCATTACAAGCCTACTGGACACTGGTAACCTTTACCCTATGACCTTACCCTAACCTCTAACCCTTACCCTATGACCTTACCCTAACCCCTAACCCTTACCCTATGACCTTACCCTAACCCTTATGCTACAGTATGACCCTGTGACCTTACCCTAACCCCTAACCCTTACCCTATGACCTTACCCTAACCCTTATGCTACAGTATGACACTATGACCTTACCCTAACCCCTAACCCTTACCCTATAACCTTACCCTAACCCTTATGCTACAGTATGACCCTATAACCTTACCCTAACCCTTATGCTACAGTATGACCCTATGACCTTACCCTAACCCCTAACCCTTACCCTATGACCCTATGACCTTACCCTAACCCTTACCCTATGACCTTACCTTTTGACCCTATGACCTTACCCTAACCCCTAACCCTTACCCTATGACCTTACCCTAACCCCTAACCCTTACCCTATGACCTTACCCTAACCCCTAACCCTTAATAAAATAAAGGGTATAACTTACATTCCTTCCAGGCCATTCTAACATCTTTTTTATTTCTTTTACTTTGACTCCAGAGTTTAAGAAGATGTGTGCGTCCTGGAAGACAGACAGCTGGCTGTGGTTCAGAATATTCCTCACTGACATGATCATTTATCAGGTATTTATGTACTTATTACTGTCTAATAAAGATCAGTGACATGATCATTATCAGGTATTCATGTACTTATTAATGTCTAATAAAGATCAGTGACATGATCATTTATCAGGTATTTATGTACTTATTAATGTCTAATAAAGTGTATGTTATATATCTCTGTTGTCGGGCAGAAACCAGCTATGTCCAAAATATAAACTTTTCAGAAAATGAAAAAAACAAACATGTTTTTAGACACAATGACACAACACTGTCTAACCCTAACCTAACAACACAATGACACAACACTGTCTAACCCTCACCTAACAACACAATGACAACACTGTGTCATCAAAGTGTGACTTTATACGTTTTCAGATACTTGAATGTGTCCTTATATTATCTTTACCATATTAATGTGTATATTAATGTATATATTTATGTATATGTTTATGTATATATTCATGTATATATTTATGTATATATTTATGTATATATTTATGTATATATATTTATGTATATATTTATGTATATGTTTATGTATATATGTATATATTTATCTATATATTTATCTATATATTTATGTACATGTTTATGTATATATTAATGTATATATTTATGTATATATTTATTTATTTATGTATATATTAATGTATATATTAATGTATATGTTTATGTATATGTTTATGTATATGTTTATGTATATGTTTATGTATATGTTTATGTATATATTCATGTATATATTCATGTATATATTCATGTATATATTCATGTTTTAATGTATATATTCATGTATATATTCATGTTTTTATGTATATATTCATGTATATATTCATGTATATATTCATGTATATATTCATGTATATATTCATGTATATATTCATGTTTTTATGTATATATTAATGTATATATTAATGTATATATTCATGTATATATTCATGTATATATTCATGTATATGTTTTATATATTTCAGGGTCAGTACGGTAAGGCTCTATCTTCTCTACATCAGATGAACAGTGTTCAGCCTCCTCAGGGTCAGGGTCAGAGTCCAGAGGTCAGGGGTCAAACCAGTGTGGAGATGCACAGATCTGTGATTCAACAAGCTTCCTGTCACTATGCTCTGAGAGAGTACCGAGTATGTACACACACTACACACACACATAGACACCCATTATAACATGTACACACTGTCACTATGCTCTGAGAGAGTACCGAGTATGTACACACACTACACACACACATAGACACCCATTATAACATGTACACACTGTCACTATGCTCTGAGAGAGTACCGAGTATGTACACACACTACACACACACACATAGACACCCATTATAACATGTACACACTGTCACTATGCTCTGAGAGAGTACCGAGTATGTACACACACTACACACACACACATAGACACCCATTATAACGTATACACACTGTCACTATGTACACACTCACATAGACACCCATTATAACATATACACACTGGCCCTCATTTATCAACGCGGTGTAGACCAAATAATGGACGTACGGCGATCAATGTATAGTGAAAGGTATATAGGTTTAATTAAAGTGCTCATAATGGCTTAGTGCCATAGTTGTGTGGTGCGGACAAGTTCAACATCGTCTGACAACAGATGTCGCCGTCACATCGCCTTGACAGTTAACTTGTACATCTGCTCTGTAGGGCTGTCAACATTCCTCAGAAATCATATTATTATTATTATTATATATTTTTATTCCCATAGAAAATGACTTGTTATTGTAAAGACAGGATACCATTATATCCACCAGAGGGCGCTCACCGCCAAATTGTCAAGAAACACAAGGAAATGGTTGTCAAAAGCTGATATTTATTTTCTGTCTTCAGACAAAATTCAAGCGTCATGTAAACATTGAGTGCAAGTTGTGCAACCAGAATACGACCAAACAAAGTATTGAAAGCCAATAAGAAAGAGTTTCCCCCGCTCGCCTCGCTGCCTGTCATGTCCGTGTCCGACTACACACACACACACACACACACACACACACACACACATGTATTGATTAGATGTGTCATTGATCAGATGTATTGATTAGATGTGTCATTGATCAGATGTATTGATTAGATGTGTCATTGATCAGATGTATTGATTAGATGTGTCATTGATCAGATGTGTCATTGATCAGATGTGTCATTGATCAGATGTATTGATCAGATGTGTCATTGATCAGATGTATTGATTAGATGTGTCATTGATCAGATGTATTGATTAGATGTGTCATTGATCAGATGTATTGATTAGATGTGTCATTGATCAGATGTATTGATTAGATGTGTCATTGATCAGATGTATTGATTAGATGTGTCATTGATCAGATGTATTGATTATATGTGTCATTGATCAGATGTATTGATTAGATGTGTCATTGATCAGATGTATTGATTAGATGTGTCATTGATCAGATGTATTGATTAGATGTGTCATTGATCAGATGTATTGATTAGATGTGTCATTGATCAGATGTATTGATTAGATGTGTCATTGATCAGATGTATTGATCAGATGTGTCATTGATCAGATGTATTGATCAGATGTGTCATTGATCAGATGTATTGATTAGATGTGTCATTGATCAGATGTATTGATTAGATGTGTCATTGATCAGATGTATTGATTAGATGTGTCATTGATCAGATGTATTGATTAGATGTGTCATTGATCAGATGTATTGATTAGATGTGTCATTGATCAGATGGCCTGTGAGAAGGTGCTGGATGTGGTCGCCTCTCTGGTTCCTCCAAACCAGGATCTCCTGAAGAGCTCAGAGGAGCAGAGCAGCAGGGTTAAAAATAAACCCCGGAAAGGTGAGACATCTTTTTATATCTTTTTATAGAAACTCACTGATCATTATTCATGTACTAAAGGATGTACGTTTGACAACGTTGACCTTTTGGCCCATATCTGATTATTTGCATGTGATGTCCAGTAGGGTTTATCTTACACATGTTACAGATATTTCGTTTGTAGAGCTGAGGCCGATTCTAAAATATTTTCTAAATCCATTTTTTTTTTTTAAAAGAAAGAAAAAATATCTCAAAATATGTTGTTCCAGGGATTTGAGTTACAAATGTTCGCTTTATAAAAATATATATATTCAAAGATTTGCACAAATGTTAATGATTTTTCAAAAATAGCAGATCTACAAGCTCATGATAATTACTGTACATTATGCAGTCATTACCATAGATAATTACTGTACATTATGCAGTCATTACCATAGATAATTACTGTACATTATGCAGTCATTACCATAGATAATTACTGTACATTATGCAGTCATTAACATAGATAATTACTGTACATTCATTGAAGGATAAGTTTGAATAATACATGTGATGTTTAATTAATTCTAGATAAGTGGATGCATATTAATTACTAGATGCACAGATGTTTTATCATACTGGACCAACTAATGTTTGTAAATCATTTATAGGTAAACAGATGAGTGTATTAATCACTTCTAGGTTTCCAGATGTTTATAAATCATTTAAACAGATGTTTATAAATCATTTAAACAGATGTTTATAAATCATTTAAACAGATGTTTATAAATCATTTAAACAGATGTTTATAAATCATTTAAACAGATGTTTATAAATCATTTAAACAGATGTTTATAAATCATTTAAACAGATGTTTATAAATCATTTAAACAGATGTTTATAAATCATTTAAACAGATGTTTATAAATCATTTAAACAGATGTTTATAAATCATTTAAACAGATGTTTATAAATCATTTCCAGGTCATGACCTTCGCCTGCTCCCCTGCACGAGTAAAGCTGTCCTGCCGTTCTGTCTACAGCTGATGTTGGCCTGTTTTAAGGTCAGTTAATAATAATAATAATAATAATAATAATACCTACCCCTTTAAAGGTTACTTTAACCCTTACCCCTCCCCTCGTGTTTCTGTCCAATCAGCCGCGAGCCTTCACAGACACCCGTGACGACCTGTCCCTAGGTCATGTGATCGTGCTCCTGCAACACGATTGGCCGCAGGGCGAGGCGCTGTTCCTGAAGGCGGTGGAGAAGATCTGCCAGCAGGGAAGTTTCCAGTACGAGAACTTCTTCAACTACGTCACCAGTATCCTTTAACCTTTGACCTTTAACCTTTTAACCTTTTAACCTTTTACTTCAACTTAACTTTAATTAAAGGACTACAAAAATGGAGGTTTCACATTATGCCTTTAATTAAAAGACTACAAAAATGGAGGTTTCACATTATGCCTTTAATTAAAAGACTACAAAAATGCAGGTTTCACATTATGCCTTTAATTAAAAGACTACAAAAATGGAGGTTTCACATTATGCCTTTAACTCTTTGACTGCGGACGACGCGATAACGCGTCAAGTGCTACTTTGTCCAGTTGGCCGTCGACGCGTTCGACGCGCTGGACGCGCGTTCATTGTTTAATCTCTGATTGCACTATGCTGCTTAATATTCAATGTTATTCTCGAGTTCCACTTACTTCACGGACATCTGCATCCGGTTTCATGACCTGGATTCCGTTTCCGGTTTTTGATTTTTTTCCCCAGTCATTTTCGTCCAAAATAGGTAATTAAACGGGTTTTCACACGGTATAACGGACAAACGGACAGGTTCTCTTCTATAATCTATGGTCTGGGTGACGATCAGTCATCGCCGTCGTGTATCACATCGTAATTTTGGCCGATCAAAACAATCTGGGACGACGTCACATCCGTTTTCATGTTTTTCCCTGTCTAATCTATCAAGAAGGGTGAGAGAGACCCAATGACCTGATCAAGCTGTCATGTGCTGCTCTCTAGTGGCGGATTTGTGCTGGGTCTTTAAATTATGTGTCCTTAAATTATTTTCATGAGAAAAATTCAAAATATAAAAATAAAAAAACACGAAAATTGCTGGCACTGGGGGAGTACTTTATGAAAATACTCTGGCAGTCAAAGAGTTAATTAAAAGACTACAAAAATGGAGGTTTCACATTATACCTTTAATTAAAAGACTACAAAAATGGAGGTTTCACATTCTACAAAAATGGAGGTTTCACATTATGCCTTTAATTAAAAGACTACAAAATGGAGGTTTCACATTATGCCTTTAATTAAAAAACTACAAAAATGGAGGTTTCACATTATGCCTTTAATAAAAAAACTACAAACATGGAGGTTTCACATTATGCCTTTAGTTAAAAGACTACAAACATGGAGGTTTGGTGTTATGACTTTAACAAAGGTCTTCAGACATCGACATGCTGGAAGAGTTCGCCTACCTGCGCACTCCAGAAGGGGGGCGGATCCAGCTGGAACTTTTGCCCAATCAAGGAATGCTGATCAAGTAAGCCCCTCCCATTTCAGAGCTGTTCAGTCAGCATGTTGGCTTTGTATTTTATCTTATTAAGCAGAATGTGTTGTTTCGTGTAGTTTTAGAGTTGTGTGTCTTTACAGCTGTGTATAGGCTCTATGCACAGCAGACATATTGTAAAGAAATTGGGCCTCTTCCTTACTTCCTTCACAGTTCTTACCAATGATTTAAATGAAGGCTCTGTTCCATTTAGTGTAGCACAGTGGTTCTAATGAAGGCTCTGTTCCATTTAGTGTAACACAGTGGTTCTAATGAAGGCTCTGTTCCATTTAGTGTAACACAGTGGTTCTAATGAAGGCTCTGTTCCATTTAGTGTAACACAGTGGTTCTCATGAAGGCTCTGTTCCATTTAGTGTAACACAGTGGTTCTCATGAAGGCTCTGTTCCATTTAGTGTAACACAGTGGTTCTAATGAAGGCTCTGTTCTATTTAGTGTAACACAGTGGTTCTAATGAAGGCTCTGTTCCATTTAGTGTAGCACAGTGGTTCTAATGAAGGCTCTGTTCCATTTAGTGTAGCACAGTGGTTCTAATGAAGGCTCTGTTCCATTTAGTGTAGCACAGTGGTTCTAATGAAGGCTCTGTTCCATTCAGTGTAACACAGTGGTTCTAATGAAGGCTCTGTTCCATTTAGTGTAGCACAATGGTTCTAATGAAGGCTCTGTTCCATTTAGTGTAGCACAGTGGTTCTAATGAAGGCTCTGTTCCATTTAGTGTAGCACAGTGGTTCTAATGAAGGCTCTGTTCCATTTAGTGTAACACAGTGGTTCTAATGAAGGCTCTTTTCCATTTAGTGTAACACAGTGGTTCTAATGAAGGCTCTGTTCCATTTAGTGTAGCACAGTGGTTCTAATGAAGGCTCTGTTCCATTTAGTGTAACACAGTGGTTCTAATGAAGGCTCTGTTCCATTTAGTGTAGCACAGTGGTTCTAATGAAGGCTCTGTTCCATTTAGTGTAACACAGTGGTTCTAATGAAGGCTCTGTTCCATTTAGTGTAACACAGTGGTTCTAATGAAGGCTCTGTTCCATTTAGTGTAACACAATGGTTCTAATGAAGGCTCTGTTCCATTTAGTGTAGCACAGTGGTTCTAATGAAGGCTCTGTTCCATTTAGTGTAACACAGTGGTTCTAATGAAGGCTCTGTTCCATTCAGTGTAACACAGTGGTTCTAATGAAGGCTCTGTTCCATTTAGTGTAGCACAGTGGTTCTAATGAAGGCTCTGTTCCATTTAGTGTAGCACAGTGGTTCTAATGAAGGCTCTGTTCCATTCAGTGTAACACAGTGGTTCTAATGAAGGCTCTGTTCCATTTAGTGTAGCACAATGGTTCTAATGAAGACTCTGTTCCATTTAGTGTAGCACAGTGGTTCTAATGAAGGCTCTGTTCCATTTAGTGTAGCACAGTGGTTCTAATGAAGGCTCTGTTCCATTTAGTGTAACACAGTGGTTCTAATGAAGGCTCTGTTCCATTTAGTGTAGCACAGTGGTTCTAATGAAGGCTCTGTTCCATTTAGTGTAACACAGTGACAGTGGTTCTCAAACCTTTTAATTGAAAGGACCCCATAACTCTGAGAGTGTACACATGGTTCCATTTGTACACTCTCAGAGTTACACACCAGTAAGGGTCCATGTGAGGCAACACCCTGACTCTGTTTGACCAGAATGGAACAGAGCCTTCATTAGTATCATTGGTAACAACCTGTTGAAGGAAGTAAGGAAGATAACCAATTTCTTTACAATATGTCTGCTGTAGTGTACACTAAACTAAACATGACCTGTGGGAAACATTTCGCCTTCTTTTAATAATAATAATAATAATAATAATAGTGATAATGAACTGTAAGATAAAACAGGGTTCATGGTACAAACTTAGGGTCTGATCTCTCTTTCTGTCATTACTGTAGAAGTTAAAGGTGCAGTATGATATTTCTTTTTTAACTGAAGTGTTAAATAGCTCTATATTGTGATAGTAATCATTACTATAGAGTGTTTGTTCAGTAACAGTGTTAAATAGCTCTATATTGTGATAGTAATCATTGCTATAGAGTGTGTGTTCAGTAACAGTGTTAAATAGCTCTATATTGTGATAGTAATCATTGCTATAGAGTGTTTGTTCAGTAACAGTGTTAAATAGCTCTATATTGTGATAGTAATCATTGCTATAGACTGTTTGTTCAGTAACAGTGTTAAATAGCTCTATATTGTGATAGTAATCATTGCTATAGAGTGTTTGTTCAGTAACAGTGTTAAATAGCTCTATATTGTGATAGTAATCATTACTATAGAGTGTTTGTTCAGTAACAGTGTTAAATAGCTCTATATTGTGATAGTAATCATTACTATAGAGTGTTTGTTCAGTAACAGTGTTAAATAGATCTATATTGTGATAGTAATCATTGCTATAGACTGTTTGTTCAGTAATAGGGATCTCCCTGTCTCTCAAGCTCTACAGAAAATACATTTTCATGTCTGGATACCAATGTCAGTGAATCAGGAGAGAGAATTTGATTGATTGATTGAATATTTTATTAGGCAAAAAATGTAAAACAGCACAATTAAATTTAAAATACTGTGTCTAACAGGTCCGTTCATGAAAGTCCTTGCGGTCTTGTTTCCAATGAGGGCCTTGGTATTCAATTCATAGACATATATAGTGGCACCACAGTTCAAATATCAATACAAAAAGTAACACTACGTACAACAACAAAACTAAAGGGGGAAAAAAACTATATGTACAAGAACAGGGGAACGTCTGTCTAACGGGAAAATCGTACTACCTCCTCTTTTGGCCTCCTGAAAGGTGAGTTTTTAAGGCTCTTTGACTGCCAGAATTATTTCAGATTTTTTGCAGTTTCATGCAAGGAAGTGGATAGCAGTCTAGATCTTAAAAAAAAAAAAAAAAAAAAAATCTTAAAAACGAGTTAACTCGATCTTGGCAATCAAGTGATGGATTTTAAAAACGAGTAAAAACGAGTTAACTCGTTCTTGGCAATCAATGTGTTAAATGAGCCCAGCGAACTGCATTTTTTGAGGGATGGGGTTAGACTATTCCAATCCTGGGTGGCAGTGCTGTAGAAGGAGAATTTGCCCATGTTTGTTTTATGGGTGGGTGGTACCAAAGAGGTATTTAGACAGATATGCGGGAATAGGGGGCATATTCACTTGTTTATCCTGTATCCTGTATTACAGGATACAGGATAAACAAGTGAAATTGGAAGTAATGACACAAATAAATGAACTGGAACACAGTTCAGTTCTCTCACTGACCTGAAAATGTATTTAATGAAAGAGCTGGAGAGACATGGAGACTCCTGTTACTGAACACACACTCTATAGTAATGATTACTATCACAATATAGATCTATGTAACACTGTTACTGAACAAACACTCTATTGTAATGATTACTATCACAATATAGATCTATGTAACACTGTTACTGAACACACACTCTATAGTAATGATTACTATCACAATATAGAGCTATTTAACACTGTTACTGAACACACACTCTATAGTAATGATTACTATCACAATATAGATCTATGTAACACTGTTACTGAACAAACACTCTATTGTAATGATTACTATCACAATATAGATCTATGTAACACTGTTACTGAACACACACTCTATAGTAATGATTACTATCACAATATAGAGCTATTTAACACTGTTACTGAACACACACTCTATAGTAATGATTACTATCACAATATAGAGCTATTTAACACTGTTACTGAACAAACACTCTATAGTAATGATTACTATCACAATATAGAGCTATTTAACACTGTTACTGAACAAACACTCTATAGTAATGATTACTATCACAACATAGAGCTATTTAACACTGTTACTGAACAAACACTCTATAACAATGATTAATATCACAATATAGAGCTATTTAACACTGTTACTGAACAAACACTCTATAACAATGATTAATATCACAATATAGAGCTATTTAACACTGTTACTGAACAAACACTCTATAACAATGATTAATATCACAATATAGATCTATTTAACACGGTTACTGAACACACACTCTATAGTAATGATTACTATCACAATATAGAGCTATTTAACACTGTTACTGAACACACACTCTATAGTAATGATTACTATCACAATATAGATCTATTTAACACGGTTACTGAACACACACTCTATAACAATGATTACTATCACAACATAGAGCTATTTAACACTGTTACTGAACACACACTCTATAACAATGATTACTATCACAACATAGAGCTATTTAACACTGTTACTGAACACACACTCTATAACAATGATTACTATCACAATATAGAGCTATTTGTTCTTCTTGTATATCTGCTATTTTTATATCGAAAGTTTTTAATAATTTCTTTAAATAATTATGATTTTTGTTTTTAACATAAATCTTCTCCTCTGGGGGTCCCTGGCACAAAGCATTTTCAGATGAGGGGTCCGTGGCCAAATACACGTCAATTTGGGGGTCCTTGGCTTTGTTTGAGAACTAGTGATTTAGAAGGCCTCGGGTTAACTTGCACTGCACCTTTAAGACGCCTGATTGCATCACTGTCTGACTGTCAGTCTGAATGTCCGTGTCCTATAGGAGCCCTAGCCCCGCCCTGGGGGCGGAGTTAAACACCCTTCTGCTACAAGGGGTGCAGACGATGGACAGGTACCCCGCCCACCCAGGCCCCGCCCCTCCCCCCTCCCCCCTTCATGTCATGTTCACATCGACAGACGTTCGCTGTCCTTTGATTTCCTGTCGGGATGTTTGAGCCGTTCTGCTCTTTGTTCTTATTACAACTTTTATTTATTTATCCATTGATTGATTTTTTCATTTCACGTCTTCATTTCATTTGTGGAAAATGTTTGATGTCCTTTTGATTCGGATGATTCTTATTCAGAAAAGCCTTTCAAGGGGCGTGTCCACAGAAAGGAAGGCTTTGGATTGGATGTCATGTCCACAGTCACTTTAACCATTCCCACAATGTTGGAACCTGTCATCCGTGTTATTAGCACAACTAGCCTAGCTGAAGCGCTAACCGGAACGGTCGCCCCAAAACACTGTGGCCCCAAAACACTGTGGCCCCAAAACACTGTGGCCCCAAAGCACTGTGGCCCCAAAACACTGTGGCCCCAAAACACTGTGGCCCCAAAACACTGCGGCCCCAAAACACTGTGGCCCCAAAACACTGCGGCCCCAAAACACTGTGGCCCCCAGCGAGGCGGACCACTTGGTGAGAACAGACTACAACCCATAATATTAAGTTAGGAAGTAGTTCGTCCAAAAACTGTTACAACGACGGAGGCACTGCGTCTGAAACGGACTTGAGCCACGAGAGGCAACGTTGAGCGAGCCGAACGTTGAGAAGTCGCCTCAGGCCTCAGGCCTCAGGCGACTCAGCGCCGTTGGAGTTACGTGGTAAATCATCCCCCCGTGGTCTCGGTCCCCTCCCTAGTAGTTTCTGAGGACACGCCCCCTAAAGCAGCAGGTTGTTTCTGAGTTTTATTAATTTTATTATTTCATGTTATTTGTGTCTTATTCTTTCTATGGACAGTATGTCTTCTATCAGTTATGGACAGTATGTCTTCTATCAGGAGATAAACTCCTAAAAAAGGTTCTGAAACTTTATTTCGGTCGATTATTTCTATCCAATCAATAATACCAATTTGCATTGTATTTTATATCATTGAAAAGCCTGATTAGTCATCTTTACAATGTGGTATAAATTGCAAGGATTGTGCATTCGTGGAATGAGCAACACAGCTAACAGCCCCTCAAAAATTTGCCAAAATCCCCTGCAATATTCTTCCGTTGGTATTCACTCTAGTTTTGAGCTTCAAGTGCTGGCAGGTGTGTGTCAGTCACAGGTGTGTGTCAGTCAGTCACAGGTGTGTGTCAGTCAGTCACAGGTGTGTGTCAGTCAGTCACAGGTGTGTGTCAGTCACAGGTGTGTGTCAGTCACAGGTGTGTGTCAGTCAGTCACAGGTGTGTGTCAGTCAGTCACAGGTGTGTGTCAGTCAGTAACAGGTGTGTGTCAGTCACAGGTGTGTGTCAGTCAGTCACAGGTGTGTGTCAGTCACAGGTGTGTGTCAGTCACAGGTGTGTGTCAGTCACAGGTGTGTGTCAGGCACAGGTATGTGTCAGTCAGTCACAGGTGTGTGTCAGTCAGTCACAGGTGTGTGTCAGTCACAGGTATGTGTCAGTCAGTCACAGGTGTGTGTCAGTCACAGGTGTGTGTCAGTCAGTCACAGGTGTGTGTCAGTCAGTCACAGGTGTGTGTCAGTCACAGGTGTGTGTCAGTCAGTCACAGGTGTGTGTCAGTCAGTCACAGGTGTGTGTCAGTCACAGGTGTGTGTCAGTCAGTCACAGGTGTGTGTCAGTCACAGGTGTGTGTCAGTCACAGGTGTGTGTCAGTCAGTCACAGGTGTGTGTCAGTCACAGGTGTGTGTCAGTCAGTCACAGGTGTGTGTCAGTCACAGGTGTGTGTCAGTCAGTCACAGGTGTGTGTCAGTCACAGGTGTGTGTCAGTCACAGGTGTGTGTCAGGCACAGGTATGTGTCAGTCAGTCACAGGTGTGTGTCAGTCACAGGTGTGTGTCAGTCAGTCACAGGTGTGTGTCAGTCACAGGTGTGTGTCAGTCACAGGTGCCACGTTTGTCTCTTCAGGATAGTACCCATGGTGAAACAGGGCATTTTTTTGGGAGGCTACTACCCACACATTTAGCTGTGTTGCTCATTCCACAAATGCACCATCCTTACCTCGTTGTAAAGGTGAATAATCAGTCTTTCCAATGATAATATAACAACAAAGTATTGGTATTATTGAAGGGGAGAAATAATCGACCGAATGAAAGTAACCGAACTCTTTTCTTAGGAGTGTATGAACGGCTGATCTAAACAGTATAATGATGGATGGGTTTATATTTCAGACATCACACGGTGACGCGCGGCATCACTAAGGGCGTGAAGGAGGACTTCCGATTGGCCATGGAGCGCCAGGTGTCTCGCTGTGCAGAAAACCTCTTCAACGTCCTGCACCGATTCTGCCTCAATGAGAAGATCATCGTTGTCCAATCCCTGCCCTGAGTACTGATGACATCATGATCATCCTCCAATCCCTGCCCTGAGTACTGATGACATCATGATCATCCTCCAATCCCTGCCCTGAGTACTGATGACATCATGATCATCCTCCAATCCCTGCCCTGAGTACTAACGACAAAATTACCATCAACCAATCCCTGTCCTGACACCTGACCCACTGACCTTTAAAAATAAATAACTAAAAAAACATTTGACAACGATGATGAATCAGTGAATAATGTTTATGGAATCTAACTAGCAGCCCTGACAGACTGTTATGACCATTCTCTAGCATCCCGTCTTAAAGGTGATGTCAGTGATATTTCTTTGTTAAAAGGTTAAAGCCTTATATTGTGATGGTAATAATGCTTTTAGAGTGTTTGTTCAGTAACGTCTCTCTGAGTTATGGGGGAGACCTTGAAATGAAAGGTTTGAAGGTATAACTGGATAAACATGTATCTGTCATTATGTTAAATAATATTTGACCAACAGCACTGAAAGGTTTCACAACATTTGAGATCATATTATGTTGAATATTAAATATTGAAAGAACATGAAATTGTCAGTGTTGCTGAGGAAATGTTTTGTTTTGCTGCAGAATTGGATTTAAGTTTTGCTTTATAACTATTACTATATAAATTGAATTAGAATCTTGGTTTATAACTATTATTACTATACTAACTGCTGGTTTATTGTTTATATGAACCATTTTCCATTAAATGTCCAATGACTGGATTGAACAAGTTCAGTTTAATGCTTTATTTATTGCAATTTATCAGAAGCTCTTTATCCAGAGTGACTTACAATAAACAAGGTAAACACATACATAGAATACATAGAGACAGTGTAGTGTCTCAGTAAACTATAGGATCATAGAATACAGAGGCAGTGTAGTGTCTCAGTAAACTGTAGGATCATAGAATACAGAGACAGTGTAGTGTCTCAGTAAACTATAGGATCATAGAATACAGAGACACTGTAGTGTCTCAGTAAACTATAGGATCATAGAATACAGAGAGACAGTGTAGTGTCTCAGTAAACTATAGGATCATAGAATACAGAGAGACAGTGTAGTGTCTCAGTAAACTATAGGATCATAGAATACAGAGACAGTGTAGTGTCTCAGTAAACTATAGGATCATAGAATACAGAGACAGTGTAGTGTCTCAGTAAACTATAGGATCATAGAATACAGAGACAGTGTAGTGTCTCAGTAAACTATAGGATCATAGAATACAGAGAGACCGTGTAGTGTCTCAGTAAACTATAGGATCATAGAATACAGAGACAGTGTAGTGTCTCAGTAAACTATAGGATCATAGAATACAGAGACAGTGTAGTGTCTCAGTAAACTATAGGATCATAGAATACAGAGACAGTGTAGTGTCTCAGTAAACTATAGGATCATAGAATACAGAGACAGTGTAGTGTCTCAGTAAACTATAGGATCATAGAATACAGAGACAGTGTAGTGTCTCAGTAAACTATAGGATCATAGAATACAGAGACAGTAGTGTCTCAGTAAACTATAGGATCATAGAATACAGAGACAGTGTAGTGTCTCAGTAAACTATAGGATCATAGAATACAGAGACAGTGTAGTGTCTCAGTAAACTATAGGATCATAGAATACAGAGAGACAGTGTAGTGTCTCAGTAAACTATAGGATCATAGAATACAGAGACAGTGTAGTGTCTCAGTAAACTATAGGATCATAGAATACAGAGACAGTGTAGTGTCTCAGTAAACTATAGGATCATAGAATACAGAGAGACAGTGTAGTGTCTCAGTAAACTATAGGATCATAGAATACAGAGAGACAGTGTAGTGTCTCAGTAAACTATAGGATCATAGAATACATAGAGACAGTGTAGTGTCTCAGTAAACTATAGGATCATAGAATACAGAGACAGTGTAGTGTCTCAGTAAACTATAGGATCATAGAATACAGAGACAGTAGTGTCTCAGTAAACTATAGGATCATAGAATACAGAGACAGTGTAGTGTCTCAGTAAACTATAGGATCATAGAATACAGAGAGACAGTGTAGTGTCTCAGTAAACTATAGGATCATAGAATACAGAGACAGTGTAGTGTCTCAGTAAACTATAGGATCATAGAATACAGAGAGACAGTGTAGTGTCTCAGTAAACTATAGGATCATAGAATACAGAGACAGTGTAGTGTCTCAGTAAACTATAGGATCATAGAATACAGAGACAGTGTAGTGTCTCAGTAAACTATAGGATCATAGAATACAGAGAGACAGTGTAGTGTCTCAGTAAACTATAGGATCATAGAATACAGAGACAGTGTAGTGTCTCAGTAAACTATAGGATCATAGAATACAGAGACAGTGTAGTGTCTCAGTAAACTATAGGATCATAGAATACAGAGAGACAGTGTAGTGTCTCAGTAAACTATAGGATCATAGAATACAGAGAGACAGTGTAGTGTCTCAGTAAACTATAGGATCATAGAATACATAGAGACAGTGTAGTGTCTCAGTAAACTATAGGATCATAGAATACAGAGACAGTGTAGTGTCTCAGTAAACTATAGGATCATAGAATACAGAGACAGTAGTGTCTCAGTAAACTATAGGATCATAGAATACAGAGACAGTGTAGTGTCTCAGTAAACTATAGGATCATAGAATACAGAGAGACAGTGTAGTGTCTCAGTAAACTATAGGATCATAGAATACAGAGAGACAGCATAGTGTCTCAGTAAACTATAGGATCATAGAATACAGAGAGACAGTGTAGTGTCTCAGTAAACTATAGGATCATAGAATACAGAGACAGTGTAGTGTCTCAATAAACTATAGGATCATATAATACAGAGACAGTGTAGTGTCTCAGTAAACTATAGGATCATAGAATACAGAGACAGTGTAGTGTCTCAGTAAACTATAGGATCATAGAATACAGAGAGACAGTGTAGTGTCTCAGTAAACTATAGGATCATAGAATACAGAGACAGTGTAGTGTCTCAGTAAACTATAGGATCATAGAATACAGAGACAGTGTAGTGTCTCAGTAAACTATAGGATCATAGAATACAGAGACAGTGTAGTGTCTCAGTAAACTATAGGATCATAGAATACAGAGACAGTGTAGTGTCCCAGTAAACTAGGATCATAGAATACAGAGACAGTGTAGTGTCTCAGTAAACTAGGATCACAGGTAAACCATGAACCTGGTATCTGTCACAACATGCTATTTAAATGACATTTTAACCTTTAGTTTTACATAAGACTGCATGGTCATCAGGGCTACTGTAGGTAAGTGCTACGATTGAGGATTATTATTGAAGCTAATCTCAATGTAATTAAAAGAAAGAAATATGGATAGATTTAGCTGCCAAGGCCGTAACAGCTGTCATAAAAGACAAAAATAACGGATAATGAGAACACAGCCCTCACTGCACTAATGGTTCACCTCCTCATTTGCATAACATCCATGATCTAAGCCTTTACTACTTTATTAATCCAGGGTCTCCTTTCCTCTGGGTCCAGCAGGGGGCGCTGTGTGTGAAACTAAAAGCACCGGTAAAAAAAAACATCAACAACAGTAAGTCACGTGACCTGCTGCTGGTGTTGTTATCATGATGGTGTTGTTTAATGTTTTATAGATCTGATAACATGATGTTTTATAGATCTGATAACATCTTTTAATCTATAGATCCATAAAGCGGAGCGGGACGCCCTGTGTGTCCGGCCCAGGGCCGTTAGCATCGGGGTTAGCATCATGGCTAACATCGCTGTCCAGAGGATCAAACGGGAGTTTAAAGAGGTTCTGAAGAGTGAAGAGGTTCATTATCTTTATTCTTTATTATCTTTAGAGTTTATTATGTTATTATTATGTTTTACAGTCAGAGTGGTAAACATGTAAACAAACCTGATGCTAACAGTTAGCCTGCTCTAGCTAACGTGTGTGACTGTGTGTGTGTGTGTGTGTGTGTGTGACTGTGTGTGTGTGTGTGTGTGTGTGTGTGTCAACAATAATAACAGATTCTCAAACTTTAATTCCAAAGACCCCCTGAACTCTGAGAATGTACAAATAGAACCAAATGGACCCTTACGGGTCCATTTGGTTCTATGTGTAGTTGTGTACACTCTCAGAGTTACAGACCTGTAAGGGTCCATTTGGTTCCATGCTCAAGGAACCCTGAGGGTCTCTGGACCACACTTTGAGAACCACTGAACTACATGATGTCAACAGATACCTGGGATCCTATAGTTTATGTAGTTTAAATGTACAGATTATTATTGTCTCCGCCAGGCCGAAAGGCATGGCGAGAGAGTATGTTTTGCCCCCTGTCCGTCCGTCCGTCCGTGTGTCCGTCCGTCCGTGTGTCTGTCCGTCCGTCCGTGTGTCCGTCATTCTGTCATTTTGTGTACAGCTAATCTCCGGCACCGTTGGCTTGATCGCAGTCAAACTGTGCACACACTCCCTGGATGCCAGAGCAGAACCTCTGCCCCAAATTTTTCAAATTAGCCTTTTATAGCGCCACCAGGAGGCCGCTTTTTGTAAAACACACTTCTTGACAGTACTCCTACAGATTTTATCCAAACATCACACAAATCGGTACACAGTATCTCTATAGTCATGTGATCAACACGGATCTGTCCAATTTTCCATATTTCATCCTAATTGGCTAAGGTTGGCTTCCAAAGTTTGCAGGATTGCTCCGTTTTCAACAAAATGCCTCAAATCATGAACGCAGCTTGCGATTTCCGTGAAATTTCACACGCACATTCCCATTAGGCCGAGGAAGAAATGCCACTTGAAAATGTTCAAATCAGCCTCATGGTGGCGCTATAAATGGACGATTTGTGTTTTTAACTATAACTGCACCGATCTGCATGAAACTTTGCACGCACACTCCCTAGAGGCCAAGGAAAAACAACTGACCTGCATTTTTCACATTGCCTTTCATAGCGCCACCAGGAGGCCGACTTATGTAAAACAATTTTTTTTATATTAAGCCTTCAGAATTAATCCAAATTTCACGCACATCGGTACACTTGATCTCTATAGTCATGTGATCACGATGGATCTTTTAAAATTTTCATATTCCATCCTGATTGGCTAACATTGACATCTAAAGTTTGCAGGAGTGGCCCGTTTTGAACAAAATGCCACAAATCATGAATGCAGCGTCCGATTGCGACACTTTGCACGCACATTCGCACTACATTGAAGAACAAATGCCACCCTTTTAACATTGCCCTATTATAGCGCCACCAGGAGGCCAATTTTGCAACACTTTTCTTTTTTATATTACTCCTACAAATTCAAACATCATGCAAATCGGTACACATATAGTCAAGTGATCAAGATGGTTCCATAAAAATGTTCATATTCCATCCTGATTGGCTAATTCCGAACATTGCTGCCCCACAATAACCTACCTGACCTGGCGGAGACCTGTGCTCCGAGGAGCACTTTTTCTAGTTTAGATATGATATAGTTTAGACTGATGCTAGGTTCTTGGTTTAAACTGTGATCCTATAGTTTACTGAGACACTACACTGTCTCTCTGTATTCTATGATCCTATAGTTTACTGAGACACTACACTGTCTCTGTATTCTATGATCCTATAGTTTACTGAGACACTACACTGTCTCTGTATTCTATGATCCTATAGTTTACTGAGACACTACACTGTCTCTCTGTATTCTATGATCCTATAGTTTACTGAGACACTACACTGTCTCTCTGTATTCTATGATCCTATAGTTTACTGAGACACTACACTGTCTCTGTATTCTATGATCCTATAGTTTACTGAGACACTACACTGTCTCTCTGTATTCTATGATCCTATAGTTTACTGAGACACTACACTGTCTCTGTATTCTATGATCCTATAGTTTACTGAGACACTACACTGTCTCTGTATTCTATGATCCTATAGTTTACTGAGACACTACACTGTCTCTGTATTCTATGATCCTATAGTTTACTGAGACACTACACTGTCTCTGTATTCTATGATCCTATAGTTTACTGAGACACTACACTGTCTCTCTGTATTCTATGTGTTTACCTTGTTTATTTTAAGTTATATTATATTATATTATATTATTATATATTGTTATATTATAACGTATGTGTTTACCTTGTTCACTGTAAGTCACTCTGGATAAAGAACTTATGATAAATTACTACATTGTAAACTAGAAAAAGTGCTCCTCCACCATGTCAGATAGAATCGGCCTCCTAGTGGCGCTATAACAGGCCCATGTGAGACATGTGAGACAGAGGTTCGGGAAAAATAACTTATGTTTTGTCTTCTTTTCCTTGACATTCGTCAGACGAGCAAAAACCAAATAAAGGTGGATCTGGTGGACGAGAACTTCACTGAGCTGAAGGGGGAGATAGCAGGACCACCTGACACGCCCTATGAAGGTAGGTTAATGATCTTCCATTACGGAAAGGATTCCATTTAAGCCTGCCGGCTTCTTCCTTTCCTCACACAGTAACTTATTGTCTCCGCCAGGCCGAAAGGCATGGCGAGAGAGTATGTTTTCGCCCCTGTCCGTCCGTCCGTCCGTGTGTCCGTCCGTCCGTCCGTCCTGTCTGTGTGTTACCACCAAATCTCCGGCACCGTTGGCCCGGTCGCTGCGAAACTGTGCACACACACTCCCTGGATGCCAATTCAGAACCTCTGCCTTTTTCACATGGGCCTGTTATAGCGCCACCAGGAGGCCGATTTGTGCAAAACCCATTTTTCCCCATTACTCCTACAGTTTTTAACCAAACCTCATGCAAATCGGTACACAGTATCTCTATAGTCATGTGATCAACCCTGATCTGTCCGATTTCCCATATTCCATCCTCATTGGCTAAGGTTACCATCCAAAGTTTGCAGGATTGGTCCGTTTTGAACAAACTGCCTCAAATCATGAACGCAGCTTGCCATTTCCATAAAATTTCACACGCACATTCCCACTAGGCCGAGGAAGAAATGGCACTTAAAAGTTTTCACATCAGCCTCATGGTGGCGCTATAACAGGCCGATTTGCATTTTTAACTATAACTGCACCGATCTGCGTGAAACTTTGCACGCCTACTCCCTAGAGACCAAGGAAAAACATCTGCACTGCATTTTTCACATCTGCTTTTTACAGCGCCACCAGGAGGCCGACTTATGTCAAATACATTTTTGGATATTAATCCTTCAGATTTTATCCAAACATCACGCAAATCGGTACACAGTATCTCTATAGTCATGTGATCAAGACGCATCTGTCCGATATTTCATATTCCATCCTGATTGGCTAAGGTTGACTTCCAAAGTTTGCAGGATTGGTCCGTTTTGAACAAAATGTCTCAAATCATGAACGCGGCGTGCGATTTCCGTGAAAATTTGCACGCACATTCCCACTAGGCCGAGGAAGACATGCCACACTTTTCACATTGGCCTATTATAGCGCCACCAGGAGGCCACAATAACTTACCTGACCTGGCGGAGACCTGTGCTCCGAGGAGCACTTTTTCTAGTTTATGTATTGTTTCTATTTCTTTATAACGATGTGCTAATAAACTAAACTAAAGGTGCGTTTTACTAATTAAACTTATGTTTCCTAAATAATATTGAATTGCATGCTTTGAAAAATTCAATAAAAGGACAAACGATCAAGCTCTGAAGATCAACCCTAGTTTTGTACAAATCTATTTGAATAGTTCACTCTGACGTACACGGTACCAAACATAGTTCACTGTGACGTACACGGTACCAAACATAGTTCACTGTGACGTACACGGTACCAAACATAGTTCACTGTGACGTACACGGTACCAAACATAGTTCACTGTGACGTACACGGTACCAAACATAGTTCACTGTGACGTACACGGTACCAAACATAGTTCACTGTGACGTACACGGTACCAAACATAGTTCACTGTGACGTACACGGTACCAAACATAGTTCACTGTGACGTACACGGTACCAAACATAGTTCACTGTGACGTACACGGTACCAAACATAGTTCACTGTGACGTACACGGTACCAAACATAGTTCACTGTGACGTACACGGTACCAAACATAGTTCACTGTGACGTACACGGTACCAAACATAGTTCACTGTGACGTACACGGTACCAAACATAGTTCACTGTGACGTACACGGTACCAAACATAGTTCACTGTGACGTACACGGTACCAAACATAGTTCACTGTGACGTACACGGTACCAAACATAGTTCACTGTGACGTACACGGTACCAAACATAGTTCACTGTGACGTACACGGTACCAAACATAGTTCACTGTGACGTACACAGTATCTCACTGGTTTAATGACTAATTTATAGATATTCCTGTGTGTATTCTCCAGTGATTGTGGCATGCAGTTATATATTCCACAAATAGGCCTAGGCCTAGCAAAATAGATACCGCATTTCCCCAAATAGTAGCCCGGGCGTTTATTTAACAAAATTGACTTGGACCCCAGCCATTTGAAAGAACCAGCCGTTTAAATGAACGAGCCGTTTAAAAGAACGAGCCGTTTAAAAGAACCAGCCGTTTAAATGAACCAGCCGTTTAAAAGAACCAGCCGTTTAAAAGAACCAGGCGACTATTTGCTGCAGGCAAGTTTTTGCACCGACCTGTACCAGAACATTATTTGTCACATTCAGCCCTGGACAAGTTATTTTCATTCAAATGAAATGTGATTGGACTTGCAGTAATTATGACTTTAGTTGATTTTTCACTATTTCAAATATAGTAATTCTTAATTATTAATAATATAGCTTGTAGATCGGCTATTTTCACAATTTTAAATTGTTTTTAAACCATTTAAACCTGGCCTGGCGGGGATCTGCCCTGTTACACACAGCAGCAGAACAGGTGAACGCAATTAACTTAATTGTGTGTGTGTGTTGCGTTATAACAGGGCTTAAACAATGTCAAAGTGTTGCGTTATAACAGGGCTTAAACAATGTCAAAGTGTTGCGTTATAACAGGGCTTAAACAATGTCAAAGTGTTGCGTTATAACAGGGCTTAAACAATGTCAAAGTGTTGCGTTATAACAGGGCTTAAACAATGTCAAAGTGTTGCGTTATAACAGGGCTTAAACAATGTCAAAGTGTTGCGTTATAACAGGGCTTAAACAATGTCAAAGTGTTGCGTTATAACAGGGCTTAAACAATGTCAAAGTGTTGCGTTATAACAGGGCTTAAACAATGTCAAAGTGTTGCGTTATAACAGGGCTTAAACAATGTCAAAGTGTTGCGTTATAACAGGGCTTAAACAATGTCAAAGTGTTGCGTTATAACGGGGCTTAAACAATGTCAAAGTGTTGCGTTATAACAGGGCTTAAACAATGTCAAAGTGTTGCGTTATAACAGGGCTTAAACAATGTCAAAGTGTTGCAATGTCTAGCTGCTGAAATAAACTTCCCATTTGGATCATTGTTGACAAAAGAACAGAACATGGATCTTGTTTGAGAAAGGATTATATATTTATTGTCCATCAGAGCGGTGAGGTCACAGCTTCTCTCTACTTGTGTATGATAGCTATTGATAGTGAATTTGTTTGCAGTTATTAATTTCTATTACTTGCTGGATATTAATCAGCATTGCGTGTAAGTGTGTGGTTTGGCCCGACTCCCGATATTTCCATTGCAGACGGGCGCTCTTGGATGATATAAGGAATAGCGTGGCAAAAATAGCAGACCTAGAAGCTCACAAAGTGTCCGCGACGCGTTGTGAGCTTGTAGATCTACTATTTTTATACTTCGTTGCACAACACTGTCGTGCAACGAAGTATAAAATAGGCTTAACTGCTAATAATTGCCCCGGCGTTTACTTGGACCAGCGCTTAATACGCAAAATGCTGTCAGACCTCCGGCGGGTATTTGGTTCCCGGCGGCTATTTGCTGCCGGGCTACCATTTAGGGAAATACAGTAGCGCATAAAGCCATAAAAGATGGTCTAACATTATCTGACTTCACAAATAATTAGCATAAACATTATAATGGTGATAATGTTTAATAGCAATTTTAGAAAATTTCTAAATGTTTTTTTTTATAGCAAAAATAGCCGATCTACAATCTACAAGCTGTCATGATGAGGTTGTGCAGCCTACATATTTTAGTTATTTGATGTACAATGAAGTATGGGGCTTAAAGGTTTAATGACATTCACTTTTACACCACATTCAAAGTCTTTGTCCTGGTCCTTCAAAAGTGTACAAAAAGTTTTAAGTGAAAATTCCATTCCATTGATCCATGGCAGGTGTTTTTCTCTCACATTTCTAAAGCCTTTTCAACTGCAATGAAAAAAGAAATCTTTGCCTGCGGGTGTCGCTGGTGAGGGATTTTGCCTGTCAATCATCGCCTCTGCTCCGCCCCCCCCCAAAGGAAAGGATAGGGGAGGGGAGGGGCGAGGAGGAGAGTGGGCGGGATTAATCGACTGTGACCTCACTGTCGAAGGGCCAAGCTCAGATTACTTTTCAGCCTAATTATTCAGAAAACCCCAGACCACAGAAAATCCACTGAATGTTCTAAGTTCAGGTTTTTTGGGTGTAATTGAGGTCATAAAACCCCAAATAAAACATTGAAAATAAAAAAAGTGAAAATGAATGTCATGATACCTTTAAGTGGACATTTAACACATTGAATGCCAAAAACGGTCCGGACCGTTTTTGAGGGTCCAAACGAGAAGTGCCGAAAACGGTCCGGACCGTTTTTGACCCAATTCTATTTTTATACGAGTGGCCCACGTGGGGCGCTAAAACGAAACTTTGACATCACCCAAGGAGTTTCTGAGAAGAAGAGGCTGGATGTGGCTCCATGTCAAAAATCCTTCCGGTCGGCGTTTTCAATGTTATCTCCTTGACTAAAAGCTTAATATCTCCATTTCTTTTTAATGTGGTGGAAACGAGCCGTTTTCGATCGGCGATCACGCTGCAATGGAGGATCGCGTTGGAAATATTATTGTTCCAGGCGTTAGTCGGGACCCTCCGCCGTCTCGCACGCACGCGTTGTTTACATGCACTTCCGCGTCTGGGCTTCTCACAGCACGAAACGTATAACGCAAGTGGATGGAAGAAATGCAGGCACTCAACGTATAATATTTTAATAAACCTCTGGCACCCAATGTGTTAATGGCAACGTGTACCTGCCGTATGTTATTTTAATGCAGGCTAATAAAAATAAGGCAACATAAACGAATGGATTAAGTGAAAAACTCTTTGGTTTGTGATCAGATTGACTGTTTAATGAACAGTAAAGACATCAGGATTAGTTAAACCTGGCTGTTAACCTGGTCTGGACCAGGCCAATCTGGGAACCCAGAACCAAATAAGAATGAAAAACAGCGCCCTCTGCTGTTTGTACTATCTTACTTGGCTCTGGGACAATGGCGACGTAGCACCCGTGCGCAAAGGAAACCAGGGTTGATTGATTGATTGATGTAGTTTATTTAGAAAGACATGAGAATAGTACATGACAGTACATGGAAGTACAAATTCACAATACAAGGTCTACTAAACTGGAAACCCTCATTAAGCATTACGCTTGTTTAAGATGAGAACCCCATGCACACAAATCATGATGAAATATAAGAGGCAGTCAGATATACACACTACTATACATATAAGAGACAGACAGATATACACACTACTATACATATAAGAGACAGACAGATATACACACTACTATACATATAAGAGACAGACAGATATACACACTACTATACAGAATGTCATACAATCAGCTTTCAGGTTACTGGTATGACGAGAGAAAAAAAAAATATATATATATACAAAAGAGGAAAATGAAGGAGGAGGGGGGGTAGGTTAAGACTTAGACAGGGGCCATTTTCGAATTGCAGCCTCCTGAAGGTGTATCTTTAGGGCAGTTTTGAAAGTGAGTAGGGTTTTACACTCCTTTACTCCTTTTGGTAGGGCATTCCACATTTTTGTTGAATAGCATGAGAACAAGTTCATTCCCTTTGTTGAGCCAAATCTGGGTTGAACATGATTTGTGGAGCTGCCTCTGGTGTTATGATCATGGACTGCATTAACATTTTGGAAGTATTTTGACAAATACAGGGGGATCCCAATGTTGTGGTGTATCTTGAAGACCAGGCCCATAGCAAGTTGCTGTACTCTGTCCTCAACCCTAAGCCATCCAATCCTAGCAAAATGAGCAGGGGTTAGATGGGTTCTGTGATTGAGGCCAAGAAGTAGCCTTACTAGTTTGTTTTGGGATGTTTGGAGCCTTGTTTTTAAGGCCTTGGAGGTGTTGTGATACCATGAGGTGCATGCATAATCATAATGACCTTGAATGAGGGCCCCTGCAAGAATCTTCAGAGTATTCTTACTGACTAGGCGATCAATCCTCCACAAATAGCGTGTTGTTTGGTTGACATTTTTGATCACTTTTTCGGCGTTTTTGTTACCAGAGAGGTTTGCCTCCAAGATGGAGCCCAGGTAGGTAATTTTCATCCTTTCTTTTGATGACATCATCACCCACTTTGATCGTGAAACTCTCTGCCTTGCTAAGGTTAGGACTGGACCCAAAGAGGATGGATTCAGTTTTACCCAGGTGTAATGAAAGTTTGTTGTAATGAAAGGGTAATGAAAGGGTTTTGGTCTGCCTTCAGCTTTCACTTCCGGTGGTGCGACTATGTTTTCATTCCCACTAACAATATGTCTACACGGAACACTAACACCACTTCTCCCAGAGAACATGGCGATAAGCCAAGCGAGAGACGATCAGAGTTTAAAATCTAAATTCCGGTGATTGTTCAGTAATCTGGTGAATCTTTTCTTTTCAGAGGGTCGATATCAACTAGAAATAAAGATTCCAGAGACGTATCCATTCAATCCACCTAAGGTCAGTATTCTGAGCCCTCGTTCAGTGTCATCTCCACTAAAGGTGGCCATACACTACGAGATAATCGGGCTAAAAAACAACCCTCACGAGTATCGGGGGGGGGGGGGGGGGCGTGTCTACCCCAGCCTAGATCGGGGGCGAATCTGATATTAAATAAAGTTACACATTACAATCCGTACATTTTCATATGTCAATTCAGTGTTTTTCTCCGACAGCCAGCTGCGCTCCTGAGCAACGCAGCGCAGCGCGCGCACACACACACACACACACACACACACACACACACACACACACACACACACACACACACACACACACACACACACACACACACACACACACACACACACACAGTGCACGTGTCAGACAGTTTAACTCCTTGAACACCTCGATAGTACCCCCCCACCCCCCAACGAGTCCCTGGGGCTTTTAGTGTTATCCTTTTATCATAACCTTTGACTGTTACTACCTGTACTGTTAATAAAGCAATCAATCAATCAATCCATTAATAGCTTAGTATACATTAGTGCTACATCTAATACAGAAATGATAGGTGTATTACTAAGATGTGGTATTAGTATTAGTAATGTATTAAAGTATTAGTCATGTAATACAGAAATGATAATGTAATTACAGGTGAGGTTTATTACTAAGATCTGGCATCCAAACATCAGCTCAGTGACAGGAGCCATCTGTCTGGACATCCTGAAAGACCAGTGGTGAGTTTATTTTAATGAAATATCATTAACTTGTGTGTGTGTGTGTGTGTGTGTGTGTGTGTGTGTGTGTGTGTGTGTGTGTGTGTGTGTGTGTGTGTGTGTGTGTGTGTGTGTGTGTGTGTGTGTGTGTGTGTGTGTGTGTGTGTGTGTGTGTGTGTGTGTGTGTGTGTGTGTGTGTGGTCATTTTAGGTTCACTTGGCCTTTGATGTTGTCAATTGTTTTAGGGCAAGAAGGCCATCAAATAAAATGATGATTTTTAAGTCCACGGAAATAATAAATTTAACTTGAAGGTTAAGGATGATTGAATTGTAATATAGTACAAGTATAGTGTAACTATCTGTGAAATACAACCCATTTATTTCATAAAATTATGTATTGGCAAATTACCAATATTTGTACAAAGTCATAGGCTATTGGTCTCAATATATGTCACATTCAGCCCTGGACTTGACTGACTGTAGGTAGAGGTCACTGACTGTAGGTAGAGGTCACTGCCTGTAGGTAGAGGTCACTGACTGTAGGTAGAGGTCACTGCCTGTAGGTAGAGGTCACTGACTGTAGGTAGAGGTCACTGACTGTTGGTAGAGGTCACTGACTGTAGGTAGAGGTCACTGACTGTAGGTAGAGGTCAACCTGGCCTGGCGGGGATCTACCCTGTTACGCAGCAGCATAACAGGTGAAGGCAATTAATTTAAACCAGGAGCTGGAACCAAAAACAGCTCAAACAATGTCAAACTGTCACATTCTACCTGCTGAAATAAACTTCCTGTCCATCAGAGAGGTGAGGTCACAGCTTCTCTCTACTTTTGTATGAAATTGATAGCCTAAACTTTTAATTTGTTTGCAGTTATTACTTTCTATTGTTTGCTGGATAGTAAGACTCATAATTTTGGGATGTTGGCTGTATGTTGTCAAATGTATTCATCTATATTTTGCTGTTGATCAAACGTCGGGGTTTATTGTTTTCCACAATCTATGAGACAGACTGATGATAAAAAAATCGGGGCACATCGGTCTGTCTCTCTCTTTCTCTCTGTCTCTCTCTCTCTCTGTCTCTCTCTTTCTCTCTGTCTCTCTCTCTGTCTCGCTCTTTCTTTTTGCGAGTCGACGCGTCGAGGGCAATAATCGATTTGTCGATCGATTTTTCTTCTATTTATTTAGCAGCAGAGAGCTGAGCTTTCCTTTAAGAGCCACAACTTCTGCAGCTGCACCCATCATGTTTTAGAATTTGCATCAAAGCCCTAATGATAATAACAAATGAGACTTTATTTTGTAAACATGTGTTTATTAAACACAGAAAACTTGTTTAATCCTTAGGCTACAGCCTAACTAACGAGGCTGACGTTTGACAAATTAGAATAATGTCAGACTGAGCTCTCCGTCCCGATGCCAAATAATAATAGTCACAACACAACACGTTCAACAATATGTAGCTATATGGCCTCATATAAACTTTTATAACATCTTACGGAGCGTTTGGGAACCTCAGCGAGGTGCTCGCCCTAAAAGACGGTCGCCCCGGATCAAATCCGGCGACCTGGGAACGGGCGCCACAAGGTACTTCTACTTCTAAAATGTGGGCGAGTGTGTTTTTGGGCGATCGTTCCGGTTACCTCAGCGTACATTCGGTTATTGTTTGACAACAGGGCACGGTGTATTCTGGAAATGCCATCAGCTCACAGAAGCCTTTCCCCTCCACAATGCTGATAGTAGGCATCATATCTTAGGCTATCGTCTTTGCTGTCAAATCAGTGATCTTTTCTGCCCGCCGGTCATCACAATGGAGAGGTTTCACGGTGAAGTCTGCCATTGTGTTTTGCTTGTGTGAAGGGGCGTGGCACCGGGTGTCGCCTTAATGTGATTTGACATCACTGATGTTGACGACGAGTGATACGCATTCTTTGTGTTGCACAATCTGCATTGGCACTGTTTTATCTCACACCTCACTCTTATTATGCTGCCATTTCATTAACACTGTTTTATCTCACACCTCACTCTTATTATGCTGCCATTTCATTAACACTGTTTTATCTCACATCTCACTCTTATTATGCTGCCATTTCATTAACACTGTTTTATCTCACACCTCACTCTTATTATGCTGCCGTTTCATTAACACTGTTTTATCTCACATCTCACTCTTATTATGCTGCCATTTCATTAGCACTGTTTTATCTCACATGTCACTCTTATTATGCTGCCATTTCATTAACACTGTTTTATCCCACATCTCACTCTTATTATGCTGCCGTTTCATTAACACTGTTTTATCCCACATCTCACTCTTATGCTGACATTTCCAAGCGGGCTCAAGCAGGACTAGCCAACGCACACATGACGCGCATGCAGACCGGATAAACACAGACAGACACCGTTCCTCTCATTTAGAAAATATTTGATACTTTTTTACATTTTGAACTGGAAAAACGTTTATATTCACATTGACTGCCAATCACGTAGATCTACGCGAACCGCTTTAAAGCCGCCACGTGCCAATCGCGTAGATCTACGTGAAAAAAAAATTTCACCCAAAGACCAAGGAGATATGATTAGTTGAAGATCTAGACTCCTATCCACTTCCTTGTTAACTTAAAACTTAAAAAGTCTGTATTTCGGCTCCTGAGTACTTTTTTTTTTCCAATGAAAAACTCTGGCACTGGCTAAAAAATTATGAAATAATTCTGGCAGTCAATGTGTTAATGTTTTTGAAAAAGCCATTACAAAAAAATTAAATAAATAATATATATATATATATATATATATATATATAAATTATATATTATGAAAAAAAAAATTAGATTTTATTTTTTTGAGACGAGCACGAGTCGAAAATCGAGTCGAAACTCAATTTCTTTTCACATCCCTAGTTTATACACATGTTTATACACATGTTTATACACATGTTTATACACACGTTTATACACATGGCACAAAATTTGTCCTAAAAAGTTTGGTCCTAAATGTGTTCAATGTCTCCTCAGGGCGGCAGCGATGACATTGAGGACGGTCCTCTTGTCACTACAAGCCTTATTGGCTGCTGCAGAACCAGATGACCCACAAGACGCAGTCGTAGCCAATCAGGTGAGATCTGTATGTAGGCATTGACCAATCGGCTTATCCAGAATGCTGCTGTGCCCCCACCCCCCATGTTTCTAAACGTAACCTCAGTAAACTATGTCTAAACCTAACCTTATTCCTAAACCTAACCTCAGTAAACTATGTCTAAACCTAACCTTATTCCTAAACTTAACCTCAGTAAAACTATGTCTAAACCTAACCTTATTCCTAACCTTAACCTCAGTAAAACTATGTCTAAACCTAACCTTATTCCTAACCTTAACCTCAGTAAAACTATGTCTAAACCTAACCTTATTCCTAACCTTAACCTCAGTAAACTATGTCTAAACCTAACCTTATTCCTAACCTTAACCTCAGTAGAACTATGTCTAAACCTAACCTTATTCCTAACCTTAACCTCAGTAAACTATGTCTAAACCTAACCTTATTCCTAAACGTAACCTCAGTAAACTATGTCTAAACCTAACCTTATTCCTAACCTTAACCTCAGTAAAACTATGTCTAAACCTAACCTTATTCCTAACCTTAACCTCAGTAAACTATGTCTAAACCTAACCTTATTCCTAAACTTAACCTCAGTAAACTATGTCTAAACCTAACCTTATTCCTAACTTTAACCTCAGTAAACTATGTCTAAACCTAACCTTATTCCTAAACTTAACCTCAGTAAACTATGTCTAAACCTAACCTTATTCCTAACCTTAACCTCAGTAAACTATGTCTAAACCTAACCTTATTCCTAACCTTAACCTCAGTAAACTATGTCTAAACCTAACCTTATTCCTAAACTTAACCTCAGTAAACTATGTCTAAACCTAACCTTATTCCTAACTTTAACCTCAGTAAACTATGTCTAAACCTAACCTTATTCCTAAACTTAACCTCAGTAAACTATGTCTAAACCTAACCTTATTCCTAACCTTAACCTCAGTAAACTATGTCTAAACCTAACCTTATTCCTAACTTTAACCTCAGTAAACTATGTCTAAACCTAACCTTATTCCTAAACTTAACCTCAGTAAACTATGTCTAAACCTAACCTTATTCCTAACCTTAACCTCAGTAAAACTATGTCTAAACCTAACCTTATTCCTAACCTTAACCTCAGTAAACTATGTCTAAACCTAACCTTATTCCTAACCTTAACCTCAGTAAACTATGTCTAAACCTAACCTTATTCCTAACCTTAACCTCAGTAAACTATGTCTAAACCTAACCTTATTCCTAACCTTAACCTCAGTAAACTATGTCTAAACCTAACCTTATTCCTCCTAACCTTAACCTCAGTAAACTATGTCTAAACCTAACCTTATTCCTAAACTTAACCTCAGTAAACTATGTTTAAACCTAACCTTATTCCTAAACTTAACCTCAGTAAAACTATGTCTAAACCTAACCTTATTCCTAACCTTAACCTCAGTAAACTGTCTAAACCTAACCTTATTCCTAACCTTAACCTCAGTAAACTATGTCTAAACCTAACCTTATTCCTAACCTTAACCTCAGTAAACTATGTCTAAACCTAACCTTATTCCTAACCTTAACCTCAGTAAAACTATGTCTAAACCTAACCTTATTCCTAACCTTAACCTCAGTAAACTATGTCTAAACCTAACCTTATTCCTAACCTTAACCTCAGTAAACTATGTCTAAACCTAACCTTATTCCTAAACGTAACCTCAGTAAACTATGTCTAAACCTAACCTTATTCCTAAACGTAACCTCAGTAAACTATGTCTAAACCTAACCTTATTCCTAACCTTAACCTCAGTAAAACTATGTCTAAACCTAACCTTATTCCTAAACTTAACCTCAGTAAACTATGTCTAAACCTAACCTTATTCCTAACCTTAACCTCAGTAAACTATGTCTAAACCTAACCTTATTCCTAACCTTAACCTCAGTAAACTATGTCTAAACCTAACCTTATTCCTAACCTTAACCTCAGTAAACTATGTCTAAACCTAACCTTATTCCTAAACGTAACCTCAGTAAACTATGTCTAAACCTAACCTTATTCCTAAACGTAACCTCAGTAAACTATGTCTAAACCTAACCTTATTCCTAACCTTAACCTCAGTAAAACTATGTCTAAACCTAACCTTATTCCTAACCTTAACCTCAGTAAACTATGTCTAAACCTAACCTTATTCCTAACCTTAACCTCAGTAAACTATGTCTAAACCTAACCTTATTCCTCCTAACCTTAACCTCAGTAAACTATGTCTAAACCTAACCTTATTCCTAAACTTAACCTCAGTAAACTATGTCTAAACCTAACCTTATTCCTAACCTTAACCTCAGTAAACTATGTCTAAACCTAACCTTATTCCTCCTAACCTTAACCTCAGTAAACTATGTCTAAACCTAACCTTATTCCTAACCTTAACCTCAGTAAACTATGTCTAAACCTAACCTTATTCCTAACCTTAACCTCAGTAAACTATGTCTAAACCTAACCTTATTCCTAAACGTAACCTCAGTAAACTATGTCTAAACCTAACCTTATTCCTAAACGTAACCTCAGTAAACTATGTCTAAACCTAACCTTATTCCTAACCTTAACCTCAGTAAAACTATGTCTAAACCTAACCTTATTCCTAAACGTAACCTCAGTAAACTATGTCTAAACCTAACCTTATTCCTAACCTTAACCTCAGTAAACTATGTCTAAACCTAACCTTATTCCTAAACTTAACCTCAGTAAACTATGTCTAAACCTAACCTTATTCCTAACCTTAACCTCAGTAAACTATGTCTAAACCTAACCTTATTCCTAACCTTAACCTCAGTAAACTATGTCTAAACCTAACCTTATTCCTAACCTTAACCTCAGTAAACTATGTTTAAACCTAACCTTATTCCTAACCTTAACCTCAGTAAACTATGTCTAAACCTAACCTTATTCCTAACCTTAACCTCAGTAAAACTATGTCTAAACCTAACCTTATTCCTAACCTTAACCTCAGTAAACTATGTCTAAACCTAACCTTATTCCTAACCTTAACCTCAGTAAACTATGTCTAAACCTAACCTTATTCCTAACCTTAACCTCAGTAAACTATGTCTAAACCTAACCTTATTCCTAAACGTAACCTCAGTAAACTATGTCTAAACCTAACCTTATTCCTAACTTTAACCTCAGTAAAACTATGTCTAAACCTAACCTTATTCCTAAACGTAACCTCAGTAAACTATGTCTAAACCTAACCTTATTCCTAACTTTAACCTCAGTAAAACTATGTCTAAACCTAACCTTATTCCTAACCTTAACCTCAGTAAACTGTCTAAACCTAACCTTATTTCTAACTTAACCTCAGTAAACTGTCTAAACCTAACCTTATTCCTAACCTTAACCTCAGTAAAACTATGTCTAAACCTAACCTTATTCCTAACCTTAACCTCAGTAAACTATGTCTAAACCTAACCTTATTCCTAACCTTAACCTCAGTAAAACTATGTCTAAACCTAACCTTATTCCTAACCTTAACCTCAGTAGAACTATGTCTAAACCTAACCTTATTCCTAAACTTAACCTCAGTAAACTATGTCTAAACCTAACCTTATTACTAACTTTAAACTCAGTAAAACTATGTCTAAACCTAACCTTATTCCTAAACTTAACCTCAGTAAACTATGTCTAAACCTAACCTTATTCCTAACTTTAACCTCAGTAAACTATGTCTAAACCTAACCTTATTCCTAAACTTAACCTCAGTAAACTATGTCTAAACCTAACCTTATTACTAACTTTAAACTCAGTAAAACTATGTCTAAACCTAACCTTATTCCTAAACTTAACCTCAGTAAAACTATGTCTAAACCTAACCTTATTCCTAACCTTAACCTCAGTAAAACTATGTCTAAACCTAACCTTATTCCTAAACTTAACCTCAGTAAACTATGTCTAAACCTAACCTTATTCCTAAACGTAACCTCAGTAAACTATGTCTAAACCTAACCTTATTCCTAACCTTAACCTCAGTAAAACTATGTCTAAACCTAACCTTATTCCTAACCTTAACCTCAGTAAAACTATGTCTAAACCTAACCTTATTCCTAACCTTAACCTCAGTAAAGCTATGTCTAAACCTAACCTTATTCCTAAACTTAACCTCAGTAAACTATGTCTAAACCTAACCTTATTCCTAAACGTAACCTCAGTAAACTATGTCTAAACCTAACCTTATTCCTAACCTTAACCTCAGTAAAACTATGTCTAAACCTAACCTTATTCCTAACCTTAACCTCAGTAAACTATGTCTAAACCTAACCTTATTCCTAACCTTAACCTCAGTAAACTATGTCTAAACCTAACCTTATTCCTAACCTTAACCTCAGTAAACTATGTCTAAACCTAACCTTATTCCTAACCTTAACCTCAGTAAACTATGTCTAAACCTAACCTTATTCCTCCTAACCTTAACCTCAGTAAACTATGTCTAAACCTAACCTTATTCCTAAACTTAACCTCAGTAAACTATGTTTAAACCTAACCTTATTCCTAAACTTAACCTCAGTAAAACTATGTCTAAACCTAACCTTATTCCTAACCTTAACCTCAGTAAACTATGTCTAAACCTAACCTTATTCCTAACCTTAACCTCAGTAAACTATGTCTAAACCTAACCTTATTCCTAACCTTAACCTCAGTAAACTATGTCTAAACCTAACCTTATTCCTAACCTTAACCTCAGTAAAACTATGTCTAACCCTAACCTTATTCCTAACCTTAACCTCAGTAAACTATGTCTAAACCTAACCTTATTCCTAACCTTAACCTCAGTAAACTATGTCTAAACCTAACCTTATTCCTAAACGTAACCTCAGTAAACTATGTCTAAACCTAACCTTATTCCTAAACGTAACCTCAGTAAACTATGTCTAAACCTAACCTTATTCCTAACCTTAACCTCAGTAAAACTATGTCTAAACCTAACCTTATTCCTAAACTTAACCTCAGTAAACTATGTCTAAACCTAACCTTATTCCTAACCTTAACCTCAGTAAACTATGTCTAAACCTAACCTTATTCCTAACCTTAACCTCAGTAAACTATGTCTAAACCTAACCTTATTCCTAACCTTAACCTCAGTAAACTATGTCTAAACCTAACCTTATTCCTAAACGTAACCTCAGTAAACTATGTCTAAACCTAACCTTATTCCTAAACGTAACCTCAGTAAACTATGTCTAAACCTAACCTTATTCCTAACCTTAACCTCAGTAAAACTATGTCTAAACCTAACCTTATTCCTAACCTTAACCTCAGTAAAACTATGTCTAAACCTAACCTTATTCCTAACCTTAACCTCAGTAAACTATGTCTAAACCTAACCTTATTCCTAACCTTAACCTCAGTAGAACTATGTCTAAACCTAACCTTATTCCTAACCTTAACCTCAGTAAACTATGTCTAAACCTAACCTTATTCCTAAACGTAACCTCAGTAAACTATGTCTAAACCTAACCTTATTCCTAACCTTAACCTCAGTAAAACTATGTCTAAACCTAACCTTATTCCTAACCTTAACCTCAGTAAACTATATCTAAACCTAACCTTATTCCTAAACTTAACCTCAGTAAACTATGTCTAAACCTAACCTTATTCCTAACTTTAACCTCAGTAAACTATGTCTAAACCTAACCTTATTCCTAAACTTAACCTCAGTAAACTATGTCTAAACCTAACCTTATTCCTAACCTTAACCTCAGTAAACTATGTCTAAACCTAACCTTATTCCTAACCTTAACCTCAGTAAACTATGTCTAAACCTAACCTTATTCCTAAACTTAACCTCAGTAAACTATGTCTAAACCTAACCTTATTCCTAACTTTAACCTCAGTAAACTATGTCTAAACCTAACCTTATTCCTAAACTTAACCTCAGTAAACTATGTCTAAACCTAACCTTATTCCTAACCTTAACCTCAGTAAACTATGTCTAAACCTAACCTTATTCCTAACTTTAACCTCAGTAAACTATGTCTAAACCTAACCTTATTCCTAAACTTAACCTCAGTAAACTATGTCTAAACCTAACCTTATTCCTAACCTTAACCTCAGTAAAACTATGTCTAAACCTAACCTTATTCCTAACCTTAACCTCAGTAAACTATGTCTAAACCTAACCTTATTCCTAACCTTAACCTCAGTAAACTATGTCTAAACCTAACCTTATTCCTAACCTTAACCTCAGTAAACTATGTCTAAACCTAACCTTATTCCTAACCTTAACCTCAGTAAACTATGTCTAAACCTAACCTTATTCCTCCTAACCTTAACCTCAGTAAACTATGTCTAAACCTAACCTTATTCCTAAACTTAACCTCAGTAAACTATGTTTAAACCTAACCTTATTCCTAAACTTAACCTCAGTAAAACTATGTCTAAACCTAACCTTATTCCTAACCTTAACCTCAGTAAACTGTCTAAACCTAACCTTATTCCTAACCTTAACCTCAGTAAACTATGTCTAAACCTAACCTTATTCCTAACCTTAACCTCAGTAAACTATGTCTAAACCTAACCTTATTCCTAACCTTAACCTCAGTAAAACTATGTCTAAACCTAACCTTATTCCTAACCTTAACCTCAGTAAACTATGTCTAAACCTAACCTTATTCCTAACCTTAACCTCAGTAAACTATGTCTAAACCTAACCTTATTCCTAAACGTAACCTCAGTAAACTATGTCTAAACCTAACCTTATTCCTAAACGTAACCTCAGTAAACTATGTTTAAACCTAACCTTATTCCTAACCTTAACCTCAGTAAACTATGTCTAAACCTAACCTTATTCCTAACCTTAACCTCAGTAAACTATGTCTAAACCTAACCTTATTCCTAACCTTAACCTCAGTAAACTATGTCTAAACCTAACCTTATTCCTAAACGTAACCTCAGTAAACTATGTCTAAACCTAACCTTATTCCTAAACGTAACCTCAGTAAACTATGTCTAAACCTAACCTTATTCCTAACCTTAACCTCAGTAAACTATGTCTAAACCTAACCTTATTCCTAACCTTAACCTCAGTAAACTATGTCTAAACCTAACCTTATTCCTCCTAACCTTAACCTCAGTAAACTATGTCTAAACCTAACCTTATTCCTAAACTTAACCTCAGTAAACTATGTTTAAACCTAACCTTATTCCTAAACTTAACCTCAGTAAAACTATGTCTAAACCTAACCTTATTCCTAACCTTAACCTCAGTAAACTGTCTAAACCTAACCTTATTCCTAACCTTAACCTCAGTAAACTATGTCTAAACCTAACCTTATTCCTAACCTTAACCTCAGTAAACTATGTCTAAACCTAACCTTATTCCTAACCTTAACCTCAGTAAAACTATGTCTAAACCTAACCTTATTCCTAACCTTAACCTCAGTAAACTATGTCTAAACCTAACCTTATTCCTAACCTTAACCTCAGTAAACTATGTCTAAACCTAACCTTATTCCTAAACGTAACCTCAGTAAACTATGTCTAAACCTAACCTTATTCCTAACCTTAACCTCAGTAAACTATGTTTAAACCTAACCTTATTCCTAACCTTAACCTCAGTAAACTATGTCTAAACCTAACCTTATTCCTAACCTTAACCTCAGTAAAACTATGTCTAAACCTAACCTTATTCCTAACCTTAACCTCAGTAAACTATGTCTAAACCTAACCTTATTCCTAACCTTAACCTCAGTAAACTATGTCTAAACCTAACCTTATTCCTAACCTTAACCTCAGTAAACTATGTCTAAACCTAACCTTATTCCTAAACGTAACCTCAGTAAACTATGTCTAAACCTAACCTTATTCCTAACTTTAACCTCAGTAAAACTATGTCTAAACCTAACCTTATTCCTAACCTTAACCTCAGTAAACTATGTCTAAACCTAACCTTATTCCTAACTTTAACCTCAGTAAAACTATGTCTAAACCTAACCTTATTCCTAACCTTAACCTCAGTAAACTGTCTAAACCTAACCTTATTTCTAACTTAACCTCAGTAAACTGTCTAAACCTAACCTTATTCCTAACCTTAACCTCAGTAAAACTATGTCTAAACCTAACCTTATTCCTAACCTTAACCTCAGTAAACTATGTCTAAACCTAACCTTATTCCTAACCTTAACCTCAGTAAAACTATGTCTAAACCTAACCTTATTCCTAACCTTAACCTCAGTAAACTATGTCTAAACCTAACCTTATTCCTAACCTTAACCTCAGTAGAACTATGTCTAAACCTAACCTTATTCCTAACCTTAACCTCAGTAAACTATGTCTAAACCTAACCTTATTCCTAAACGTAACCTCAGTAAACTATGTCTAAACCTAACCTTATTCCTAACCTTAACCTCAGTAAAACTATGTCTAAACCTAACCTTATTCCTAACCTTAACCTCAGTAAACTATATCTAAACCTAACCTTATTCCTAAACTTAACCTCAGTAAACTATGTCTAAACCTAACCTTATTCCTAACTTTAACCTCAGTAAACTATGTCTAAACCTAACCTTATTCCTAAACTTAACCTCAGTAAACTATGTCTAAACCTAACCTTATTCCTAACCTTAACCTCAGTAAACTATGTCTAAACCTAACCTTATTCCTAACCTTAACCTCAGTAAACTATGTCTAAACCTAACCTTATTCCTAAACTTAACCTCAGTAAACTATGTCTAAACCTAACCTTATTCCTAACTTTAACCTCAGTAAACTATGTCTAAACCTAACCTTATTCCTAAACTTAACCTCAGTAAACTATGTCTAAACCTAACCTTATTCCTAACCTTAACCTCAGTAAACTATGTCTAAACCTAACCTTATTCCTAACTTTAACCTCAGTAAACTATGTCTAAACCTAACCTTATTCCTAAACTTAACCTCAGTAAACTATGTCTAAACCTAACCTTATTCCTAACCTTAACCTCAGTAAAACTATGTCTAAACCTAACCTTATTCCTAACCTTAACCTCAGTAAACTATGTCTAAACCTAACCTTATTCCTAACCTTAACCTCAGTAAACTATGTCTAAACCTAACCTTATTCCTAACCTTAACCTCAGTAAACTATGTCTAAACCTAACCTTATTCCTAACCTTAACCTCAGTAAACTATGTCTAAACCTAACCTTATTCCTCCTAACCTTAACCTCAGTAAACTATGTCTAAACCTAACCTTATTCCTAAACTTAACCTCAGTAAACTATGTTTAAACCTAACCTTATTCCTAAACTTAACCTCAGTAAAACTATGTCTAAACCTAACCTTATTCCTAACCTTAACCTCAGTAAACTGTCTAAACCTAACCTTATTCCTAACCTTAACCTCAGTAAACTATGTCTAAACCTAACCTTATTCCTAACCTTAACCTCAGTAAACTATGTCTAAACCTAACCTTATTCCTAACCTTAACCTCAGTAAAACTATGTCTAAACCTAACCTTATTCCTAACCTTAACCTCAGTAAACTATGTCTAAACCTAACCTTATTCCTAACCTTAACCTCAGTAAACTATGTCTAAACCTAACCTTATTCCTAAACGTAACCTCAGTAAACTATGTCTAAACCTAACCTTATTCCTAAACGTAACCTCAGTAAACTATGTTTAAACCTAACCTTATTCCTAACCTTAACCTCAGTAAACTATGTCTAAACCTAACCTTATTCCTAACCTTAACCTCAGTAAACTATGTCTAAACCTAACCTTATTCCTAACCTTAACCTCAGTAAACTATGTCTAAACCTAACCTTATTCCTAAACGTAACCTCAGTAAACTATGTCTAAACCTAACCTTATTCCTAAACGTAACCTCAGTAAACTATGTCTAAACCTAACCTTATTCCTAACCTTAACCTCAGTAAACTATGTCTAAACCTAACCTTATTCCTAACCTTAACCTCAGTAAACTATGTCTAAACCTAACCTTATTCCTCCTAACCTTAACCTCAGTAAACTATGTCTAAACCTAACCTTATTCCTAAACTTAACCTCAGTAAACTATGTTTAAACCTAACCTTATTCCTAAACTTAACCTCAGTAAAACTATGTCTAAACCTAACCTTATTCCTAACCTTAACCTCAGTAAACTGTCTAAACCTAACCTTATTCCTAACCTTAACCTCAGTAAACTATGTCTAAACCTAACCTTATTCCTAACCTTAACCTCAGTAAACTATGTCTAAACCTAACCTTATTCCTAACCTTAACCTCAGTAAAACTATGTCTAAACCTAACCTTATTCCTAACCTTAACCTCAGTAAACTATGTCTAAACCTAACCTTATTCCTAACCTTAACCTCAGTAAACTATGTCTAAACCTAACCTTATTCCTAAACGTAACCTCAGTAAACTATGTCTAAACCTAACCTTATTCCTAACCTTAACCTCAGTAAACTATGTTTAAACCTAACCTTATTCCTAACCTTAACCTCAGTAAACTATGTCTAAACCTAACCTTATTCCTAACCTTAACCTCAGTAAAACTATGTCTAAACCTAACCTTATTCCTAACCTTAACCTCAGTAAACTATGTCTAAACCTAACCTTATTCCTAACCTTAACCTCAGTAAACTATGTCTAAACCTAACCTTATTCCTAACCTTAACCTCAGTAAACTATGTCTAAACCTAACCTTATTCCTAAACGTAACCTCAGTAAACTATGTCTAAACCTAACCTTATTCCTAACTTTAACCTCAGTAAAACTATGTCTAAACCTAACCTTATTCCTAACCTTAACCTCAGTAAACTATGTCTAAACCTAACCTTATTCCTAACTTTAACCTCAGTAAAACTATGTCTAAACCTAACCTTATTCCTAACCTTAACCTCAGTAAACTGTCTAAACCTAACCTTATTTCTAACTTAACCTCAGTAAACTGTCTAAACCTAACCTTATTCCTAACCTTAACCTCAGTAAAACTATGTCTAAACCTAACCTTATTCCTAACCTTAACCTCAGTAAACTATGTCTAAACCTAACCTTATTCCTAACCTTAACCTCAGTAAAACTATGTCTAAACCTAACCTTATTCCTAACCTTAACCTCAGTAGAACTATGTCTAAACCTAACCTTATTCCTAAACTTAACCTCAGTAAACTATGTCTAAACCTAACCTTATTACTAACTTTAAACTCAGTAAAACTATGTCTAAACCTAACCTTATTCCTAAACTTAACCTCAGTAAACTATGTCTAAACCTAACCTTATTCCTAACTTTAACCTCAGTAAACTATGTCTAAACCTAACCTTATTCCTAAACTTAACCTCAGTAAACTATGTCTAAACCTAACCTTATTACTAACTTTAAACTCAGTAAAACTATGTCTAAACCTAACCTTATTCCTAAACTTAACCTCAGTAAAACTATGTCTAAACCTAACCTTATTCCTAACCTTAACCTCAGTAAAACTATGTCTAAACCTAACCTTATTCCTAAACTTAACCTCAGTAAACTATGTCTAAACCTAACCTTATTCCTAAACTTAACCTCAGTAAACTATGTCTAAACCTAACCTTATTCCTAACCTTAACCTCAGTAAAACTGTCTAAACCTAACCTTATTCCTAACCTTAACCTCAGTAAAACTATGTCTAAACCTAACCTTATTCCTAACCTTAACCTCAGTAAAGCTATGTCTAAACCTAACCTTATTCATAACCTTAACCTCAGTAAACTATGTCTAAACCTAACCTTATTCCTAAACTTAACCTCAGTAAACTATGTCTAAACCTAACCTTATTCCTAACCTTAACCTCAGTAAAACTATGTCTAAACCTAACCTTATTCCTAACCTTAACCTCAGTAAACTATGTCTAAACCTAACCTTATTCCTAACCTTAACCTCAGTAAACTATGTCTAAACCTAACCTTATTCCTAACCTTAACCTCAGTAAACTATGTCTAAACCTAACCTTATTCCTAACCTTAACCTCAGTAAACTATGTCTAAACCTAACCTTATTCCTCCTAACCTTAACCTCAGTAAACTATGTCTAAACCTAACCTTATTCCTAAACTTAACCTCAGTAAACTATGTTTAAACCTAACCTTATTCCTAAACTTAACCTCAGTAAAACTATGTCTAAACCTAACCTTATTCCTAACCTTAACCTCAGTAAACTATGTCTAAACCTAACCTTATTCCTAACCTTAACCTCAGTAAACTATGTCTAAACCTAACCTTATTCCTAACCTTAACCTCAGTAAAACTATGTCTAACCCTAACCTTATTCCTAACCTTAACCTCAGTAAACTATGTCTAAACCTAACCTTATTCCTAACCTTAACCTCAGTAAACTATGTCTAAACCTAACCTTATTCCTAAACGTAACCTCAGTAAACTATGTCTAAACCTAACCTTATTCCTAAACGTAACCTCAGTAAACTATGTCTAAACCTAACCTTATTCCTAACCTTAACCTCAGTAAAACTATGTCTAAACCTAACCTTATTCCTAAACTTAACCTCAGTAAACTATGTCTAAACCTAACCTTATTCCTAACCTTAACCTCAGTAAACTATGTCTAAACCTAACCTTATTCCTAACCTTAACCTCAGTAAACTATGTCTAAACCTAACCTTATTCCTAACCTTAACCTCAGTAAACTATGTCTAAACCTAACCTTATTCCTAAACGTAACCTCAGTAAACTATGTCTAAACCTAACCTTATTCCTAAACGTAACCTCAGTAAACTATGTCTAAACCTAACCTTATTCCTAACCTTAACCTCAGTAAAACTATGTCTAAACCTAACCTTATTCCTAACCTTAACCTCAGTAAACTATGTCTAAACCTAACCTTATTCCTAACCTTAACCTCAGTAAACTATGTCTAAACCTAACCTTATTCCTCCTAACCTTAACCTCAGTAAACTATGTCTAAACCTAACCTTATTCCTAAACTTAACCTCAGTAAACTATGTCTAAACCTAACCTTATTCCTAACCTTAACCTCAGTAAACTATGTCTAAACCTAACCTTATTCCTCCTAACCTTAACCTCAGTAAACTATGTCTAAACCTAACCTTATTCCTAACCTTAACCTCAGTAAACTATGTCTAAACCTAACCTTATTCCTAACCTTAACCTCAGTAAACTATGTCTAAACCTAACCTTATTCCTAAACGTAACCTCAGTAAACTATGTCTAAACCTAACCTTATTCCTAAACGTAACCTCAGTAAACTATGTCTAAACCTAACCTTATTCCTAACCTTAACCTCAGTAAAACTATGTCTAAACCTAACCTTATTCCTAAACGTAACCTCAGTAAACTATGTCTAAACCTAACCTTATTCCTAACCTTAACCTCAGTAAACTATGTCTAAACCTAACCTTATTCCTAAACTTAACCTCAGTAAACTATGTCTAAACCTAACCTTATTCCTAACCTTAACCTCAGTAAACTATGTCTAAACCTAACCTTATTCCTAACCTTAACCTCAGTAAACTATGTCTAAACCTAACCTTATTCCTAACCTTAACCTCAGTAAACTATGTCTAAACCTAACCTTATTCCTAACCTTAACCTCAGTAAACTATGTCTAAACCTAACCTTATTCCTAACCTTAACCTCAGTAAACTATGTTTAAACCTAACCTTATTCCTAACCTTAACCTCAGTAAACTATGTCTAAACCTAACCTTATTCCTAACCTTAACCTCAGTAAAACTATGTCTAAACCTAACCTTATTCCTAACCTTAACCTCAGTAAACTATGTCTAAACCTAACCTTATTCCTAACCTTAACCTCAGTAAACTATGTCTAAACCTAACCTTATTCCTAACCTTAACCTCAGTAAACTATGTCTAAACCTAACCTTATTCCTAAACGTAACCTCAGTAAACTATGTCTAAACCTAACCTTATTCCTAACTTTAACCTCAGTAAAACTATGTCTAAACCTAACCTTATTCCTAAACGTAACCTCAGTAAACTATGTCTAAACCTAACCTTATTCCTAACTTTAACCTCAGTAAAACTATGTCTAAACCTAACCTTATTCCTAACCTTAACCTCAGTAAACTGTCTAAACCTAACCTTATTCCTAACCTTAACCTCAGTAAAACTATGTCTAAACCTAACCTTATTCCTAACCTTAACCTCAGTAAACTATGTCTAAACCTAACCTTATTCCTAACCTTAACCTCAGTAAAACTATGTCTAAACCTAACCTTATTCCTAACCTTAACCTCAGTAGAACTATGTCTAAACCTAACCTTATTCCTAAACTTAACCTCAGTAAACTATGTCTAAACCTAACCTTATTACTAACTTTAAACTCAGTAAAACTATGTCTAAACCTAACCTTATTCCTAAACTTAACCTCAGTAAACTATGTCTAAACCTAACCTTATTCCTAACTTTAACCTCAGTAAACTATGTCTAAACCTAACCTTATTCCTAAACTTAACCTCAGTAAACTATGTCTAAACCTAACCTTATTACTAACTTTAAACTCAGTAAAACTATGCCTAAACCTAACCTTATTCCTAAACTTAACCTCAGTAAACTATGTCTAAACCTAACCTTATTCCTAACTTTAACCTCAGTAAACTATGTCTAAACCTAACCTTATTCCTAAACTTAACCTCAGTAAAACTATGTCTAAACCTAACCTTATTCCTAAACTTAACCTCAGTAAACTATGTCTAAACCTAACCTTATTCCTAACCTTAACCTCAGTAAAACTATGTCTAAACCTAACCTTATTCCTAACCTTAACCTCAGTAAAGCTATGTCTAAACCTAACCTTATTCATAACCTTAACCTCAGTAAACTATGTCTAAACCTAACCTTATTCCTAAACGTAACCTCAGTAAACTATGTCTAAACCTAACCTTATTCCTAACCTTAACCTCAGTAAAACTATGTCTAAACCTAACCTTATTCATAACCTTAACCTCAGTAAACTATGTCTAAACCTAACCTTATTCCTAACCTTAACCTCAGTAAAACTATGTCTAAACCTAACCTTATTCCTAACCTTAACCTCAGTAAACTATGTCTAAACCTAACCTTATTCTTAACCTTAACCTCAGTAAAACTATGTCTAAACCTAACCTTATTCCTAACCTTAACCTCAGTAAAACTATGTCTAAACCTAACCTTATTCCTAACCTTAACCTCAGTAAACTATGTCTAAACCTAACCTTATTCTTAACCTTAACCTCAGTAAAACTATGTCTAAACCTAACCTTATTCCTAACCTTAACCTCAGTAAACTATGTCTAAACCTAACCTTATTCCTAACCTTAACCTCAGTAAACTATGTCTAAACCTAACCTTATTCCTAACTTTAACCTCAGTAAAACTATGTCTAAACCTAACCTTATTCCTAACCTTAACCTCAGTAAACTATGTCTAAACCTAACCTTATTCCTAACCTTAACCTCAGTAAACTATGTCTAAACCTAACCTTATTCCTAACCGTAAAGGGCAAGACTACTTTGGTAGAGGTTTGGGTTGTGTATTTACCATGCCATGATGTAGCTCCAAAGGTGGACAAGAAATCAAAAATAATTGTTCCATTGATTAGAACAGCTCTCAAGTCACTCTTTTAGCACATAAATGAACGCAAACAAAGCCGATTCAGACAATATACAACATCACCAAACCCAGTACTGTTTGTTTTTTAATAAAAATGTCAACTTCCTGCTGATTTGACTATTTGAAGATCCGGATCCATTGATCCAGTCCAGGTTCTTCTTAATAAAAATAGCTAAATTAACAGGAAGTTACAATTTTTATAAATAAAAAAAACAGTACTGGGTTTTGTGATGCTCCATATTGTCTGAATCAACTTTGTTTGTGTTCGTTTATGTGCTGAAAGAGTGAGAAGGTTGTGTGCACATCCCACGCCTGTCTTTAGGCCAGGTGCTGGACATCAAGGAAGAATCAAGAAAAAGAAGAAGTCTGCAGACTGTTCTCAAGCTCCAAGAAACTCTCTTTTTATTTTTGCAACGTTTCGACCTTCTAGGTCTTCATCAGGCAAATATTATAATGACAGACAAAAGCATCATATATATACACAAACATTGACTAATGATGATGTACAACACATGGGAGTCAGGAGGAGCAAAAAACACCCTACTCCAATCCCAGGGACAAAAAAAAAATGTCTACACCCCTCTGGGGAGTGTTCAATGCATGGGCAGAAAATAGACTTTTCACATTTAATTAAACATTTTAGACACTAATAGCCAGTAAATACATTTCTGAAAAACCAACAATAAGAACAGTTAAAAGTCATAAATGGTGAGATAATGTATATAGGCCCTGTCCATGTATATAAACCCTATCCATGATAGGGTTTTTGTTGTGTTGGTGTCCCTGGTAAGGTTTGAACCAGAGATCTTCTGCACAAGGCACCAGGTAAACTACCCCTAGACCACTGACTGGGTATAGAGAGAGGGCTAGCCCAGAATAAATCTATGTCCCTATGAGGGAACAAAAATAAGCTAAACAACTACTAGAGGAAAGGCTTAATATCAAATTCCTCATTTAGACCATCAGGAGACATGGTATTGAGGAGATAAATCCAATAGGTCTCACGTTGGAGAAGTAACCTTTCGAGATCTCCACCTCTGGGTGGCTTTTCAACCTTCTCAACACCAACATATCTATCGCAAATTATTAAGATTATGACCAGCCTTTTTAAAATGAGCAGCAACAGGATTACGTTCATCACCTGTTCTTATACTCCTGTGTTCAGTAATCCTGGTGCGCAGAGCCCGGGATGTCTTGCCTACATATGCCAACCCACAGGGGCACCGAATAAGATATACCACATGCGTTGTGCTACATGTAATCGCACCACGTATGGATATATCCCGGCCCGGTGTGAGGATGACTAAAAACCTTGCATTTTTTTGTGTATGTACATTGCATACAGTTACCACACCTATAGTTACCATCTGGTACTACTGGGAAATTGGAAACACTCTGAGTACCCAGATCTGATTTCACCAGGCTGTCCCTCAAGTTGGGAGAGCGTTTAAACACAAGTCTTGTTTTTTCTGGAAAAGCTTTTTTCAACCTTGGATCAGACTGGATAATGTGCCAGTGTTTTTGAATGGCACCTCTAAACTGTGAGCCCAGTGGAGAGTACTTGGTACAACACATAGGAGGGTTGTTACAGGTATTCTTATTTTTGGGGCGCAGGCAATCACTTTGTGTTACCTGGTCAAACCGCTCACTAGCAGCATCCACCCACTCTTTTTTATAACCTCTACTGAGGAACCTGTTAGAAAGGTCTGGGCTGTGGGTGAAAACTATCACCTCTTAGGAGGGAATTACGGTCTGTGGGCTTGCGAAACAAGTCAGTTTGAATAGTACTGTCCCTTTTGTAAACTTGTACATCAAGGAAGCTTAAACGCTCCCTATTAAATTCCAATGTAAACTTAAGATGGCCTTAACAGGAATTTAAATAATTGTGAAACTCTGTCAATTCCTCCACACTGCAATCCATAATCACAAAGATGTCATCAATATGCCGTCTATATAATAACATATTGGAGAAAAAAGGATTCACAGGGTTCAGCACATAATTGTGTTCGAAAAAACCCATATATAGACATGCATAGTTTGGCGCCATCTTTCTGCCCATTGCTGTTCCTTTCAACTGCAAATAAAAATCCTTCTGAAAACGAAAATAGTTATGAGTCAATACCATGTCTGCTAAATCCAATATACATTCTGTATAGGTTTGGATGCAGGTGGGCGTTGTCTAAGAAAATACTGGAGCGCCTCAAGTCCACCCTCATGAGGTATATTAGTATACAGGCTCGTGACATCAAAGGTGGCAAACACAGATGAGTCAGTCATATTCCCAAAAGATTTAATGAAGTCTATAGAATCCCTTATATAAGAGGGCAAACTCGTAACCTCTGATTTGATAAAATGATCCACATATGCAGAGATGTTCTCTGTGAGGCTCTACCAATGAGAGGAGTAGTTAGACCCTTATGTATCCTTGGAAGGGTGTATTTGACTGGAATCACAGGGTGATTAACCTTAAAATGAGACTTAAACCTTAAAGTGGGATCAGATGGCAGCTTCTCATAGAAGGTGGTCTCATTAAGCTGTCTACTCATTTCAGATACATAATCATTGACATTTTGCAACACAATAGCGGTCCAATAATGCATCCCGTTCCATTTTAGACAAATTATTGTACACTTTGTATTCCTTTTTCTTTTTTAATAAATTCTTCACATCTTTCTCCACCAACCGGCAGTAAGTATCTAGTGAGGCATTGCGATTTTTGTAAGGAATAAATGTGGATTTCTTCTTGAAAGGACCACTGAGAGGGGCCGGGGGAGGATCAGAGTCAATGTCAGGGGGAGGGGCAGGATCCACAGACTGGACATTAGTAAGGGGACCATTATACGTGTTAGAGTGGAAACATTCTTTCAGCCTTAGATTTCTAAGTCAATGAAGGTCTCAAAGTCATTAGCGTTTGTGGTGGGCACAAAACTCAGTCCCTTACCCAAAGCTGATGAGCAGGCCTCAGACAAGGTCTTATCAGAGAGGTTGATTACCGATGTCTCCTCCTCCCGCTCCGGGTGAAGCTGTCGTCTTCGCTGACCTCTCCTACATCTTTTATGTTTGGAAGGCCCTTCTTCCAGTGATATGGTTTTCTTTGTTTTGCGTGGGCCTGTCCTAAAAAAGATGCTCCATGTCCTGATTGGCCACTCGTATCAGAACCAGAGTCGTGGGAGGGAGATGATGGCCTGGCTCTTAAATGTGAAAAGTCTATTTTCTGCCCATGCATTGAACACTCCCCAGAGGGGTGTAGACATTTTTTTTTTGTCCCTGGGATTGGAGTAGGGTGTTTTTTGCTCCTCCTGACTCCCAGGTGTTATACATCATCATTAGTCAATGTTTGTGTATATATATGATGCTTTTGTCTGTCATTATAATATTTGCCTGATGAACCTAGAAGGTCGAAACGTTGCAAAAATAAAAAGTTAGAGCTTGAGAACAGTGTGCGGACTTCCTCCTTCTTTTTCTAAACCTAACCTTATTCCAGCTTCTCTCTACTTTTGTATGATATTGATAGCCTATACTTTGAATATGTTTGCAGAAATTGCAGTTATTAATTTGTATTGCTGTCGGATATTAGGACTCATATTTTTGGGATGTTGGCTGTATGCTGTCAAATGTATTGTAACACCTCCCTGTAGAACACCTCCCAGTCCCTGTAGAACACCTCCCTGTAGAACACCTCCCTGTAGAACACCTCCCTGTAGAACACCTCCCAGTCCCTGTAGAACACCTCCCTGTAGAACACCTCCCTGTAGAACACCTCCCTGTAGAACACCTCCCTGTGGAACACCTCCCTGTAGAACACCTCCCTGTAGAACACCTCCCTGTAGAACACCTCCCTGTAGAACACCTCCCTGTAGAACACCTCCCTGTAGAACACCTCCCTGTGGAACACCTCCCTGTAGAACACCTCCCTGTAGAACACCTCCCTGTGGAACACCTCCCTGTGGAACACCTCCCTGTGGAACACCTCCCTGTAGAACACCTCCCTGTAGAACACCTCCCTGTAGAACACCTCCCTGTGGAACACCTCCCTGTGGAACACCTCCCTGTAGAACACCTCCCTGTAGAACACCTCCCTGTAGAACACCTCCCTGTGGAACACCTCCCTGTGGAACACCTCCCTGTGGAACACCTCCCTGTGGAACACCTCCCTGTAGAACACCTCCCTGTGGAACACCTCCCTGTGGAACACCTCCCTGTAGAACACCTCCCTGTGGAACACCTCCCTGTAGAACACCTCCCTGTAGAACACCTCCCTGTGGAACACCTCCCTGTGGAACACCTCCCTGTAGAACACCTCCCTGTAGAACACCTCCCTGTGGAACACCTCCCTGTAGAACACCTCCCTGTGGAACACCTCCCTGTGGAACACCTCCCTGTGGAACACCTCCCTGTAGAACACCTCCCTGTAGAACACCTCCCTGTGGAACACCTCCCTGTAGAACACCTCCCTGTAGAACACCTCCCTGTCCTCCTGAGAGCATCACAGTCTTAGAATCTTTTTTTATACCCTCATGTTTTAAATGTTTTGTTTCAGTTTCTTGATGTTTTTAATGGGTTGATGGTTGAACTGCCTATTGTAGCACTTTGAGATTTTCACAAATGTAAATTGAATTATAAATAAAAATCCATTATTATTATTAGTTAAAAGTCAAAATGAGATGCATTAAATAAAGGTGTAAAAATACACACCAAGCTGTAAAATAATAAATAATAATAACTATGATTATTATTATTATATTTCTCTCTGTCCTGACAGTACAAGCAGAACCCAGAGATGTTTACACAGACGGCCAGACTGTGGTCTCACGTCTACGCAGGAGCTCCAGTCTCCAGTCCAGAATACACCCGCAAGATAGACAAGCTGTGTTCTATGGGCTTTGAGAAAGTGAGTAAAATAGACAAGCTGTGTTCTATGGGCTTTGAGAAAGTAAGTAAAATAGACAAGCTGTGTTCTATGGGCTTTGAGAAAGTGAGTAAGATAGACAAGCTGTGTTCTATGGGCTTTGAGAAAGTGATACAGTTTTCATTCATTAATACATTGACTGCCCAGAGTTAAAACAAAGCAAAACAAGCGATTTTACTGTACCTTTGAAAAATCATGGAATATTCTCCACCACCGCCCGCACTATGGAGATTGCATCATTTCATTCATTAATACAGTTTTCATTCATTAATACAGTTTTCATTCATTAATACAGTTTTCATTCATTGGTTCACAGAATGCAGTAATAGTGGCGTTGTCTTCAAAATCCTGGGATGTGGAAACGGCGACAGAACTTCTGCTCAGTAACTGAACCACCATGAACCTCTGGGTGTCCTCTGGGTGTCCTCCTGTCCTCTGGGTGTCCTCCTGTCTCCTCAACGGACCCTCTGGTTGTCCCTCAACGTGTCCCATCCCGTCCCCGTTGTGTCACAAACCTCTGTTCCATGGTGGACAATCGCTGTGTGGGACCTCCTCTGTAGGATCTCCTCTCCTGGATCTCCTCTTCTCGACCTCCTCTAGGACCTCCCCTGTAGGATCTCCTCTCCTGAGGAGATCAGGAGATCCTCATGGTGGTTCAGTTACTGAGAGGAGGTCCAAGAGGACTTGGACCTCCTCTCTAGGACCTCCTCTCTGGACCTCCTCTCTTGGACCTCCTCTCTGGACCTCCTCTCTGGACCTCCTCTCTGGACCTCCTCTCTGAACCTCCTCTCTGGACCTCCTCTCTGGACCTCCTCTCTGAACCTCCTCTCTGGACCTCCTCTCTGGACCTCCTCTCTGGACCTCCTCTCTGGACCTCCTCTCTGGACCTCCTCTCTGGACCTCCTCTCTGAACCTCCTCTCTGGACCTCCTCTCTGGACCTCCTCTCTTGGACCTCCTCTCTGGACCTCCTCTCTGAACCTCCTCTCTGGACCTCCTCTCTGGACCTCCTCTCTGAACCTCCTCTCTGGACCTCCTCTCTGGACCTCCTCTCTGGACCTCCTCTCTCGCTCTGTGAGCTGGGATCACTCCAGTTGTTTTTTCTTGACGGTTTGTTTCAACATTCCACTCCTCCACCAATCACCTCAGGTTAGTGAACAGCGCCATCTAGTGGAAAACCACTGAAAACACAATCTGGTCATTGGCAGTCAAAGAGTTAATGTAGCAAGCTGCCTAAAGCCTTCCGTATGAGAAGCTTGACTGTTTATGTCCATTTGTGGGATTGATGTTATAGAACTATCAGAGACTTAGTGTTCGTCAAGTCAAACCAAACATTTGACTTCCCGACGATCAACCTTCAAAATAAGAGCGCACATCCTAGGAAAGTAAGAGTTTTATTTTAAGTCAGAGAAATAAGAGTGGAATTGCAATTATTTTTTGAAGAATGCTTAGTTTTCACTGTTGCTACACTAAACCCAATACTAGGTTTAACTGCAACACTTAAAGTATGACATTTGGACCGTAATATCGTATTGATATCCAGATATTTGGCATAAAGATCGAGATATGAGATTTTGTCTATCGTTTAGCCCTACATGTCCCTCTGACATCACGCAGGCATGATTATGTCACTATGACATCACACGGGCATGATGATGTCACTCTGACATCACACAGGCATGATGATGTCACTCTGACATCACACGGGCATGATGATGTCACTATGACATCACACGGGCATGATGATGTCACTATGACATCACACAGGCATGATGATGTCACTCTGACATCACACAGGCAGGTTTACCGCTCATAAAACGCAGTTGAAAGCCGTCACGACAAAATGCATCCATCAAACTTTAGGCTGCAGTTTTCCTCTCAGTGGAGATGAAGACTTAATGCATGCATAGAGCTGACTACAAACTACAATATGATGTCATTCAGAGGTTCAGCTGACTACAAACTACAATATGATGTCATTCAGAGGTTCAGCTGACTACAAACTACAATATGATGTCATTCAGAGGTTCAGCTGACTACAAACTACAATATGATGTCATTCAGAGAACCTGACTACAAACTACAATATGATGTCATTCAGAGATTCAGCTGACTACAAACTATCATTCGGAGGCTCAACCAACCACAAACTACAATAGTTGGAGGTTAAGCTGGCTACAAACTACAATATGATGTCATTGGGAGGTTCGGGTGAGCGAGGCAAAGCGTTGACTCATGGGAAACGCATGGCGAGGCGTCAAATGCGTCCATTTCAGCAACATTTCCCATGGTACCTTGTGGTCTGTGGGCAGGTTTTCTGCTGTGTAGTTTGTTTAACTTGTGTTGTAGTTCTGGCTCACTGAAAAAAAATAACAACTACAAGACAATGGCTGCCAAGTGGAGTCAACTCACAGCGCTAGCGTCCGTTTGGTTTGTTTTGACTCGTTGCATTGAGTCAATGTGCTGCAACGGGATGCGCCGCCTCTTTTCTCTCATTTAAGCGAAGTGAACGGCGTCTTAAGCTCATGAGTCCCACCTCCATCAGAGTCCCGCCTCCATCAGGTCCCGCCTCCATCAGAGTCCCGCCTCCATCAGAGTCCAAACTGAAGATTTGAATCCACGTGAATATGATTCTTATCGGCAAAACTCAGTCCTCATGTGTGTTTAGTTTTTCTGTTAAGACTTGAGCAAACCAATCGGATTCCAATCTAGATATAATAATAATAAAATAATAATAATAATAATAATGAATATAATGAATACATAAAAGTAGAACAGACATCACATTTGTTGTGCCAGTGTGTGAACTAAGCCAGTAGCATCACCCATTATCACACCCACCACCAAGGCCCCTCCCACCTGCCCCCCCCCATCCCAAAGCCCCTCTCACCAGCCCAAGGCCCCTCCCACCTGCCCCCCCCATCCCAAAGCCCCTCCCACCTGCCCCCCCCCATCCCAAAGCCCCTCCCACCTGCCCCCCCCATCCAAAGCCCCTCTCACCAGCCCAAGGCCCCTCCCACCTGCCCCCCCCATCCCAAAGCCCCTCCCACCTGCCCCCCCCATCCCAAAGCCCCTCCCACCTCCTCATGTTGTCAGTTCTTATTTTTAGTCTTATTCCTGTTTTTAAACAGAAATAAAACGGTCCAATCAAATGAGTGTAAAGGCTTCAGCCTCGCTGACATGAAACATGAAACAGAACAGAACTATCAGCCATCAGAGAAAACATGTAAATAAAGAGATACAAAATGTATAAATGATCACAGACTGTTGTATTTAATGATGTCATGATGTATTTAATGATGTCATAATGTCATGATGTATTTAATGATGTCATGATGTATTTAATGATGTCATAATGTCATGATGTATTTAATGATGTCATGATGTATTTAATGATGTCATGATGTCATTTCCTTTAGTTGTTTTTCCTGTTTTTACCCCATTTTCTCCCCAATTTAGTGACAACACATTGCTGTTGTATCCTATAGGCTCCGCCCCCAGCCCGTAGGAGTACCGGACATGGGCCAGTTGTGTTCCTATTCACCTTATTCCTGGCTTATTCCAGGGCCCAGTGAGTTTTTCTCTGTTCACTTCCTCCCTATTCACCTTATTTGTAGACACGCCCACCACTTCCGGAAAGCTTCCTTGGTCTGACGTGGGGGGGGGGGGTGCCCCATATCAATGAGTTTCCTGTTTACCAGTGTTGCCATGTCTGCTTATAATAAGCAATTTGGGGCTTTTTTTAAGTGTAGTTGCTTAATTTGGCTTGCTTTCTAATGTTTTTTAAACCAGTGGCTCCCAATTTTTTTCATGTCAAGGACCCCCAGATGAATTAGTCTCCCCAGGAAAGCGTGGAGAAAAAGTCTAGTTTCCACGCAGAGCAATTCTTGATTCCGCGGCTTATCGTTAATATCCCGCAGGCATTAAAAAACAACCTGAAATTACCAGATATCAAGCAAAAATATATTAAGTTTTAATAATCAAGTAAATTCCATAATGAAATAGATACAATTAATTGTTATACCGTTCTAAAACACTAAAATACTGTGGAACATAGTAATTGAGTCAATGTTACTGGTTATAAATAGAGGTGGTCCGATCAGGCCAATCACAGATCCAATCATTTTATTATTTTTGTATTTACACATGTAGAATGCATTTTGACCATTTATTTTGTAGAAATACAAGACAATAAGTCTCAAAACACTGGCTTACAGTTGAATTATTGGCGACTAAAGAAATTGGGAATGAAAGAAATTAAGACAAATACTGCCAATGCCTCTGAACATAGTTACAGTTATTATATTATATATATATTATATATATATATATTATAATCTCTGAACATTGTTACAGTTATTATATTATATATATATTATATCTATATATTATAATCTCTGAACATTGGCTTGCAGTTATTGCACATAATGCAATAATAATATCAGTCTTTCAGGATGGGAAATAATAAAGTTGTCCTTTTGAGGAGAAGTAGAACTTAGAACATGAGGGAGAGGGTCCCTCTACAGCAGGGGTCTTCAACAGGGGGTCCGGGACCCCTAGGGGGTCCTCAGAGCTACTATAGGGGGTCCGTCAAATCTTGGTGTGATAGGATTTCATTTTTTTACATTAATCACTTGAACCCTAGAATTCCTTTTCTGAGGAACAACAAGCTCTCAACGCCTCGAGGCGTTGAGAGCTTGTAGATCGGCTATTTTTGGCAAAGAGACTATAGGTGTAGAGGGAAAAAAGAGCAGACTAAGTAAAATCTGTAATCTGAAACAATTTAATACAATATAGAGTAGGGGGTCCCTGCTTCATCTCTTTCTCAGCTAGGGGGTCCTTGGCCTGAAATCGTTGAAGACCCCTGGTGCTCTACTTGATATCTAGGCTGTACGACAGACACAAGAATCACAGCTGCCATTAATTAGTGCTGTTCAGTGTTGATTGCCTAGTGGTCAAATTGGGGTCAAGAGCCATCGTTAACTTGCTCTGAAGTTGGGCTGTGGTTTGCGCAGCACTCTCACTCTCTCTACCTCTCTCTCTCTTTCTCTCTCTTTCTCTCTCTCTCTACGTGCCTGTGTGTGTGAGAGGAGGGGGAGGAGCCTGTGTGTGTGAGAGGAGGGGGAGGAGCCTGTGTGTGTGAGAGGAGGGGGAGGAGCCTGTGTGTGTGAGAGGAGGGGGAGGAGCCTGTGTGTGTGAGAGGAGGGGGAGGAGCCTGTGTGTTTGAGAGGAGGGGGAGGAGCCTGTGTGTGTGAGAGGAGGGGGGGGGGTTTAGCAGCAGCTCGCACTGCCCAGAGACAGAGAGAGAATACTTCTCCATACGGCGGTGTTTTACCGAGATTTTTCTTGTTTTCTGCACCATGCCTTGTAATCCGCGGACGGCTTTGAAATCCACGGATGGCCTTCAAATCTGCGGTAATTTCCGCGATCGCGGAATCGCGGATTCCTGGGGGGACTAATTAATATGTATTTGTCCGCAGAGTCGCAGAACCCTGAAAATAGGTGGTGCCAGGGACCCCCATACAAGATTTGGGAACCACTGGTTTAAAAAACAATAGAAAGCAAGGCCAATTAAGCAACTACACTTGAAAAACTCAGATGCTTATTATAAGCAGACATGGCAACACTGGTAAACAGGAAAGTCATTGATATGGGGCTCCCCTACCATAGATTTAGACACTTAGATACCTCATTGGCCTCTGCAGTTCATTGGAGCTACTGGTATCTCAATACAAGGCACTTCCGCAGGGCTGTTTGACTACTGACCAATCACATCGCGTTAACTACTGGCCAATCACAGCGCGGCCAACTGACTAGTTGCTGCGCGACTGCCTCTTAAGAAAATACCTGCCCCACCTGCCTCTGATTGGCCTACCGAACGCCCCCTTCTGTGACGCACACGGAAGTTTCCAGCTTGCCCTGCTGAAGCCCTGCTGAAGTGGAAGGAAGTGGAAGGATATCCCTGCGGAACAAGGAAGCGCCCGAGATACGAACGCTTCAGAGCCGAAGGAGGCATCTACCTTTATATGTCTATGTCCCCTACCCCCCTACCCCCCTACCTTTATATGTCTATGTCCCCTACCCCCCTACCCCCCTACCTTTATATGTCTATGTCCCCTACCCCCCTACCCCCCTACCCCCCTACCTTTATATGTCTATGTCCCCTACCCCCCTACCCCCCTACCTTTATATGTCTATGTCCCCTACCCCCCTACCCCCCTACCTTTATATGTCTATGTCCCCTACCCCCCTACCTGGCCACCGTGGGTGTTGCCAGGAATAAGGTGAATAGACAGAACCTTTTAATTTTTTACAAAGCAATACCAGGAGTCTGTTAGCATGCTTTGCAAACACTCCGTTTTATTTTTTATTACTTTTAATGCCGTATATTTCTTTAAATCCATATTTAATCTGTAGAGTGTGAGGAGTCTGGGTTCTGTTGGTTTTATACGCTTGCATGAATTAGAATAAATGAACAGTAGGCTGAGGATGAGATGAGATATATATATATATATATATATATATATATATATATATATATATATATATATATATATATTTTTTTTTTAATTATTATTATTTTTTAATATAAATGTGTGTGTGTGTACATATATATATATATACACACACACACATTTATATTTAAAAAAAAATATATATATATTATATATATATATATTATGTACACACACACACATTTATATATATATATTTAAAAAAAAATATATATATATATATATATATTTTAATAATAATGTAGTATGTAAATACATACAGAGCTGGAGGGTGCTGGAAGAAAAGTATTCTAAAGAGAATTAAAAGTAGAACACTGATGACATGGAGGAGAGAACACGCCCTCAGCGTCCCCGGCGGGAATCGAACCCAGGACCTTATAGCTGTGAGGCAACAGCGCTACCGACTGCGCCAAAGCCCCTGCCCCTTCTCTGTGAGAATTACTAAAGGTGCGTTCAAACCTGAATATTTTTATTTTGTTCGAGCGGTGCGATTACATACGAAGTCGATGCAAAGACGGGACTAGGCGTGATGTTCCATCAAGCGGCACGAACGGGGCGAGGCAAACAAAGCGTATATTTGGTTTCATTCATCCAGCTGCAACTGACCGCCGGGAACCAGCAAAGGGGGAAAGACAATATACGTACAAGCCCTTGCAGAGACATAGAAACAGATTTTGCTGCTAATAAACGATATAGTAGCAGGAATTATGTATTAGTAAGAGTGACCTGGTTTATAAAGTATTCTCAGCAATGCACCGACTCCTGCCAGGCAGCGTTGTATGCGGTCCGAGGCCACGTTCCTTTGTTATCGCCGTTTTAATGCGAAAGTAGCAGATCTACAAGTTCAGACCAGTTTCTTTTTTTGTATTGGTACCAGACACGGTCAAACTTAGGCTAGTCTACTACTTGTCACATTTATCATGTAGGCTACCTTAACTTTTTTTAAACAAAAACGTTTGATCTGACTGAATAGATTCTTTTGTAAGTTCCCGTTTCATGTGAAGGACCAGTAAAGATTGTTCCTCCATCACAGGCTCAGATCCTCGGAGCGTCTGTTCTCCGGGACAAGTCTGGCCTTACCCATTACAGTATATAAGCTTATTAAATGACGCTATAGAATATTAATCATTCATTTTATCCCGCAGGAGCGAGCGCTTCTCAGCACCAACCGTGGCCGGCGCATACAGAGACATAAATAGACTTATGCAGTCTTTGAATTGAATTAAAAATAATACAAATGTGAGATTAGATAAGTCATTTTTGTCCAATTCTGACAGCACTACTAAGCGCGGACATGTGCAAAAGAATGCATGTATTCCAAACAGAGAGGAGCGTTCGGAATAAAGTGTTTATATGGTAAACATATCCCGATTCAAACGGTATATACCACCCGTCCAAACCCCAATGAAAATTCATTCCGATCAGACCGGAATGGAATATTCTATTCCCAATTGAGGTGTTTACATGAGCGTTTGTATTCTGAATGAGCAGTCATTCTGAATATAAGTGGAATATACCTGTCCATGTAACCGCAGCCAGTGTGAATTAACATCCTCTGTTTCATAAAGTATTCTCAGTGGCCACAGTTACATGGACATCATGTATTCATTCAGAATGAACTCATTCCGAATAGAGGAATCCGTCCACTCACCTGCATATGTTTACATGGGACCAGAATAAAAGTATTCCTCGTTTACATGACCAAAGCATTCATTCAGAATATAACTTTTGACATGCGCAAAGTGGTTCCCGCCTACGCCCGGGCATGGACCAGGGGCAACTACCCGGAGCAGAGCTTCCCCTGGTGGGCATGGGAGGAGGCAATGAATAGCCCCCTTGTGCCTCCGCGGCGGAGGTCTGTCGGTCGTAGGCAGGCCGGTAAGCAACGCACCGACTCCTGGCCAGGCAGCGTTGTATGCGGTGCAAGCCTGTGTTCCTTTGTTATCGCCGTTTTAATGCAAAAGTAGCAGATCTACAAGTTCAGACCAGTTTCTTTTTTTGTATTGGTACCAGACACGGTAAAACGTAGGCTAGCCTATACGATTTGTCACATTTCTCATGTAGGTACAAATCGCATTTGCACATGGTCATTATAATAATAAATAATAATACATAAACACCGGACCGCTCATGGTCATTATAATAATAAATGGAGAGAGAGAGTCTATGAAACAAGGCACGCTCATTTATGGCAAAAGTACAAAAGTATTGGCATCAAAATATACTTAAGTAGAAAGTATAAGCTACTCATTATGCCGAGTGTCACGTTTTTCTTGTATTATTATGAAAAAGCTTTGAAACATGCTGTAACTCATTCACTGTGACGAAAACCCTCTTTCTGCGCCGCGTAGCGCACGGAGCGCACACGGGTTGAATGCGGGGTCTGTCGCCCTAAAACACAATCGCCCCGGGTCAAAATCCAGCGACCATGGAGCGGCCGTGGATGGCCCGCTCAAAAGGTGCGTGGGGCGTGGTGTTTTGGGACGACCGTTCCGGCTGCCCATGTAATGAATTGATGAAGTAAAACTCATCTGTTTTCGCTGCAGCTGCGCCCTAATAATGTTGTTTTCATTTATTTTTGTTCACGTATGCTATTAAAATAATGCAGCTATTGCAGTATTGGGCCTTAACATGTGATTAAAATGTATATGTATTTGGCCCCTCATATATAAAATAAATACAAATAATAAAATAGAAATCTGATTTAAAATTGAAACTTAACTTAACTTAACTTGATCAATGCGTTTCTGCGTTTACGTATGGACAGGGATAAAAAAAAAAAATCTTTGTCATGTGGCCAGGGATCCTTTTTAAAACTGAGGACTAAAATACCCGCTTAGAAAAAGGCTTATTAAATGACGCTATAGAATAGAATCATTCATTTTACACCGCAGGAGCGAGCGCTTCTCAGCACCAACCGTGGCCGAATTAGAGATTTGATAGGTCACTTTTGGACAATTCTGACAGCACTACTAAGCACGGACATGCGCAAAGGAATACATGTATTCCAAACAGAGAGGAGCGTTCGGAATAAAGTGTTTACATGGTCAATTCCGACTGGTATATCCCGATTCAAACGGTCTATACCACCCCTCCAAACCCGAATGACTGGAATGGAATATTCTATTCCAATTGACGCGTTTACATGAGCATTTCTATTCTGAATGAATTCATCCATTCATTCATTCCGAATAGAAGTGTATTCATTCCGAATGAAACTGTCCATGTAACAGCAGCCAGTATAAATTAACATCCTCTGGTTCATAAAGTATTCTCAGTGTAAATTAACATCCTCTGGTTCATAAAGTATTCTCAGTATAAATTAACAAAGTATTCTCAGTATAAATTAACAAAGTATTATTCTCAGTATAAATTAACATCTTCTATCTTATGGAAGGATCTAAATTGCGTCCTGTGTTGAGGCCCACCTGGCCTGCATGTGATTGACAGCTGAATAGCTCCGTCTGTGTGCTCATGCATGCGGGGGTCTGGTTTCTACCCTACAACCCGTCTGTCATTCTGCTGCCTGTCTGTCTGTCATTCTGCTACCTGTCTGTCTGTCATTCTGCTGCCTGTCTGTCTGTCATTCTGCTACCCTACCACCTGTCTGTCATTCTGCTGCCTGTCTGTCATTCTGCTACCCTACCACCTGTCTGTCATTCTGCTGCCTGTCTGTCTGTCATTCTGCCAAATTGTTGTTAACGCTCCCTCTGGTATTGTGACTGTGGGTGTCGCTAACCTTTTGGAGGTATTTACTCAGATATGCGGGATATATATATATATATATCGGGCAAATTTGCATTTACAATTTTGAAGGCCAGTCCCATTTTTAGTTGTTTAACCCTGTCTTCCACCCTGAGCCAGCCTAGGCTGGCAAAATGGGTGGGAGAAAGGTGGGTCATGGGCCCCAATCCGAGGAGTAGCCGAATCAGTTTGTTTTGGGAGGTTTGAAGCTTAGTCTTCAGTGACACTGAGGAGTTGGAGTACCAGGAGGTGCAAGCATAGTCAAAAAGTGGTTGAATCAGGGCCCTAGAGAGGGTCCTGAGGGCCTGAGGGTTGACAAAAGAGGAAACTCTGCCCATAAATTTGGTTCTCTGGTTTACTCTTTTGACCACCTTTGTAGCCATGCTTTCACCTGTCAGGTATTTGTCAAGAACACAACCCAAATAGGTAATCTCTTCTTTGCTAGAGATAATTGTGTCATCGACTTTGACCTTGAAATCATTCATACATCCATCTGTCTGAGGGAATGTTTGGTCCCAAAGAGAATGGATTCAGTTTTCCCAAGGTGTAGTGACAGTTTGTTATCGGTAAGCCAAGTACGGATTTTTGAGAGTTCGGAGCTGAGCGCCTCCTCAACTTGCAACTTGTCCTCTCCCGAGATCAGGAGTGCCGAGTCATCAGCGAACAGGAACAATTTGCAGTTACAGGCAGCACTCATGTCCTTAATGTATAGAAGAAACAGTAACGGCCCTGATAGTGATAGTAATCATTGCTACAGAGTGTTTGTTCGGTCACAGGTTTCTCTCCAGCTCTTTAGTAAACAGAATATAGTACATATAGTACATCTGTTTAATAGAGCTGGAGAGACATGGAGACTCCTTTTACTGAACAAACACTATAGTAACACTGTTACTGAACAAACACTATAGTAATGAGTACTATCACAATATAGAGCTATTTAACACTGTTACTGAACACACTCTATAGAAATGATTACTATCACAATATAGAGCTATTTAACACTGTTACTGAATAAACACTATAGTAATGAGTACTATCACAATATAGAGCTATTTAACACTGTTACTGAACAAACACTCTATAGTAATGATTACTATCACAATATAGAGCTATTTAACACTGTTACTGAACAAACACTCTATAGTAATGAGTACTATCACAATATAGAGCTATTTAACACTGTTACTGAACAAACACTCTATAGTAATGATTACTATCACAATATAGAGCTATTTAACACTGTTACTGAATAAACACTATAGTAATGAGTACTATCACAATATAGAGCTATTTAACACTGTTACTGAACAAACACTCTATAGTAATGATTACTATCACAATATAGAGCTATTTAACACTGTTACTGAACAAACACTCTATAGTAATGATTACTATCACAATATAGAGCTATTTAACACTGTTACTGAATAAACACTATAGTAATGAGTACTATCATAATATAGATCTATTTAACACTGTTACTGAATAAACACTATAGTAATGATTACTATCACAATATAGATCTACTTAACACTGTTACTGAACAAACACTATAGTAATGATTACTATCACAATATAGAGCTATTTAACACTTATTTTAACAAAAGTAAATCACTTGCCCTACCTTTTTAAAGTTCTCAGTTTATCATATTAAAGTGTGTGGACCAAACAGTCATATTTAAATACTGTTCACCTCTCTACTGAGACAGACAGACAGACAGACAGACAGACAGACAGACTGCAGACATTGCGGTGCAGCCGCTGCAATGTGATCTAGGAGATCACTAACAGACAGACAGACATGCTGCCAGTGTTCTAAGCAGCCTGATGGTGAGAGAGCGAAGCCGAACGGAAACACAGTCGGTTTGGTTAATATCCTCCTGAGAGGGTTCATATCCTGACCCTTTACGCTGAACGGGTTCAACTGGGGTTGAACGGAGACGTTTAGATCCATGAGGATTCCATTCAGGATCATTCATCTTCCTCTGAATGCTGCTGTGTTAGAATGAACAGGATGCTCTCTGCCGTCTGCCTGCTGATGATGCTGAAAGGTGAGACTGACATTATTATTACATATATGATTATTATATATGACGTATATGATTATTATATATATGACGTATATGATTATTATATATATGACTTATATGATTATTATATATATGACTTATATGATTATTATATATATGACTTATATGATTATTATATATATGACTTATATGATTATTATATATATGACTTATATGATTATTATATATATGACTTATATGATTATTATATATATATATAACAGGATGCTCTCTGCCTGCTGAAAGGTGAGACTGACATTATTATCTTTTCATTTGGATGTTTTCAACATTTAAGAAGTTCTATTTCTCTCTGACTTATAAACTTATAAACTTATAAACAGGTACAAGCAGCTAAATGTTAAGACTTCATTCATCATGAAGAAAATACAATATTAAGCAAGGAAATAAAATAGAATAACAATAATAAAGTTATACAGATATACAGTTATAGGACTATACACTAATGATAATAATAATAATAATATAAAGATAATATATACAGTTATAGGACTACACTAATGATAATAATAATAATAATATAAAGATAATATATACAGTTATAGGACTACACTAATGATAATAATAATAATAATAATATAAAGATAATATATACAGTTATAGGACTATACACTAATGATAATAATAATAATATAAAGATAATATATACAGTTATACACTAAGTAACTTAATATAATTTGCAGCTTTTCCTCATGTGTCAATTTCTGTTCAAAAACATCAGTTTTTGATCAGAAATTGAAGTAGATTGAAGAGTCTCCTACCTAGGAGACTCTACAAGACTCTACAAGTCTCCTAGGTAGGACACACACACACACACACACACACACACACACACACACACACATTCACACACCTACACACACACACACACACACACACACACACACACACACACACACACACACACACACACACACACACACACCTACACACACACACACACACACACACACACACACACACACACACATACACACACACACATACACACATTCATACAGCGATGGCGGAGGAAACCATGCAAGGCACCAACCTGCTGGTGTGTTCTTATAAAAGAAGTGCAGATAGTTTGAGGGACCTTGAATGGTTTGAGTGTGTCTATAGTGTGTTATTCAGCAGACTGTGTGTGTGTGTGTGTGTGTGTGTGTGTTAGTGTGTCACTCAGCAGATGGTCGTTTCGCCCAGAAGCTCCTGACTGACCTGATGGATAATTACTCCACGGCTCTGAGACCTGTAGACGATACGGACGAGGCTTTAAACGTCACCCTGCAGATCACCCTGAGCCAGATCAAAGACATGGTGAGAAAACTACATTACCCATAATTCACCCTGAGCCAGATCAAAGACATGGTGAGAAAACTACATTACCCATAATTCACCCTGAGCCAGATCAAAGACATGGAGAGAAAACTACATTACCCATAATTCACCCTGAGCCAGATCAAAGACATGGTGAGAAAACTACATTACCCATAATTCACCCTGAGCCAGATCAAAGACATGGTAAGAAAACTACATTACCCATAATTCACCCTGAGCCAGATCAAAGACATGGTGAGAAAACTACATTACCCCATAATTCACCCTGAGCCAGATCAAAGACATGGTAAAAAAAAACTACATTACCCATAATTCACCCTGAGCCAGATCAAAGACATGGTGAGAAAACTACATTACCCATAATTCACCCTGAGCCAGATCAAAGACATGGTGAGAAAACTACATTATCCATAATTCACCCTGAGTCAGATCAAAGACATGGTGAGAAAACTGCATTACCCATAATTCACCCTGAGCCAGATCAAAGACATGGTGAGAAAACTGCATTACCCATAATTCACCCTGAGCCAGATCAAAGACATGGTGAGAAAACTACATTACCCATAATTCACCCTGAGCCAGATCAAAGACATGGTAAAAAAAACTACATTACCCATAATTCACCCTGAGCCAGATCAAAGACATGGTGAGAAAACTACATTACCCATAATTCACCCTGAGCCAGATCAAAGACATGGTGAGAAAACTACATTATCCATAATTCACCCTGAGCCAGATCAAAGACATGGTGAGAAAACTACATTACCCATAATTCACCCTGAGCCAGATCAAAGACATGGTGAGAAAACTACATTACCCATAAGTCACCCTGAGCCAGATCAAAGACATAGTCATATCCATAGATCTAGAAACCTAGACACCTCATTGGCCTCTGCAGTTCGTTGGAGTGACCTGTTTGGTATGGTGGCCGCCATACGCGCTGTGATTGGCCAGTGCCCGTTCCCCCCCGAAATGGGGGGAACGGGCACTGGCCAATCACAGCGCGTCTTTTCCAGGACTTGTCAGAATCTAGTTGTCCCGCCCCCACCTGCCTCTCATTGGCCTACTGAACGCCCCTTCTGTGATGCACGCGGAAATGTCCAGCTGCCCCCCAAGGAAGCTTGGGAAGCGGAAGCGCGCCCGCCATACAGACGCTTCAGAGCCAGAGGAGGCGTCTACCTTTATATGTCTATGGTCATATCACCCTGCATAAATGTCTATGGTCATATCACCCTGCATAAATGTCTATGGTCATATCACCCTGCATAAATGTCTATGGTCATATCACCCTGCATAAATGTCTGTGGTCATATCACCCTGCATATATGTCTATGGTCATATCACCCTGCATAAATGTCTATGGTCATATCACCCTGCATAATGTCTATGGTCATATCACCCTGCATAAATGTCTATGGTCATATCACCCTGCATAAATGTCTATCGTCAGGTAGGTTAGTGTGGGCCAGCAATGGACGGACAGACGGACGGACGGACAAATCATAGTGACTATAAGATATGTCTGCATAGTAAACTATAAGATATGTCTGCATAGTAAACTATAAGATATGTCTGCATAGTAAACTATAAGATATGTCTGCATAGTAAACTATAAGATATGTCTGCATAGTAAACTAACATCAATAATAATAGATATGTCTGCATAGTAAACTAACATCAATAATAATAGATATGTCTTCATAGTAAACTAACATCAATAATAATAGATATGTCTGCATAGTAAACTAACATCAATAAGAGATACAGCTGGAGGGAGGTGGAGTCTGAAGAGACTATTGTGGAAAACTCACGCATGCATGCATGCACGCACGCACGCACGCACGCACGCACTGTACTTGCCCCTTATGCTTAATTAGTTTTTGACATTTTTTGCTATTTTTTAAATAGTGAAAACAGATGATCTGAGCTAATGTTGAGCTTCAACTATTTTAACTATTACATTTTTTTTCAATATAAAAAATGCCTAAAAGGGTTTAGAGTTGTTATGAATGTATGTCACCTTCTGATTACCCATTCAACAATGACTGTACACTTCTACTGTTACTGTGTGTGTGTGTGTGTGTGTGTGTGTGTGTGTGTGTGTGTGTGTGTGTGTGTGTGTGTGTGTGTGTGTGTGTGTGTGTGTGTGTGTGTGTGTGTGTGTGTGTGTGTGTGTGTGTGTGTGTGTGTGTGATAAGTGTCTCATTACCCATTAGGGGGTTGTGCCCCCCTCTCTCTTCATCCACCTGATATTGACAGATGGGTCTGGATTTCAACACCATGACAGCCTGTCTGTCAGTGTAACGCTCATAGTCACACGTGTGTGTGTGTGTGTGTGTGTGTGTGTGTGTGTGTGTGTGTGTGTGTGTGTGTGTGTGTGTGTGTGTGTGTGTGTGTGTGTGTGTGTGTGTGTGTGTGTGTGTGTGTGTGTGTGTGTGTGTGTGTGTGTGTGTGTGTGTGTGTGTGTGTAGGATGAGAGGAACCAGGTCCTCATAGCCTACCTGTGGATCAGACAGACCTGGTCAGATATAAACCTGAGGTGGAACAAGGAGGACTATGATGGACTGGAGGTGATCCGGATCCCCTCCAGTCTGGTGTGGAGACCTGACCTGGTGCTCTATAACAAGTACGCACGTACGTCACACACACACACACACACACACACACACATCCTGATTCTAAACCTCAATCTTTGTCTAATTATAAACGTAACCATTTCTCTTGTGAGGAACCAGATGAATGAAAGCCAATAGAACTCGTCTCTGTCTCCTTCCTGACCGCATTACTGGCGAGCCAATAATCACCGTAAAGTACACCGTCTGGTGTAGTATTACTTCATTAAAATACATACAGACTAGTGATGAGCCCGCGGGAGGTCGAGTCAGGATTTCAGAGGCAATTATGCGGGCTGCGGGTGAGCGGGTCAGCCGCTCCCACACGAAAAAAAAAAAACATGCTTGTTTATTTAGCCCATGATGTGCTACTGTAGACATTTAAAGCGACTTTGGGTACTTAAAAGAGCGCTATATAAATCTGAGCTATTATGATGATGATTATCTTTTTTTTCCCACCGCGGGTCGCAGGGCGGGTTGAGCCATAGATTTATGTATGGGTTCGCGGGGCGGGTTGAGGCGGGTTGAGGCGGGTTGAGGCGGGTCTGGTTCCGTGGCGGGTTGGGGCGGGTCATGAAAAAACCCGACCCGCACATCACTAATACAGACAGTCTGAACTATGGGATGAATGCTGAACTATGGGATGAATGCTGAACTATGGGATGAATGCTGAACTATGGGATGAATGCTGAACTATGGGATGAATGCTGAACTATGGGATGAATGCTGAACTATGGGATGAATGCTGAAATATGGGATGAATGCTGAACTATGGGATGAATGCTGAACTATGGGATGAATGCTGAAATATGGGATGAATGCTGAATTATGGGATGAATGCTGACGATTCAGTCAGTGAACGAACCCCCCCCCCCCTGTCGCTGTGATTGGACGAGAGGCATCAGCCCCTGTTTCACTGGGAAATGCATGGTGATGTGGTGACGAAAAGACATCCTTCATACGAATATTAATACTAATAATAATATAGTGAAGCAGTCACACCTGGTCTGAGTCATGACTGAGTGAAGCAGTCACACCTGGTCTGAGTCATGACTGAGTGAAGCAGTCACACCTGGTCTGAGTCATGACTGAGTGAAGCAGTCACACCTGGTCTGAGTCATGACTGAGTGAAGCAGTCACACCTGGCCTGAGTCATGACTGAGTGAAGCAGTCACACCTGGTCTGAGTCATGACTGAGTGAAGCAGTCACACCTGGTCTGAGTCATGACTGAGTGAAGCAGTCACACCTGGCCTGAGTCATGACTGAGTGAAGCAGTCACACCTGGCCTGAGTCATGACTGAGTGAAGCAGTCACACCTGGCCTGAGTCATGACTGAGTGAAGCAGTCACACCTGGCCTGAGTCATGACTGAGTGAAGCAGTCACACCTGGCCAAGTCAAACCAATTAAAGTCGACACAGGTGTGACACCAAACACCAGGTGTCCTGTGTTCTTCTGGATGAGGATGATGTGTAGGACTGTCAGCATTAATTTTCACATAAATAATTGCGATTAAGGATTTCATTTTTTGCCATTGAAACATATGAATACGATTTTAATTTTCTTCATAATTTGCTTCATAATTCATAATCACAAATTGCACAGGGGCAGATATGACAAATAACTTAATATACAAAGAAATGACTGTTTATTTTTTTTTGTTTCATTTGACTATTATTTGTATTTTTAGTTGTACATTTATATTGTATTTCTTTGTTCAGGAGCCCAGGACGACTAGAGGCTCATTCATGTGATCCTTTAATAAACATAAACATAAACATGACACATCTTTAAACTTAATGTGTTGTAAGCTTGTAGATCAGCTATTTTATGATGAGTATGTCCAGAACAGCATTTATTGATGCCTGCAATGTTGGAACCAATCAACCATTATTATTCCTAGTTATTCTTAGTTATTACATTATATTAGTTATTATTAGTTATCAGCACAAATAGCTGAAACAGCGTAAACATGGACGTCTCATGTAGTTGGTGAGACATGGTCGGTTGGTCGGTATCACCTGAGGGGAATAATGCTCATAGTGATTTCTGTCACGGTATACAGAATTGCACGAGTGGCACCTTTATGGGTGCTGTCATACTATCATGCTATCATGCTATCATGCATTTTATTTTGTAACACTAGTTGAAAATTAGAAGGGTCAATTTATGAAAAATAAATAAACTATTTAAACTATTTACGGTTCTGTTCCTATCGGGACATAACTCGGACGGCGCTGAGTTGGCTGAAGCGGACTTCATCGCCTCCGCCAAAAGTCTCTCCTCCTATGGAGACAATAATAAACAAACCTTCCCTTACGTCTCTCCTCTATGGAGACAATAATAACGTCCCGTAAAGGCGTCATTTTCAAGATGACGTGCAAGATGGCTGCCAGGAGCTTAAAACGGCTTTATCTCCATTACCAGGACTCTCCATTATCCTTTTAGCCTTACTGTTCCTCTGTGCTTGTTTTCATTTCTGACTAATAAAGTATTCAATCAATTGATATCCAGGGCTGATGAGGACTCCTCTGGTGTGTGTGTGTGTGTGTGTGTGTGTGTGTGTGTGTGTGTGTGTGTGTGTGTGTGTGTGTGTGTGTGTGTGTGTGTGTGTGTGTGTGTGTGTGTGTGTGTGTGTGTGTGTGTGTGTGTGTGTGTGTGTGTGTGTGTGTGTGTGTGTGTGTGTGTGTGTGTGTTATCCAGGGCTGATGAGGACTCCTCTGGGGTCATGGACACCAACGTGGTTCTCCGGTACAACGGTGAGATCACGTGGGACGTCCCGGCCATCACCAAGTCCTCCTGTTCGGTCGACGTCTCCTACTTCCCCTTCGACAGCCAGGAGTGTAACCTGACCTTTGGCTCCTGGACTTATAATGGAAACCAGGTAAAAAACTGTAAAACAATATAATACTGTGTGTGTGTGTGTGTGCAATAAGAAATCACACACACACACACACACACACACACACACACACACACACACACACACACACACACACACACACACACACACACACACACACACACACACACACAGCGTTTATTGATGCCTGCAATGTTGGAACCAATCAACCATTATTATTGGTAGTTATTCTTAGTTATTACATTATATTAGTTATTATTAGTTATCAGCACAAATAGCTGAAACAGCGTAAACATGGACGTCTCATGTAGTTGGTGAGACATGGTCGGTTGGTCGGTATCACCTGAGGGGAATAATGCTCATAGTGATTTCTGTCACGGTATACAGAATTGCACGAGTGGCACCTTTATGGGTGCTATCATGCTATCATGCTATCATACTATCAACACTTTATTGTGAAGGTATGACCGGAAAAAGAGTTGTTGTTGCTGCTGCTGCGTAGTTGTGGCAATGTATTATAACTCTGTGGTCGGCACGGCAGTCAGACAGAGACTGCGGTCCGGTTATATTAGATAAAGTTGTGTATTTAACAGTCAGTCAAACACAAGTTGTATCATTACGAGTTAGAATATGTCTCAGACACTAGGCTACTACAAGGGCACTTATGAGTAAAGTTGGCAAGTTGCCCTACTACAGATTAACAACAATGCAAGTTGAAGATGAAACATCCAACACAGATGCATAGATACTCTTCACAACAGCTATAGGCTGCTGCAACTGTGGCATCCATGTGAAACGACGTTAATCATAAAGGTGGACACGTTAAAACGATACAAAACTGAATAGCTCTATGTATCTCGGGTCTGGATCGCATCCTAGTGAACTATCTATCCTACAGTGTGTGTGATCCCTTGTCGGCGATCAATCATATAGATATATAGTAGGTGTAAAGATACGTTTTAACAACGATTCGATACGTATCACGATACTTGGTTGTCGATACGATACATGAACGATACAGGTTAATTTAGAACGATACGATACGTTTCGATTCAGTGATTTAGTCGATACGATACATGAACGATACAGGACAGGTTAATTTAGAACGATACGATTCGATAGTGAAAAGCACAACGATATATGACAGCCCATTTCAACAAAGACTTTAAATATCTTGCAGTGTGTAGCTGCCCTTTAACAGAGATAACAAGCAGTATCATTAGATCTCACTAAGCCTGCTGTTCCCAGATGTGTACAGATGTGTGTGTGTCGTTCAGAGGGGGTAACTGAGGCCAGCCAAGAGACACACTATTCTCTTTCTTTGTGTGGTAAAGTCATTTGAGACGGTGTGTGTGTGTGTGTGTGTGTGTGTGTGTGTGTGTGTGTGTGTGTGTGTGTGTGTGTGTGTGTGTGTGTGTGTGTGTGTGTGTGTGTGTGTGTGTGTGTGTGTGTGTGTGTGTGTGTGTGTGTGTGTGTGTGTGTGTGTCCTCAGTCTCAAACAGACTGAGGCCAAACAACATTAACGTTGACTCCGTTGCAGGGAAAGTTGACCTGCGTTGTTTCTCTGATCATTGTGTTTCACATTCCATACAAATGGTACTAAAATGCTGTTATTGTGGAGGATGTTTTACTAAAATGCTGTTATTGTGGAGGATGTTTTACTAAAATGCTGTTATTGTGGAGGATGTTTTACTAAAATGCTGTTATTGTGGAGGATGTAAAATTCACCATCAAAGCAAAGACCGCAAGTATTACCAACCTGTTTGTATTACCAAGTATTACCAACCTGTTTGTATTACCAAGTATTACCAACCTGTTTGTATTACCAAGTATTACCAACCTGTTTGTTTTACCAAGTATTACCAACCTGTTTGTTTTACCAAGTATTACCAACCTGTTTGTTTTACCAAGTATTACCAACCTGTTTGTATTACCAACCTGTTTGTTTTACCAACCTGTTTGTATTACCAACCTGTTTGAATTGGAATCCTGAATTATTTCATTTTTGCTATTTTTTCATTAGTTCATTAGAATCCTGAAAAGTAACATTTGTATTTGATTTCAAATGCATTTAGTTACTTATTTATGTTAACTTTATGAACTTAAATACAAATACATTGGACATAAAAAAGACAATAGAATGTTAATACTAGTCATTAAGCTACTAATATAGACTGAAGTCATTAAAGCGGGTCATGTTATGAATCATAACAGCTGAAATCAATAATATATCACTATTCTGATATTAACCTGCGGGCCGCATTAAGTGAAGGTGGGGGCCGCATGTGGCCCCCGGGCCACCAGTTGCCCATGAATGGTTTAAACCATCATGAGTCTGAATCTAGAATCCATTAAACACATGATGTAGAGTAGTGTGGAGATAGAGTGGATCTACAGTGTAGATTCATAGAGTGGATCTACAGTGTAGATTCATAGAGTGGATCTACAGTGTAGATTCATAGAGTGGATCTACAGTGTAGATTCATAGAGTGGATCTACAGTGTAGATTTGTAGAGTGGATCTACAGTGTAGATTCATAGAGTGGATCTACAGTGTAGATTCATAGAGTGGATCTACAGTGTAGATTTATGGAGTGGATCTACAGTGTAGATTCATAGAGTGGATCTACAGTGTAGATTTATGGAGTGGATCTACAGTGTAGATTCGTGGAGTGGATCTACAGTGTAGATTCATGGAGTGGATCTACAGTGTAGATTCATAGAGTGGATCTACAGTGTAGATTTATGGAGTGGATCTACAGTGTAGATTCGTGGAGTGGATCTACAGTGTAGATTCATGGAGTGGATCTACAGTGTAGATTCATAGAGTGGATCTACAGTGTAGATTCATGGAGTGGATCTACAGTGTAGATTCATGGAGTGGATCTACAGTGTAGATTCATAGAGTGGATCTGGGTCAGTGACGTGACACACCAAAAAAAGTGTTTTTTAAAAACCTTTAAATAACAGGAATAAAAATGATTTACTTTTGTTCTACTCACTCTCATCTTTATGGAAACATATTTTGTTTTTAGATATTTTATTGAAATCAGAGTTTATTCAGCATTTTGCTGTGCTTGTGCCTAAAATCGTCATATGGTGTGACATGACAATAATTGTTTATAAAATGAAAATGGAGTACACCTTTCTTAAGTTACTCCCTTTATCAAAGTCCTTTATCATAACTAACCTGTAATCCACTATAGTTTTGTGAAAATGTATTAAATCTGTATATCATTTTCGTAATCAACACTCAATCAACACTCAATGTTGTCGGCCTTTCAACATATTTTGTATTTATTGTGACAAAACTCTCTAAAATTACACAAATATTTGTGTAATTTTTATAATAATATTTTATAATAATAATATTTTTGTATTTCTTGTTTTCATCATTAATAAAGGTATGATTTTTTCACTATTTGGAACGTCACACCAAATGATTTAGTGTCACACCGTATGATGATATCTTCATGTTTCAAAGGAAACTGTGTTTTAACCACACAAACTGGGAGCCAAAGTGCCAACATTTTATCAAAACCAACCTAACGACAGTGGTAGAAAAAGGACTCGCGTTGTTCACTTAGTAAAAATATCAATTGATGCTGCAATACAAGTAAAAGTCTGGAAGTCAAAACATACTTGGAGTGAAAGTCCAAAAGTATTAGATTAGTATACATTTACTTATACGACTGTATTGTACATCAGCCAGTCGTATTTATTGAGGGCAGCAAATCGGCTGCCTTGCTGCGGCTGTGATATGCCACAGACAACCTCATGCTCCTGGTACAAAATGCAATCACGCCTCTTTGGCCAGACAAAACCATTTTTCATTTTCCCACTTTGTTTCATGCAGTTTACGTCCATTCCTTCCTTATTAATGTCCACAATCTGCCCCACATATGGTTTCCCCTCATATTTTATAAGGACAAACTGTCCTTTTGTGTATTCATCTGAACTGGTGTCTGAATCCTCAATTCCATCTTGGGCCTCTCCAATGATGCACTTGTGTACAGCACCTGAGTAGAAGACCTTCAGGAGGAGATATTCAAATGTTAGTGACACACTTAATTGTCTTCAGTTCAGTGATTGCAATATCTAGCTTCTACTCCATAACATTTTGTAAATATGTAGGGATTATACTACTAACTGGGTTTGGGGTTCTCTGGTGGGCGAGCTGAATGAACAGGAAGGCACCTCATCAGCAGAGCCACCATCACTAAAGTCAAAGAAAGACATTTATTTGTCAGGGAGATGTTTTTAGCAGTAAAATGTAATTGTACTAGCAGGTCCTCAAATTGGCCAAGTACGTTGTACTCACTGAGTTCCGGAGGCTGTTTTGGGCCTGCCGAGCTGGGAAGGGGGCACTTCCTCAGATGGGCCACCACTTAGTTAAGGAAGAGAAAGAATGAATGGATGAATTAAGTTACTTTATTGTCACTATACAGGTACAAGTACAGGTCTCAGGAAATTGGCAAGATAATCATTTAGTTACTTACTCATCACTTGTCTTGTCACCTGGCACCACAGCCCGGGAGACTTGGTCAAACTGTAGTCTTCGCGGGTTGTGACAGGTGCAGATCTGAGGAAACTGGCAGAAACAACTCAGGTCTCTGTAAAATATCTTTCCTGGGGAGAAAGAAAGAACCTGGTCCGTAGTGCTGATCCCAGTCACTGGACGCACTGTCGGAGGGAGCATTTCATCCATGGTGGATATCTTCTCTTCCTCGATCCACATGACAGTGACAGTATCGGAGGACTTGTATAAATACTCATACAGATCCCTTGGTGTTTGTAGGTCACTGCCTCCGAGGACATGCATGTCTGCCTTACGCTTCAGCACCCCTCCCACACCGTCAGGTGCGCCCTTTCCATGGGAACGCTCTGAAAAGTTCCAGGTGACCCTCTTGAATCCCCATGTATAAGGAATGCTGCTCATGAGGAAGCAGTTTGTGCGATTCCGGTACTGGGTTGCTGGCCCATCACTGAGGACATGCAGGGTGTCAATTGCATTTTCTTGTCTTCCTCGGAAATCATCAATAACTGGCTTGATGTGTGCCCACACAGCACGCTCATCATGACGCAAGGACTGTGAAATGGTGGCATAGCACTGGGAGCCACTGACTGAGTAGGCAACTCCGGTATGCACTGTTGCCTGCTGCCTATTGCCACCAAAATGAAACGCCTGAATCTCAGTGTTTAGTTTACACGCATAGTTCTCCGAAAAGTCTATATGCAAGACCATTTCATTGGGTTGGATGTTCTCCTTGATGTGCCTGAACTGCTTCACCTGATGAAGCCAGTTGAGCTGATGACTTGCAATCACATTGAGCCTCTGGGTGAACACATCAGTGAGTTCTCCCACTGTCCCAGTCTTCTTTTTCTTCAGCCAGTTCTTGTATGTTTTCTCTCCCACTACAACATCCTGCTTTTCCCATTGCTTGTTCTTGCAGGTTGGGCTCATCATAACAGCACTTTGCGCATACACGTTTCATGCATTTTGCATTTTCAGTATCACATGTGATAGCTGACAGCAGTGCTGACAAGCTTTTTGATGTGATCAAGCCTCTGCTTGAAAGAGCATCAATTAGGAGAGAGATGTTTGCATGTTCCCAGCACGCACATGTGTTGCGGTCACTGGACTTAGCCTCTGTGATGTAAAAAGGTTTATACCTTATGAATTGTCTGTAGGAGAGTTGGTGTTTTTTTTCCACATTTTTGCATGTAGGCCTTATGAAGGTCTTTTAGTGAAGAAGTCAGCACTCGTCTTTGTCTTTTATCTTTCCTGCCAACAGTGTCCTTCTTTCCAGGAAGCAGGATGCTGTTTTCATCCAACAGCAGGAAGGCTTCCACTTGAGCTTTTTTCTCAGGTATCATTTTTTTCTTGGGTGGCAAGTGGTATTTTTCACTGGCAGTTTGTTTTCTTGCAGATTGTTTCTTAAATTTTTCAGCCCTCTTCTTTTCTTCGCTGAGCTTTCCCTGGAGTCTTTTGTTCTGTGACTTCAGTCTCTTTAGAGCTCTCTTCATCTGTAGCATCTGGTCTGGAGGTGCTAATGTAGGACCTGAGACTGGACTTGGACCTGCACTGGACTTGGACCTGAGACTGGACTTGGACCTGGACTGGACTTGGACCTGGACATGACTTGTATCTGAGACTGGACTTGTATCAGATACAAGTCCAGTCTCAGATTCTGAGACTGGACTTGTATCTGAGACTGGACTTGTATCAGATACAAGTCCAGTCTCAGATTCTGAGACTGGACTTGTATCCGAGGCTGGACTTGGACCTGGGGCTGGACTTTGATCTGGGGCTGGACTTGGACCTGGGGCTGGACTTGGACCTGGGGCTGGACTTTGATCTGGGGCTGGACTTGGACCTGGGGCTGGACTTGGACCTGGGGCTGGACTTTGATCTGGGGCTGGACTTCGATCTGGGGCTGGATTTGGGTCAATCTCTCCATCATATATTGAGTTATCTGGGGATGGAGTCAAGTTCAGTAATTGTTCTAAATTCCTCCTTTTTGTTCTGTACTTTAGTTGGGCATTTCTCCATGACTCCCTCAGCTTCTCTCTCTGTGATGGCGGAAGACTCTTTATTTTGAATTGTGGGATTTCTCCCTTATATTTCTTGTCTTGGTATCTGTTCAACGGCAAAGAGAATAGTGTGAATATTTTAACAGTGGTGAGCCAATCATGCCAGCAAGTGTTCATTGCTGGCCTGAATCAATACATCATTATTACCCACCCATAGTCTAATCTCTTAATTTCATAACTACGTTCCTCTTAGTAGCACTGCTTACAGAGTTCTAGTCCACTGACATGTTAGCTATAATGTATTGCCATGTTTCAGTAAATCTGCTCCAAGGCCTTTTGAGTCAACAATGACCCTAGCTCCATCAGACCTTCCTAATGGTCAGCAAATGGCAACAGCTCCATAGTTCTTGTTTACTTTTCCTTTCTGCGCCTCAGCAACTCCTCTCTCTTTGCTGGGTCTGAGTTCAGTTTCTCCCTGTATCTCCTTGTTCTCTCTGTACTTGCCATCTTCAAGCTGACAGAAGAACATGGAATGTATAGTTTAAGACAAAGAGAATTTTTTTTTTAGATTGAAACAGTATTTGAAAGTTTTTGTGAAGGGGTTCCCGGTCTGTCTGATGAATTTGAAATATCCCAGAATAAAACTAAATTAAACACAATTTATTGTGGATATAGATTGTATGTAAACATGTTTAAAACAAATGTTTAAATGGACAAAATAAACATGGGACTTTGTTATTTATCGTTATATCTGTACGAAAATACAGTTCATATCATATGAGTGGATCTACAGTGTAGATTCATAGAGTGGATCTACAGTGTAGATTCATAGAGTGGATCTACAGTGTAGATTCATAGAGTGGATCTACAGTGTAGATTCATAGAGTGGATCTACAGTGTAGATTCATAGAGTGGATCTACAGTGTAGATTCGTAGAGTGGATCTACAGTGTAGATTCATAGAGTGGATCTACAGTGTAGATTTGTAGAGTGGATCTGTAGATTCGTGGAGTGGATCTACAGTGTAGATTCGTGGAGTGGATCTACAGTGTAGATTTATGGAGTGGATCTACAGTGTAGATTTGTGGAGTGGATCTACAGTGTAGATTCGTAGAGTGGATCTACAGTGTAGATTTATGGAGTGGATCTACAGTGTAGATTTGTGGAGTGGATCTACAGTGTAGATTCGTGGAGTGGATCTACAGTGTAGATTTATGGAGTGGATCTACAGTGTAGATTCGTGGAGTGGATCTACAGTGTAGATTCGTAGAGTGGATCTACAGTGTAGATTTATGGAGTGGATCTACAGTGTAGATTTATGGAGTGGATCTACAGTGTAGATTCGTGGAGTGGATCTACAGTGTAGATTTATGGAGTGGATCTACAGTGTAGATTTGTAGAGTGGATCTACAGTGTAGATTCGTAGAGTGGATCTACAGTGTAGATTTATGGAGTGGATCTACAGTGTAGATTTGTGGAGTGGATCTACAGTGTAGATTCGTGGAGAAAAGCTAGAACATGGAGGTCAGAGGTTTCTCTGCTCCTCCCCCAACAGGTGGACATCTCCATAGCGATGGGAGGAGGAGATCTCTCCAGCTTCGTGGAGAACGTGGAGTGGGTTCTGGGGGGAATGCCGGCCACCAAGAACGTCATCATGTATGGATGCTGTTCAGACCCGTACCCTGACATCACCTACACCGTCCTCCTGAGGAGGAGATCTTCTTTCTACATCTTCAACCTTCTGCTGCCATGTTTCCTCATCTCCTTCCTGGCTCCACTGGGCTTCTACCTGCCGGCTGACAGTGGAGAGAAGGTACATTTTATTATATATGTATTAATACACAGTATACTGTATATGAACACCTTTATATTATATATGTATTAATACACAGTATACTGTATATGAACACCTTTACGTCTGTGTGTGTGTTTTATAAATATATATGTATTAATACACAGTATACTGTATATGAACACCTTTATATTATATATGTATTAATACACAGTATACTGTATATGAACACCTTTATGTCTGTGTGTGGATTTTATAAATATTGAACCAATGAAAATTTAAAAAGCTCTTCTGACTAAACCTCCTAACTCCATTGGATCCTCAAACTGTCAGTCAAACCTCCTAACTCCACCTTCTCATTCTAATCAATGATGAACAAAACAACAACAACTCCACATGAATGGTCTTGAGCTGTATGTGGGTAAAGTGATGATAATATAATGTATTTAATATAATAATATAATATAATGTATTTAATATAATAATAATATAATATAATGTATGTGGGTAAAGTGATGATAATATAATGTATTTAATATAATAATATAATATAATGTATTTAATATAATAATAATATAATATAATGTATGTGGGTAAAGTGATGATAATATAATGTATTTAATATAATAATATAATATAATGTATTTAATATAATAATAATATAATATAATGTATTTGGGTAAAGTGATGATAATATAATGTATTTAATATAATAATAATTAATATAATGTATGTGGATAAAGTGATGATTATATAATGTATTTAATATAATAATATAATATAATGTATTTAATATAATAATAATATAATATAATGTATTTGGGTAAAGTGATGATAATATAATGTATTTAATATAATAATAATAATAATATAATGTATGTGGGTAAAGTGATGATAATATAATGTATTTAATATAATAATAATTAATATAATGTATGTGGGTAAAGTGATGATAATATAATGTATTTAATATAATAATAATATAATATAATGTATTTAATATAATAATAATATAATATAATGTATTTAATATAATAATAATATAATATAATGTATTTAATATAATAATAATATAATATAATGTATTTAATATAATAATAATTAATATAATGTATGTGGATAAAGTGATGATTATATAATGTATTTAATATAATAATAATATAATATAATGTATCTGGATAAAGTGATGATAATATAAAGTATTTAATATAATAATAATAATATAATGTATGTGGATAAAGTGATGATAATATAAAGACACATTCAAGTATCTGACATTGTATAAAGTCACCAACTGTGATGAGGCCGTGTTGTGTTGTTATAAAAACATGTTTTTTTGGTTAATATTTTGAACATGCTGGTTTCTGCCCGATAACAGAGATATAAACCATTCTATATTATTAACCTTTATTCTACCTGCCTGACAGACCTCACAGACCTCTATCTACAGACTAAACAGACCTCTATCTACAGACCTCACAGACCTCTATCTACAGACTAGACAGACCTCTATCTACAGACCTCACAGACCTCTAGCTACAGACTAAACAGACCTCTATCTACAGACTAAACAGACCTCTATCTACAGACTAAACAGACCTCTAGCTACAGACTAAACAGACCTCTATCTACAGACTAAACAGACCTCTATCTACAGACTAAACAGACCTCTAGCTACAGACTAAACAGACCTCTATCTACAGACTAAACAGACCTCTATCTACAGACTAAACAGACCTCTATCTACAGACTAGACAGACCTCTATTTACAGACTAAACAGACCTCTATCTACAGACTAGACAGACCTCTATCTACAGACCTCACAGACCTCTAGCTACAGACTAAACAGACCTCTATCTACAGACTAAACAGACCTCTATCTACAGACTAAACAGACCTCTAGCTACAGACTAAACAGACCTCTATCTACAGACTAAACAGACCTCTATCTACAGACTAAACAGACCTCTAGCTACAGACTAAACAGACCTCTATCTACAGACTAAACAGACCTCTATCTACAGACTAAACAGACCTCTATCTACAGACTAGACAGACCTCTATTTACAGACTAAACAGACCTCTATCTACAGACTAGACAGACCTCTATCTACAGACTAAACAGACCTCTAGCTACAGACTAAACATACCTCTATCTACAGACTAAACAGACCTCTATCTACAGACTAAACAGACCTCTATCTACAGACTAAACAGACCTCTATCTACAGACTAAACAGACCTCTATCTACAGACTAAACAGACCTCTATCTACAGACTAAACAGACCTCTATCTACAGACTAAACAGACCTCTATCTACAGACTAAACAGACCTCTATCTACAGACCTCACAGACCTCTATCTACAGACTAAACAGACCTCTATCTACAGACTAAACAGACCTCTATCTACAGACTAAACAGACCTCTATCTACAGACTAAACAGACCTCTATCTACAGACTAAACAGACCTCTATCTACAGACTAAACAGACCTCTATCTACAGACTAAACAGACCTCTATCTACAGACCTCACAGACCTCTATCTACAGACTAAACAGACCTCTATCTACAGACTAAACAGACCTCTATCTACAGACCTCACAGACCTCTATCTACAGACTAAACAGACCTCTATCTACAGACTAAACAGACCTCTATCTACAGACTAAACAGACCTCTATCTACAGACTAAACAGACCTCTATCTACAGACTAAACAGACCTCTATCTACAGACTAAACAGACCTCTATCTACAGACTAAACAGACCTCTATCTACAGACTAAACAGACCTCATGTGTTCCAGGTGTCTCTGGGCGTCACCGTGCTGCTGGCTCTCACCGTGTTCCAGATGATGGTGGCTGAGAGCATGCCTCCTTCTGAGAGCGTCCCTCTGATAGGTTAGTACCATGACTAGCATCCCATCCTCTGAGAGTGTGCCTCTGATAGGTTAGTACCATGACTACCATCCCATCCTCTGAGAGTGTCCCTCTGATAGGTTAGTACCATGACTACCATCCCATCCTCTGAGAGTGTCCCTCTGATAGGTTAGTACCATGACTACCATCCCATCCTCTGAGAGCGTGCCTCTGATAGGTTAGTACCATGACTACCATCCCATCCTCTGAGAGCGTGCCTCTGATAGGTTAGTACCATGACTAGCATCCCATCCTCTGAGAGCGTGCCTCTGATAGGTTAGTACCATGACTACCATCCCATCCTCTGAGAGCGTGCCTCTGATAGGTTAGTACCATGACTACCATCCCATCCTCTGAGAGTGTGCCTCTGATAGGTTAGTACCATGACTACCATCCCATCCTCTGAGAGTGTGCCTCTGATAGGTTAGTACCATGACTACCATCCCATCCTCTGAGAGCGTGCCTCTGATAGGTTAGTACCATGACTACCATCCCATCCTCTGAGAGTGTGCCTCTGATAGGTTAGTACCATGACTACCATCCCATCCTCTGAGAGTGTGCCTCTGATAGGTTAGTACCATGACTACCATCCCATCCTCTGAGAGCGTCCCTCTGATAGGTTAGTACCATGACTACCATCCCATCCTCTGAGAGTGTGCCTCTGATAGGTTAGTACCATGACTACCATCCCATCCTCTGAGAGTGTGCCTCTGATAGGTTAGCGTGGCATAGTAGCTGCAGTAGTAGCTGCAGACATACTGGTGGGGCTCAATGTTAAGTCAACCTGTTTAGACCCCAGCAAGATGACCACGCTTGTTGACGCCCCCTTCAGGATGTTTTGGTACGCACTAAGATCACTATAGATCACTATAGATCATTATAGATCATGTTGGTCTTCAGGCCATAGATATAGAAACCTAGATACCTCATTGGTCCATAGATATAGAAACCTAGACACCTCATTGGTCCATAGATATAGAAACCTAGACACCTCATTGGTCCATAGATATAGAAAACTAGACACCTCATTGGTCCATAGATATAGAAACCTAGACACCTCATTGGTCCATAGATATAGAAACCTAGACACCTCATTGGTCCATAGATATAGAAAACTAGACACCTCATTGGTCCATAGATATAGAAACCTAGACACCTCATTGGTCCATAGATATAGAAACCTAGACACCTCATTGGTCCATAGATATAGAAACCTAGACACCTCATTGGACCATAGATATAGAAACCTAGACACCTCATTGGTCCATAGATATAGAAACCTAGACACCTCATTGGTCCATAGATATAGAAACCTAGATACCTCATTGGACCATAGATATAGAAACCTAGACACCTCATTGGTCCATAGATATAGAAACCTAGATACCTCATTGGTCCATAGATATAGAAACCTAGACACCTCATTGGTCCATAGATATAGAAACCTAGATACCTCATTGGCCGCTGCAGTTCATTGGAATGACCTGTATCGCGGCCTCCATATTATACAACTAGATTCTGCCAAGTCCCGGGAAAGGCGCGCTGTGATTGGCCAGTAGCCAGGAAGCTTCCCTCCTCAAATATGGCGCCCCAGAGTCTACCTTTATATATCTATGGCTCAGGCTTCAGTCATGGGCTCTAGACCAGTGGTTCTACCTTTATATATCTATGGTTCAGGCTTCAGTCATGGGCTCTAGACCAGTGGTTCTACCTTTATATATCTATGGTTCAGGCTTCAGTCATGGGCTCTAGACCAGTGGTTCTACCTTTATATATCTATGGTTCAGGCTTCAGTCATGAGCTCTAGACCAGTGGTTCTATCTTTATATATCTATGGTTCAGGCTTCAGTCATGGGCTCTAGACCAGTGGTTCTACCTTTATATATCTATGGTTCAGGCTTCAGTCATGGGCTCTAGACCAGTGGTTCTATCTTTATATATCTATGGTTCAGGCTTCAGTCATGGGCTCTAGACCAGTGGTTCTACCTTTATATATCTATGGTTCAGGCTTCAGTCATGGGCTCTAGACCAGTGGTTCTACCTTTATATATCTATGGTTCAGGCTTCAGTCATGAGCTCTAGACCAGTGGTTCTACCTTTATATATCTATGGTTCAGGCTTCAGTCATGGGCTCTAGACCAGTGGTTCTACCTTTATATATCTATGGTTCAGGCTTCAGTCATGGGCTCTAGACCAGTGGTTCTACCTTTATATATCTATGGTTCAGGCTTCAGTCATGGGCTCTAGACCAGTGGTTCTACCTTTATATATCTATGGTTCAGGCTTCAGTCATGGGCTCTAGACCAGTGGTTCAAGTCAAGGACCCCACATTGCTGTTATTTGGCCCCCATTTGATAATGTTTTGTTCCAGAACAGAAGATGTTTGTAAACAAATTCAAATTTGTTAAAAATGTTCCAAACATTTTAGTTATTTTTCAAAATCTTTCAAAAATAGCTGATGTAATATATTTATTTATTAACACATTGAATGCCAGAGTTATTTCCGATTTTTTAGCTGTTTTGTGCCAGAGATTTTTCATTGAGAATAAAAAAGTACTCAGGAGCCGAGATACAGAATTTTTAAGTTTTAAGTTAACAAGGAAGTGGATGGGAGTTTAAATCTTCAAAAAATCATATCTCCTTGGTCTTTGGGTCAAATTTAAAAAAAAGAAATGTAAAAAAAAACAAAAAACGCACGTTCTTGGCACACAAGTGATGGATTCAAAAGAACGCAAAGAACGCATCTATGCGTTCTTGGCATTCAATGTGTTAAACAGGTAAATACTACATCAACAGCCTCTACCATCTCTATAATGAATATTCATGAGTTGAATTTAAATATCATGTTTATTTATTAAACAGGTAAATACTACATCATAGAACAGCCTCTACCATCTTTATAATGAATATTCATGAGTTGAATTTAAATATCATGTTTATTTATTAAACAGGTAAATACTACATCGCTACCATGACGATGATAACAGCCTCCACATCTCTAACCATCTTCATCATGAATATTCATTTCTGTGGAGCCGAGGCCAAACCCGTTCCTCAGTGGGCCAGAGTCCTCATCATCCACTGGATGAGCAGGATGTTCATGGTGTACGAGGTGGGAGAGAACTGTACGTCTGTACCTTCATCTGATGACCAGGTGATTATTATTATTATTATTATTATTATTTTAATACATAATGTAGAGAACTGTACGTCTGTACCTTCATCTGATGACCAGGTGATTATTATTATTATTATTATTTAATACATAATGTAGAGAACTGTACGTCTGTACCTTCATCTGATGACCAGGTTATTATTATTATTATTATTATTATTTAATACATAATGTATAGAACTGTACGTCTGTACCTTCATCTGATGACCAGGTTATTATTATTATTTAATACATAATGTAGAGAACTGTACGTCTGTACCTTCATCTGATGACCAGGTGATTATTATTATTATTATTATTATTATTTAATACATAATGTAGAGAACTGTACGTCTGTACCTTCATCTGATGACCAGGTGATTATTATTATTATCATTATTATTATTTAATACATAATGTAGAGAACTGTACGTCTGTACCTTCATCTGATGACCAGGTGATTATTATTATTATTATTATTATTATTATTTAATACATAATGTAGAGAACTGTACGTCTGTACCTTCATCTGATGACCAGGTGATTATTATTATTTAATACATAATGTAGAGAACTGTACGTCTGTACCGTCATCTGATGACCAGGTGAATATTATTATTATTATTATTTAATACATAATGTAGAGAACTGTACGTTTGTACCTTCATCTGATGACCAGGTGATTATTATTATTATTATTATTATTTAATACATAATGTAGAGAACTGTACGTCTGTACCTTCATCTGATGACCAGGTGATTATTATTATTATTATTATTATTATTTAATACATAATGTAGAGAACTGTACGTCTGTACCTTCATCTGATGACCAGGTGATTATTATTATTATTATTATTTAATACATAATGTAGAGAACTGTACGTTTGTACCTTCATCTGATGACCAGGTGATTATTATTATTATTATTATTATTTAATACATAATGTAGAGAACTGTACGTCTGTACCTTCATCTGATGACCAGGTGATTATTATTATTATTATTATTATTATTTAATACATAATGTAGAGAACTGTACGTCTGTACCTTCATCTGATGACCAGGTTAGTTATTATTATTATTATTATTATTTAATACATAATGTAGAGAACTGTACGTCTGTACCTTCATCTGATGACCAGGTGATTATTATTATTATTATTATTATTATTTAATACATAATGTAGAGAACTGTACGTCTGTACCTTCATCTGATGACCAGGTGATTATTATTATTATTATTATTATTTGATACATAATGTAGAGAACTGTACGTCTGTACCTTCATCTGATGACCAGGTTAGTTATTATTATTATTATTATTATTTGATACATAATGTAGAGATTTTCTTACCTTTAATAACATTTTTCATAAATGAATTAAATCCCTCCTCACAGGACGACTTCGGAATAGGCCCCTCCCCCCTCCAGGCCAGCGGTAAACCCAGGGGGCGTGGCCAGAGCGGGGGCCCAGACCGGAGACCCCCCCAACCGCAGACCCCCGGCCCCCAGCGGCCCCCCAGAGTGAAACCCCAGCACCACATCACCAGGGAAGAAGAGCGCCCCCATGTGGGGGGAGGACCTCCCTGCTGCTCCGAGGACCTGAAGGGCCCCGCTGGGGGCCCCGACACCCCCACCCTGACCTTTGGCCCCTGCGTGTTCTGTAGCAGCGGGGGGGCGGGGCTTCCCGGGGTGGACCCCAAGCTGCTGCGGAACGTGGAATACATCGCCAACTGTTACCGCGAGCAGCGGGCCAATCAGAGCAAAGGGGCGGAGTGGAAGAAGATCGCCAAGGTGATGGACAGGTTCTTCATGTGGATCTTCTTCGTCATGGTCTTCCTCATGAGCATCCTCATCATCGGCAGAGCAGAGATTTATTAATTTATCTTTTCTTATTCCCTGGGGGGCTTTAGGACCCTGCAGCGTTCCCTCCTGAGTGGTACATCCGTATTAGCCTGGTTAACCGTCCCGGTCGCGTGAATTCACATTATCATTTATATTGTACTTATGATAATATATATATATATATATATATATATATATATACACATGATGATGTGAATTCACATTATCATTTATATTGTACTTATGATAATATATATATATATATATATATATATATATATATATATATATATATATATATATACACATGATGATGTGAATTCACATTATATTACACTAGTCCATACCCGGTGAAGTGCGCAGGCGAAAGTAGTTGCAAACGTGGGGTTATTGCGCATCCCGTCGCGGACGCGCTGACATATTATCATAGCAATCACATCGCTATGAATGGAATACGTTTGTATTCTTTTATTTAACCCATACCGAGCAGCGCGTTCGAGTTACACTAAAATAAAGCAGTCATGTAGACTATTCCCCATGAGACTCGGGCGGGCTGCAGTGATCCTCCCGTGCCACCACGTTAATAGGAGATTGGAGCGTCGGGTTTATATCCTTAACCCAGCCAGGTTGTAGCCTACATAACTCCGTACCATAGGACAAGCTACTGTTAAGTTTAAGTTACTACAAGCTAAGTTTGTAGACCTCACTGTCCATGAAAAAATGGTCGGGAGTTCCGACTCCCGAAAATGCTCTCTCAAAAGCGCTATATGTATATTTATCTAATAGCTGCTGTAATGACATGGAGGTGTCGCCAAAAACACCACTAAAATGTCATCACTTTAATCAATTATTATGAATTAAGTAATTAACCCCTTCAACTCACAAGGCCTGGAAGATATTCCATATATAGAGGGAAATACTAGAGCATCTTAGTATACAGCCCTGGGGGATGCCAGTCAGTTATGAAGTGGTTAATAATTAATCATTATTTGACCTGTCTGATGAAATATGTTTTATATAAACTTGTCTTATGTTGAGGTTTTTGTTTATTGATATTGTCAATATAATTTACTATTACTTTTAAATTTAAATATCTTTGTTCATGGTTTCCATAGGGTTAGATTTAAATGTTTTCCATATGATCTAATCTGTTATTTGTTACATACTGTAGTATACTGTACATACAATAATTCATAGCATCAGAACCATTCATAAACAAACTTTAAGTTGAATTATCAATGTGATATATGATCAATTTAAATTAGTATTTTGAGTTTATTTTTGGTAAAAAAAAACAGTGGAATAAAAATATATTTTTATTTGTACAGAATGTCTGAAAATATTGGTGATTTATATTATATTATGTATTATATTATATTTACTATGTCACTAGATTAGTAAATTCCTGTTAAAATAATCATTTCTAAACTCACAGTAGTTAAAGTGTTAATTACTTCACAGTAGTTAAAGTGTTAATTACTTCACAGTTAAATGAATTCTGAGGATTTTTCCTGCGTAGATAAAGAGATTTGCTCTGGCAGATTGGTGTGGTTTTCCAGGCTAAATTTTTACACACCTGCTGAATATTAATGAGCATGAGAGTGTGCACGTGAAGTGACTAGTGTGCGCACGTGTCTTATTACTTTAGAGACACGCACGCACGCACGCACGCACGCACGCACGCACGCACGCACGCACGCACACACGCACATACGCACAGCATCCATTTTTACTGAATATTTAATGAGCTGTTTTGTATCTGGCCCGGGGGGGGGCGGGGCTGTGAAGATGTAACACAATATGATCATTAATATTAATGATCTGTGTGTGTGTGTGTGTGTGTGTGTGTGTGTGTGTGTGTGTGTGTGTGTGTGTGTGTGTGTGTGTGTGTGTGTGTGTGTGTGTGTGTGTGTGTGTGTGTGTGTGTGTGTGTGTGCATCACTGAGTCAGAGGAGGGGGAGAGGAGATTACATGATCCTGTAATAATGAATAAATAAGTACCGTTAATCTCCTCTCCTCGTTTTACCAGCCGCCCGTCTTTTCCTTCAGCATTTATTACAGCAGTTTATTTCATTTATTACATCAGAGTTTATTTCATTTATTACATCAGAGTTTATTTCATTTATTACATCAGAGTTTATTTCATTTATTACAGCAGAGTTTATTTCATTTATTACATCAGAGTTTATTTCATTTATTACAGCAGAGTTTATTTCATTTATTACATCAGAGTTTATTTCATTTATTACATCAGAGTTTATTTCATTTATTACATCAGAGTTTATTTCATTTATTACATCAGAGTTTATTTCATTTATTACAGCAGTTTATTTCATTTATTACAGCAGAGTTTATTTCATTTATTACAGCAGAGTTTATTTCATTTATTACAGCAGAGTTTATTTCATTTATTACAGCAGAGTTTATTTCATTTATTACAGCAGAGTTTATTTCATTTATTACATCAGAGTTTATTTCATTTATTACATCAGAGTTTATTTCATTTATTACATCAGAGTTTATTTCATTTATTACATCAGAGTTTATTTCATTTATTACAGCAGTTTATTTCATTTATTACAGCAGAGTTTATTTCATTTATTACATCAGAGTTTATTTCATTTATTACATCAGAGTTTATTTCATTTATTACATCAGAGTTTATTTCATTTATTACATCAGAGTTTATTTCATTTATTACAGCAGTTTATTTCATTTATTACAGCAGAGTTTATTTCATTTATTACAGCAGAGTTTATTTCATTTATTACAGCAGAGTTTATTTCATTTATTACATCAGAGTTTATTTCATTTATTACAGCAGAGTTTATTTCATTTATTACAGCAGAGTTTATTTCATTTATTACATCAGAGTTTATTTCATTTATTACATCAGAGTTTATTTCATTTATTACAGCAGAGTTTATTTCATTTATTACAGTAGTTTATTTCATTTATTACATCAGAGTTTATTTCATTTATTACATCAGAGTTTATTTCATTTATTACATCAGAGTTTATTTCATTTATTACATCAGAGTTTATTTCATTTATTACAGCAGTTTATTTCATTTATTACAGCAGAGTTTATTTCATTTATTACAGCAGAGTTTATTTCATTTATTACAGCAGAGTTTATTTCATTTATTACATCAGAGTTTATTTCATTTATTACAGCAGTTTATTTCATTTATTACAGCAGAGTTTATTTCATTTATTACAGCAGAGTTTATTTCATTTATTACATCAGAGTTTATTTCATTTATTACAGCAGAGTTTATTTCATTTATTACAGCAGAGTTTATTTCATTTATTACATCAGAGTTTATTTCATTTATTACATCAGAGTTTATTTCATTTATTACAGCAGAGTTTATTTCATTTATTACAGCAGAGTTTATTTCATTTATTACATCAGAGTTTATTTCATTTATTACATCAGAGTTTATTTCATTTATTACATCAGAGTTTATTTCATTTATTACAGCAGTTTATTTCATTTATTACAGCAGAGTTTATTTCATTTATTACAGCAGAGTTTATTTCATTTATTACAGCAGAGTTTATTTCATTTATTACATCAGAGTTTATTTCATTTATTACAGCAGTTTATTTCATTTATTACAGCAGAGTTTATTTCATTTATTACAGCAGAGTTTATTTCATTTATTACATCAGAGTTTATTTCATTTATTACAGCAGAGTTTATTTCATTTATTACAGCAGAGTTTATTTCATTTATTACATCAGAGTTTATTTCATTTATTACATCAGAGTTTATTTCATTTATTACATCAGAGTTTATTTCATTTATTACAGCAGAGTTTATTTCATTTATTACATCAGAGTTTATTTCATTTATTACAGCAGAGTTTATTTCATTTATTACAGCAGAGTTTATTTCATTTATTACATCAGAGTTTATTTCATTTATTACAGCAGAGTTTATTTCATTTATTACATCAGAGTTTATTTCATTTATTACAGCAGAGTTTATTTCATTTATTACATCAGAGTTTATTTCATTTATTACAGCAGAGTTTATTTCATTTATTACATCAGAGTTTATTTCATTTATTACAGCAGAGTTTATTTCATTTATTACAGCAGTTTATTTCATTTATTACAGCAGAGTTTATTTCATTTATTACAGCAGCGACAATAAAACACAGTGTTTTATTTTGTAGTTTACCGGTTCCACCTTTGTTGTCCCGTTTATCGACGAGGAACTCATTGAAAAACTTGTAGAAGCAGGAATAGAAGTTTCATAAGAAGAGGAGATTCAGCGGTGAGTATCCTTAGTTTATAGTTAACATGAATGATTTTGTTCATTTTAATGTACATTAAGTATGCATTACTCCCAATTGTATTGATTTCCATCTACTTTATTCTGTAATTTATCATATTTTAATCTACTTTATTCTGTAATTCATCATATTTTAATCTACTTTATTCTGTAATTTATCATATTTTAATCTACTTTATTCTGTTCAGACAGACAGACAGACTGGTGTATGTGAGACTGACAGACTGGTGTGTGTGAGTACTGATACGTATATGTGTGAAAATGTTTGAAGTGGTCCATGAATTAATAGATAAAGGAGATATTTCTACTTGTACCGACTTTGTTCCTCTATTCCTGAATGAATGGCCTGTTGCATGTCAGTAGATCTACATTTGTATTTGAAGTTGTAAACCATGTTTGCCAATTTACATCAACCACCTTTTTTCACCAACAAAAAACTATTAAAAAAGGAATAAAAACTAAGCAATGAAGACAAAAACTATGATTAAATACACTGACAATTTTGTCAACAAATAGAAACTAGACTAAAATGTTAGGCAGGGACTAGTGGAGAAGAGATCCAGTAGAACTAAGACTAGTGGAGAAGAGATCCAGTAGAACTAAGACTAGTGGAGAAGAGATCCAGTAAAACTAAGACTAGTGGAGAAGAGATCCAGTAAAACTAAGACTAGTGGAGAAGAGATCCAGTAGAACTAAGACTAGAGGAGAAGAGATCCAGTAGAACTAAGACTAGTGGAGAAGAGATCCAGTAGAACTAAGACTAGTGGAGAAGAGATCCAGTAGAAGTAAGACTAGTGGAGAAGAGATCCAGTAGAACTAAGACTAGTGGAGAAGAGATCCAGTAGAACTAAGACTAGTGGAGAAGAGATCCAGTAGAACTAAGTCTAGTGGAGAAGAGATCCAGTAGAACTAAGTCTAGTGGAGAAGAGATCCAGTAGAACTAAGACTAGTAGAGAAGAGATCCAGTAGAACTAAGACTAGTGGAGAAGAGATCCAGTAGAACTAAGTCTAGTGGAGAAGAGATCCAGTAGAACTAAGTCTAGTGGAGAAGAGATCAAGTAGAACTAAGACTAGTGGAGAAGAGATCCAGTAGAACTAAGTCTAGTGGAGAAGAGATCCAGTAGAACTAAGTCTAGTGGAGAAGAGATCCAGTATAACTAAGACTAGTAGAGAAGAGATCCAGTATAACTAAGACTAGTGGAGAAGAGATCCAGTAGAACTAAGACTAGAGGAGAAGAGATCCAGTAGAACTAAGACTAGTGGAGAAGAGATCCAGTAAAACTAAGACTAGTGGAGAAGAGATCCAGTAGAACTAAGACTAGTGGAGAAGAGATCCAGTAGAACTAAGTCTAGTGGAGAAGAGATCCAGTAGAACTAAGTCTAGTGGAGAAGAGATCCAGTAGAACTAAGACTAGTGGAGAAGAGATCCAGTAGAACTAAGACTAGTGGAGAAGAGATCCAGTAGAACTAAGACTAGAGGAGAAGAGATCCAGTAGAACTAAGTCTAGTGGAGAAGAGATCCAGTAGAACTAAGACTAGTAGAGAAGAGATCCAGTAAAACTAAAACTAGTGGAGAAGAGATCCAGTAGAACTAAGACTAGTAGAGAAGAGATCCAGTAAAACTAAGACTAGTAGAGAAGAGATCCAGTAAAACTAAGACTAGTGGAGAAGAGATCCAGTAGAACGAACACCAGTAAACAAAATGTATGCTTGGTTGCATAAGCGCTCCGAAAATAGCTGATCTACAAGCTCACAACGAGCTTGTAAATCTGCTATTTTTTAGACTTTAACCACAACTACGGTTGGTATTTTGTGCCATTATTATTAGTATTATTGATTGATTGAATACTTTATTAGTCATAAATGTAAACCGCAGGTGGTACGGTCAGACATTAAGGCTGAAAGGATAACACTTCCAGTGGTCATTTGACGAAGCTTAGTTGTGCTTAAATTCCAAAAGTAGGCTTTACAAAGTTAAAAATATGAGTTAAAAATCCAACTACAAATGGGCCTGTAGTGGTAGTGCTGTGGATTATGTATGTATTGACATCTGGCTCCCTCTAGTGTCCGTTGTGTGTCATAGTCCAGTTCAGAATGCATAGCCATCTACAATGCTATTTTTACTATTTGACCTACTGTAAAGTACAATCTATAGGATTTATTTTTTGTTAAAATAAGTGTCAAATACAATACCTCCATATTCTGATCGTAAGCATTGCTATAGTGTTTGTTCAGTAACAGTGTTAAATAGCTCTATATTGTGATAGTAATCATTACTATAGAGTGTGTGTTCAGTAACAGTGTTAAATAGCTCTATATTGTGATAGTAATCATTACTATAGAGTGTGTGTTCAGTAACAGTATTAAATAGCTCTATATTGTGATAGTAATCATTACTATAGAGTGTTTGTTCAGTAACAGTGTTAAATAGCTCTATATTGTGATAGTAATCATTACTATAGAGTGTGTGTTCAGTAACAGTGTTAAATAGCTCTATATTGTGATAGTAATCATTACTATAGAGTGTTTGTTCAGTAACAGTATTAAATAGCTCTATATTGTGATAGTAATCATTACTATAGAGTGTTTGTTCAGTAACAGTGTTAAATAGCTCTATATTGTGATAGTAATCATTACTATAGAGTGTTTGTTCAGTAACAGTATTAAATAGCTCTATATTGTGATAGTAATCATTACTATAGAGTGTTTGTTCAGTAACAGTGTTAAATAGCTCTATATTGTGATCGTAATCATTGCTATAGAGTGTTTGTTCGTTTATAAATATTTATACTTATCTTTATTTACTGTTAATTTCTCCTACACATTTTCTCTGATTGGTTCTGGACAACCGTGTGTGTGTGTGTGTGTGTGTGTGTGTGTGTGTGTGTGTGTGGTGGGCCTAGCCTACAGGGTGTTGTGATGCGTCTAGTGCAGTAGTTAGAGGTAAGGTCGCATGCATACTTCCTGCTTGCTAACCTCTCGCTTTCAGACACTGCCACTGGCTAGCCCCCTTGTGGTGAACGGAGAAGCAGCCTCTGGTGTAAGTCTTCTCCTGCCAGTACACAGCCTCTCCTTCACCAAGACTCCTGCCAGGCCTCCACGTGGCCGCGCACGGTAACTGGGGCCCCGCGGCCCCAGGCCAACGTGGCAGGGGATCTCGGAGCTGCAGTGGTCCCCAGAGGTGTGATGTGCAGGCCCACGGTGTGGACACCGCCCTGGCATCAGCCAACCACTGCCCCGCTGCCTGGCCCTTGTGGGTTAGTCTGGGAGGACGAAAGGCTAGAGGAGCACACTCTGAGAGAAGAGCAAAAGACTAGAGGAGCACACTCTGAGAGAAGAGCAAAAGACTAGAGGAGCACACTCTGAGAGAAGAGCAAAAGACTAGAGGAGCACACTCTGAGAGAAGAGCAAAAGGCTAGAGGAGCACACTCTGAGAGAAGAGCAAAAGGCTAGAGGAGCACACTCTGAGAGAAGAGCAAAAGGCTAGAGGAGCACACTCTGAGAGAAGAGCAAAAGGCTAGAGGAGCACACTCTGAGAGAAGAGCAAAAGACTAGAGGAGCACACCCTGAGAGAAGAGCAAAAGGCTAGAGGAGCACACCCTGAGAGAAGAGCAAAAGGCTAGAGGAGCACACTCTGAGAGAAGAGCAAAAGGCTAGAGGAGCACACTCTGAGAGAAGAGCAAAAGACTAGAGGAGCACACCCTGAGAGAAGAGCAAAAGGCTAGAGGAGCACACCCTGAGAGGAGAGCAAAAGACTAGAGGAGCACACCCTGAGAGGAGAGCAAAAGACTAGAGGAGCACACCCTGAGAGAAGAGCAAAAGGCTAGAGGAGCACACCCTGAGAGAAGAGCAAAAGGCTAGAGGAGCACACCCTGAGAGAAGAGCAACGTGCTGGCAGGGGCACCATAGGCAGTCCTCCGACAGTTGAGTATGTCTTGTATAAATGGCAGTGTATGTCTTGTAAAAATAGTTGTATATGTCTTGTAAAAATAGTTGTATATGTCTTGTAAAAATAGTTGTATATGTCTTGTAAAAATAGTTGTATATGTCTTGTATAAATGACAGCATATGTTTTGTATAAATAGCTGTGCTGTGTGTTCTAAAAATAATTGTATAGCCTTTGTCTTATATATAAAATAGTTGTATGTCTTGTAAAGATAGTTGTATATGTCTTGTATAAATGGCATTGTATGTATTGTAAAAAATAGTTGTATATGTCTTGTATAAATGGCAGTGTATGTCTTGTAAAAAAAATTGTTGTCTATGACTTGTAAAACATAGTTGTATATGTCTTATATAAATGGAAGAGTATGTGTTGTAAAAATAGTTGTATATGTCTTGTATAAATAGTTGTATATGTCTTATATAAATGGAAGAGTATGTGTTGTATAAATAGTTGAATATGTGTTGTAAAAATAGTTGTATATGTGTTGTAAAAATAGTTGTATATGTCTTATATAAATGGAAGAGTATGTGTTGTATAAATAGTTGAATATGTCTTATATAAATGGCAGTGTATGTGTTGTAAAAATAGTTGTATAATGTGGCGGTCCGCCCCCTGATTTTATTTTTACGTCACGTTCATTCATTAGTTCCACTCCCCATTCACAAAACCGGTCAGCCAATCACCTTCCTTCTGTCTCCACCCCGCTCCCTTTGAAGTGCACTCCAGGAAATCACCTCTCTGGCTCTGTCACTGTGTTTGTGTAGCGTTTCAACCCTAGAGGCTGCGACCGTTCGGTTTTGTGTTATGATAGCCATATGTTTATAGTGGGTTATGATAGTAGATGGTAGAGGGTTATGATAGACATATGTTTATAGTGGCTCTAGCGTCCGTGCGCCGCGTGTGTTACAGTCCGCGTCGGGAGGAAACCTGTTTGATCCGCGAAAACCAACAAACAAACAAACAAACAAACACAACTGGACATCAGCGAGGCGACAGCAACGGCGGATCCGGACCGGCCATTAATCCGGGATTCCACGCCATGGTACCGAAGGTAAAGGGGAGGAGCCTGGTTACTGGAGTTTAAGCTTTCTTTAGAGCCTTTTAACAGGCGGAGGTTGGAGGAGTTTTGAAGTGGGTTATTTTGTTTATTTTGGGGTTATTTTGTTTATTTTGGGCGTGGATCTGTTTCCTAAACATTTATTTTGGGATTTTTTTTATAAGAGCGCTAATTAACTGTGGGTATTTTTGTGCTTGGAAGTGGAACTGAACTATGAACTGAGGAATGAACAAAATCCTAAAAAGGTACTTTTTGATTTAAACAAGGACCGCATGTTCTTTTCTTTAATGTGAACTGTTTAGAAATATATGGTGTTGAATTGAGTCTATTCCTCTGTGACCAATTGTGACTGAAAACGGGTTGGTGTGGACATGATGGGTTCATGTTGTACATGCAGGTTGCATGGTTGATAAAATATGTATCCTTATGGTGAGTTCTCTGTAAGGTATTCACACAAAAAAATGTGTCGGTTGAAACCCCAAACAAATGTGAATTTAAAGGGTAATCCGCTACAATATGTCTTGTAAAAATAGTTGTATATGTCCTGTATAAATAGCAGTGTATGTGTTGTAAAAAATAGTTGTATATGTCTTATATAAATAGCAGTGTATGTGTTGTAAAAATAGTTGTATATGTCTTATATAAATAGCAGTGTATGTGTTGTAAAAATAGTTGTATATGTCTTATATAAATAGCAGTGTATGTGTTGTAAAAATAGTTGTATATGTCTTATATAAATAGCAGTGTATGTGTTGTAAAAATAGTTGTATATGTCTTATATAAATAGCAGTGTATGTGTTGTAAAAATAGTTGTATATGTCTTATATAAATAGCAGTGTATGTGTTGTAAAAAATAGTTGTATATGTCTTATATAAATAGCAGTGTATGTGTTGTAAAAATAGTTGTATATGTCTTATATAAATAGCAGTGTATGTGTTGTAAAAAAATAGTTGTCTTATATAAATAGCAGTGTATGTGTTGTAAAAATAGTTGTATATGTCTTATATAAATAGCAGTGTATGTGTTGTAAAAACATTGTTGTATATGTCTTATATAAATAGCAGTGTATGTGTTGTTAAAAATAGTTGAATATGACTTGTAAAAAAATAGTTGTGTATGTCTTGTAAAAAATAGTTGTGTATGTCTTATTGTCTTGTATAAATGGCAGTGTATGTGTTGTAAAATAGTTGTGTATGTGCTGTAAAAATAGTTGTGTCTTGTATAAATGGCAGTGTATGTGTTGTAAAATAGTTGTATATATCTTATATAAATAGCAGTGTATGTGTTGTAAAAAATAGTTGTGTATGACTTGTATAAATGGTAGTCTATGTCTTGTAAAAATAGTTGTATATGTCTTGTAAAAAAAATAGTTGTTTATGTCTTGTAAAATTAGTTGTATATGTCGTGTAAATTTTTTTTGTATATGTCTTGTAAAAATAGGTGCATATGTCTTGTAAAAATAGGTGTATATATCTTGAAAAAATAGGTGTATATGTCTTGTAAAAATAGGTGTATATGTCTTGTAAAAATAGGTGTATATATCTTGAAAAAATAGGTGCATATATTGTAAAAATAGGTGTATATATCTTGAAAAAATAGGTGCATATGTCTTGTAAAAATAGGTGTATATATCTTGAAAAAATAGGTGTATATGTCTTGTAAAAATAGTTGTATATGTCTTGTATAAATAGTTGGGTATGTCTTGTAAAAAGAGTTGTATATGTCTTGAAAAGATAGTTGTATATGTCTTGTAAAAATAGGTGTAGGTCTTGTAAAAATAGGTGTATATGTCTTGTAAAAATAGTTGTATATGTCTTGAAAAAATAGGTGTATATGTCTTGTAAAAATAGGTGTATATGTCTATATGTCTTGTATAAATAGTTGTATACGTCTTGTATAAATAGTTGTATACGTCTTGTAAAAATAGTTGTATAGGTCTTGTAAAAATAGTTGTATAGGTCTTGTAAAAATAGGTGTATATGTCTATATGTCTTGTATAAATAGTTGTATACGTCTTGTATAAATAGTTGTATACGTCTTGTAAAAATAGTTGTATAGGTCTTGTAAAAATAGTTGTATAGGTCTTGTAAAAATAGTTGTGTACGTCTTGTAAAAATAGTTGTATAGGTCTTGTAAAAATAGTTGTGTACGTAAACAAACAAACAAACACAACTGGACATCAGCGAGGCGACAGCAACGGCGGATCCGGACCGGCCATTAATCCGGGATTCCACGCCATGGTACCGAAGGTAAAGGGGAGGAGCCTGGTTACTGTGTATATGTCTTATATAAATAGCAGTGTATGTGTTGTAAAAATAGTTGTATATGTCTTATATAAGTAGCAGTGTATGTGTTGTAAAAAATAGTTGTATATGTCTTATATAAATAGCAGTGTATGTGTTGTTAAAAGTAGTTGAATATGACTTGTAAAAAAATAGTTGTGTATGTCTTGTAAAAATAGTTGTATATGTCTTATATAAATAGCAGTGTATGTGTTGTAAAAATAGTTGTATATGTCTTATATAAATAGCAGTGTATGTGTTGTAAAAATAGTTGTATATGTCTTATATAAATAGCAGTGTATGTGTTGTAAAAATAGTTGTATATGTCTTATATAAATAGCAGTGTATGTGTTGTAAAAAATAGTTGTATATGTCTTATATAAATAGCAGTGTATGTGTTGTAAAAAATAGTTGTATATGTCTTATATAAATAGCAGTGTATGTGTTGTAAAAAAAGTTGTATATGTCTTATATAAATAGCAGTGTATGTGTTGTTAAAAATAGTTGAATATGACTTGTAAAAAAGTAGTTGTGTATGTCTTGTAAAAATAGTTGTGTATGTCTTGTATAAATGGCAGTGTAAGCAGAGCAGCGTTGATCGCACCCGACGTCCCGCCGAGGATCGCCGCGACCACGCAGATTGATTACTGCTACATGCCAGCCAACCCGGCCTTAAAGGGACGGTCCTTCCAAGCTCTATCAGCATTGTGTGAGTGAGACGCTACGTTTATTTCTGCCACTATCGCTTACAGAGCCTCTGTTTCCTCCTCAGTTTCTACCTACGGCCGTGGCCCACGTTCGTCATCACGCTTGGTGCCAGGCAACCGACGCCACATGCGGGGCTTCTCCTCGTCCGGAGCCCCGATTGGACAAGGGACAGTGACGTCACTCTTCCCGGCTGGGCCTCCATTGGAAGAGGACTGAGATTGAGCACCTGGGCTCTGGAGCCGTGAGTTAAAGATTTAGGTTTAGTTGTATATTAACACATTCACCGCCAAAGACGGACATGTCCGTCTTTTGGTCTTTTTTATTGATTTACTGTAAATTGCACTGCTGCGCAGCCTGTCCGTTAATACGGTAGCTCTAGGTGAACAAAAAAAACAAAGAAATCATGTGATCAGTCATGTGATCACCCAAAGGTGTTAAAAAGCCGACGGTGGAAGGAGGAGTTCTGTGTGCCCATTGCCCAAACAATTTCAGAGAGAGACAGTAAGACAAATAGAGATCGGAGTAAGAAGAGACAGTTTGAGAAAGGTAAGAGTATTTTTGATAGATTTTTGATAGTTTGTAGATCTGCTATTTGTATTTTTTTTTTGTGGGGGGGATACACCTGCACAAAGCCCCCCTCCCTCTGGTCTGTCACAATGAAATGCTTCAAAGGGAACATCAACATGTCAACAAACATTTTAAAAATCCCCTTTGATCTCAATTGACTGACAGATGACTGACAGATTCATAACCTAAGACCCACATGCTAAATGCCTAAATTGATTTGATGTGCATAATATTGACCAAATATTTTATTTCAGGGTCAGACATTGTTGAGGATGAGCTGGATATAGACCCGGTTCGACCATCTTTTGTCAGATGTAAGAACATGTTCTGCATGTCACTTGTACAGAGGAATACAAAATTGCTAAAACCCCACAAAGTAATGGTAAATGTAGCCTATATATTATCTATGCATGTGTGTGGTGCCATAAAAATAGCAGATCTACAAGCTTGTTGTGAGCTTGTAGATCTGCTATTTTTATTCTTTTTTTGGTGGGGGGTTAAGGCAGCTAAGAGTGTACTCTGCACTATCAGTCACTTTCTTGACTGATATTCTTGCCCTGTGTTTACTTTTATTGATTGTTTTTAAGTTGTTTTATCATGCTTTTATGCTTTTATTGTATTGGAGTTTTCGAGCGTAAGTTTTTCACATTCGTATGTACCTAAACAGTGCATCTAAGTGGCAATGGGTCAGGATTAACAGCAGATGCTGTGTTGTCTGTGTTGTCATTGTCTAAAGAGGAGAGGTGGCTGCTAGCTGTGAATTGTAATTATACAACAGGTAGTTCCGACCAAGCAATCTGATTGGCTGAAATAGCTATCTAGCCGTGCTTCAAACCAGCATCATAGCACGGGCCTAATCACATTAATAAATCACTCCGCACTGCAGTCCGCTCCTGATTAGACCATATATGGCCCAGCTGTGCTGTGACGTCACGCTGTCCCACGGTAGGAAAACAAACAGACAGTAGCCTGACCCACCGCCGCCACCGGAGAACAAACAGCTATGCAAAATGGACTATGTTGTTAATTTTGACTTATTTGGTGGACTTACGGTTGATCAATGGTTAGAAGGTTATAAATATCCTCCTGTGTTAAAGTAAAATTACTCCCATTTCGTTAACAGTCCAGTGTATGTTATACTTTATCGTATGAAGGTATCGCATGCCGAAAATAGCCGATCTACAAGTTCACAACGCGTCGCCATCGCGACGCGTTGTCAGCTTGTAGATCAGTTATTTTGGCCACGTGACACGGTCGTACGACGGAGCATATAGCCTACTGGAATTCATTCCACTGCGCAAGCATTGATAGCTCAGCTGTGTTGATGAGACGGTGCCTCAAACTCAAAGCGCTGCTACAGGGACTATTTAATGTCTCTTAGTCAAAAACTCTTCTCTTTACAGGGAAACGGATAATAGCGAAACATTTTTATTATTAATTGCCCCACAATATGAATACATTTGGATGTGTTTTGTTGGTAACTGTTGTATAATCGCAATATTACACTCGAGGGTGTGCTTTACCGTCATTATTGGCACGCCAGTGATGCGGTCAGGAACGAGGCGAAGCCGAGTTCCGCGAGCATCACTGAAGTGCCAATAATGTAATATTGCTCGTGTAATAGATATGTAAATAAGACACAAGCCACAGACACTGTCTTCACTCCACCCTTCCTGTGTGACAACACATATATTATATGGTCTAGACCTGTATGCAATGCTCATGAAATATACAACATACATCAAATCAATTTAGGCATTTAGCAAACAGATTCAGATTTATTGTCACTTAGATGCACTGTTTAGGTACATACATGTGAAACACTTATGCTCGGAAACTCCAATACAATAAAAGCATAAAAGTATGATAAAACTTAAAAACACTCAATAAACACAGGGCAAGAATATCAGTCAAGAAAGTGCATAGTGCAGAGTACACTCTTAGCTGCCCTATCCCCCCACCAGAAAAAAAGAATAAAAATAGCAGATCTACAAGCTTGTAGATCTGCTATTTTTATGGCATCACACAAATGAGTTGCAAATCAGGTCAACCCACACATGTACCAGCCGGCCTTCTAATGTAGCTACAGTATAAAGAAGCTGACTGAAATGTAAACTTGCTGTGTGCCATTCCAAAGCCGTGAGGCTGTTGGTAGGAGCATATTCCACATGTACATAATATTTACCAAATATTTGTATTTTTACTGTGATTTCAGACACACAGTCGAGTGAGGCAGAGCCCACGTGTTCTACTCCTGTACCACCTGTCAGCACTAAAAGAGGTAAGCACTTTTTCTGTTTGTCACATGTTTACCACATGAATAAAAACAAGAGTATTTTATGGTAATTATGTATTTCTATAATTTACAGCTCGTAAGAGATGTCCAGCTGCAGATCCTGTGGATGAGTGGTCTGACACAGACTGGCATCCGACCGTCATCCCCTTTACTGCCGGGAATCCGGGCCCTCAGGTTGCTGCTGCTGAGCTCCAGTCCGACCACCCTGTCGACTTCCTGGAGCTGCTACTCTCTGATGTTCTGCTCCAGGAGATCTGTCATCAGACCAACATCTATGCTGAGTGGAGCATTTCAGAGCTGCCACATGCCAGAGGGAATGTGTGGACATCGTTGACTGTTGGAGAGCTGAAGTGTTTCCTGGGGCTGTTGTTTCTGACCGGCCTTGTTGTCAGGCCTGACCTGGAACAGTATTGGTCGACAGATGAGCCCCTGGAAACCCCCTACTTCAGTAGGACCATGTCTAGAAACCGGTTCCAGTTGATTTGGAGTAACCTCCACTTCAGTGACACTCCTGATCCTGCTGACCCGATGTAGAGAGTACGCCCAGTCCTGGACTCCCTCGTGGCAAATTTCCAGGAGATGTATCTGCCAGGCCAGAACATAAGTATTGATGAGGGTACGCTGTGTTTCCGTGGGCGCCTACAGTTCAAAGTATACAACCCGGCAAAGCCCATAAAATATAGCATCAAGTCATACATGCTGTGTGACTCTGCAACCGGCTACCTGCACAATATGAAGCCATACTGTGGCCTCCGGTTTACCAACCAGCAGACCGTTACCTTCCTGCTAGGATCCCTTACAGGTTAAGGGTACAGGTTGTATATGGACAACCTGTACAACTCAGTCAAGAACTGTAAAGCCTTCCTCCAGCAGGGTACCCATGTGTGCGGTACTCTCCGTAAAAATAGAGGGCAGCCACCAGCCATAAGCCAGGTGACCAAGTCCAAGCTGGCACTTGGATCCACATTGATGCGTCACCAGGGGGATGTGATGGTAGTGGCATGGCGGGCCAAGGAAGCCAAGATCGTCACTATGATTTCCACATTCCACAAGGACGAAATGATCACTGTGGACACAAAGAAGAAAGGCCACAGAGAGACGGTGTCAAAGGTGAAGCCAGTGTGCGTTGCGTCGTACAATCAATACATGAATGGTGTTGATAAGTGTTGTGATTTCGGTTGACCATACATATGGTCCCTAAGAGTCTCCATCTATAAGGGTTGTGGTGAGTGAAGGTTCAGAAGGGTCAGTGTCTCTTGATAAAGTACTTGATGGTCATCGTATCACGGATATCAATATGCTTACGTAGATGCACATATGCAGTCGGAGTACTGATAATAGAGCCATTTAATACTTATGCGATATATATATATATATCATTTTTGAATGGAAGTTGATGGCCTACTGTGTTCCTCTTTCAAACAAACAGTAGGAGTACTAATAATAGAGCCATTTCATACTTATGCGATATATATATATATAATTTTGAATGAAAGTGTATATGAGCTTTAGAATATTGAGATTTGGTTTGACTGAAGTAGACATTTTTCTCATGTCGTCATGTGGACGCGCATGCCGGAAGGGAAAAATCCTACCAAGCCTAGTTGCAAGTTCAAAATAAACAATATAATTTTAGTTAAAGGGAGGTCTGTAAATTCTGTGACTGAAACATATCAGTGTCTAGCTGACTATTTATTTGAGTGGTTGGTCATGACTTTAACATAATGTCATAATGGTGTGTTAACAAATATGTCTTCCCCACAGTGTGAATTTGTTTGAATTGTATGACTAACAACTAACAACAAACTAACTTGTTAACAATACATACGCCTGTACACTGTATGGACTCATGAAAGGCTGTGAATAGGCCCTTTCAGCCTTTATCTTAGTAATAATAACAAAGCCGTTTTCTTTACAGTTCCAAGAGGCCCAAATGTGGAAATGGTGAGTATTAAGCAATAGACACACCGTAGGAACACTTTCTATGCACCATAGATGCAGAACTTAATATTGTTAAAGATTTTTATAAAAATAGTTTGATAATAACAATTAATATATAGACGGAGACTCTTAGGGACCATATGTATGGTCAACCGAAATCACAACAATAAGTGTGACCAGAACCTGGCATACTACCTCTTCACCAGGAAGACGAAGAAGTGGCCCAAGAAATGTGTTGTTTACCTTATCCAGATGGCTTTGTTCAACGCCTTTGTGCTTTACAAAGCAAAGCACCCAAAGGGCATAAAAACCATGTTCGACTTCACCAGGGCTGTAGTGAAGTCATGGACAACCTTGAGCCACCTTGGGGGTGAGGAGGGGGGTGAGGAGGGGGGTGAGGAAGGAGAACACAATGATGACCCAGATGGACCCAGCCCGAGGGCCCCACAAAGCACAGACCCTGACAGCAGACCGGATGGCAACACCGCTGCCCATGAACTGGTGCGGTTCCAAGCCTCTCTCAAAAAGCCTCCTAGACCAACTAGGAAATGCAGAGTCTGTGCCCGTAACGGAAAACGTAAGGAGACGAGGTTTTACTGCAAAGGCTGTAAGGTCCCCTTGCATGTGGGTCAATGTAACACAGTTTATCTCTCTAAGAAGAAATGTTTTTAATATGATTTATTTTTGCTGAACTGTCAAAAATAGTTGTTTGTCTCGTATAAATATACTGGCCAGTTCCTGTGTTGGTTCTATGTTTCCCCTTTCCCGCTGCAGGTAATGAGAGGGCGGTGAAACAGTTGGAGGTGATACCTGACGCCCCGTTATTGGATGGCAGCGGTATAAAGGAGGCATTATTCGGCAGCGCGCGTCAGAGGGACACGCCACTGACTGCACCAGACGCCCGACACCACGCTGCACGCCACCACGACCACGCTGCTCGCCCGACAACACTGAGCCCCTGCTGATATGCCAGTTAACCCTGCTTAAAAAGGGACGTTACCCAAGAGATCCAGCTTTGTGTGAGTATGGTGCTGTATTGCAAATCTGACCGTTACTTACGAGCCTTATCCTCCTTCCCAGTTTCTGCTCCTGGACGCCGCAGAGCAGCGTTGATCGCACTCGACGTCCCGCTGAGGATCGCCGCGACCACGCAGATTGATTACTGCTACATGCAAGCCAACCCGGCCTAAAAGAGAATGTCCTTCCGAGCTCTATCATAATTGTGAAAGTGTGACGCTACGTTGATTTCTGCCACCATCGCTTACAGAACCACCGCCGTCCTACTGGATCTGCCACCGCTCTACACCAGCCTAAACAGCTACGCAACCAGCTCTCCACTGGTTCCCTTCCCACCATCATCATCATCATCACCCGACAACGAAGATTGACGAGCCTCAAACCGTCCCTGACGTCCAGATCAGTGGAGGACAACGTTGATACACCATGATATTTATAGTGATATGATATAATGTTTATTTATAGTGACATGATATAATGATACACCATGATATTTATAGTGATATGATATAATGTTTATTTATAGTGACATGATATAATGATACACCATGATATTTATACTATAGATTCACAATAAATCTCAGTAAGAGAGTACCAGCATCACGGAACAGTCCTTTTAAGGCACTTTTATTTATATATTTTAAGCATGGTAGTATGCTGCAGAACAGATAGCAACGAGTTTCGGCCTTAAGCCTTCATCAGCGTTGTGTGTATGTGTGTGTGGGCAACAGAAGTGTCCTATTTATAGTGTCCGGGTAAGACTGCACATGGACAGAGGAAGTTGTTGGTCTGTACAAGGACAGGGGAAGTTGTTGGTCTCTACATGGACAGGGGAAGTTGTTGGTCTCTACAAGGACAGGGGAAGTTGTTGGTCTCTACATGGACAGGGGAAGTTGTTGGTCTCTACATGGACAGGGGAAGTTGTCTTACCCGGACACTATAAATAGGACACTTCCGTTGCCCACACACACACAACGCTGATGAAGGCTTAACGCCGAAACGCGTACTGTCTGCTTTGCCACATACTACCATGCTTAAAATAAATAAATAAAAGTGCCTTAAAGGACTGTTCCGTGATGCTGGTATTCTCTTACTGAGATTTATTGTAAAGTTACTTTTCCCATTAAGTACACACTTAAAGGGTCTGTTCAAAAATTCAAGGAGATTTGCACCCCCTTCCTTGACTATTACGATAGTTTGCGGGTGCCGCTTGATGAGGAGACCTGTGGATGGGGCACTAGGCGAGACAGCAGGGTTCCCACCCACCCACAAAACCAAATGGGGCAAATTCTCCTTCTACAGCACTGCCACCCAGGTTTGGAATAGTCTAACCCCATCCCTCAAAAAGTGCAGATCGCAGGGCTCTTTTAGAACAGCCCTGATTGGGCTGCAGCCCTAATTCACCTTTCAGGAGGCAAAGAAAGGAGGTAGTACTATTTTCCCGTTAGACAGACGACCCCCCCCCCCCCCCCCCTGTTCTTGTTGTTTTATTTTATTTTTTCACCCTTTTTTTTTTTTGATGTACATGTTATCTTTTACCATTTTTTTTTTTGTAACGATATTTTAACTGTGGTGCCACTATATGTCTATGAATTGAATACCAAGGCCCTCATTGGAAACAACACTGCAAGGACTTATGAACGGACCTTTTAGACAAAGTATTTTAAATATAACTGTGCTGTTTTACATGTTTGCCTAATAAAATATTCAATCAATCAATCAATCCCCTTTCTTTCCCCCCTTCCCTTCCCTCTCTTCCTTTTCCCTCTTTTTCTCTCTTTATTATTACTATTATTTTAAAACATTTGTGAATTATACATTGTTTCAATAACATATAGATGTGTATTTTGTATTTTGTTAGTTATGTATGCTTATGACAAAATAAATTGTTGCAAGATTTACTTTTGTATATATACAAAATAAATTAGGAAAAAACTGTTAAAGCTAAAGTTGCTTTTCCCGACCGTGTACCAGGTAAGAAAGTTTATTGTTGAGAAGAGTTTGAGTCGTGCTCTCGCACTCTTTATTTGAAGATGTTCCTTACCGAGCGACGCACCTCCCGTGATTTGGGATGCTGCAGTTTCACCATGACCGACGTGGTTCTGCACCGCTTTGACTCCTGATCCAGGGAGATTACCGTCTCCAAATGACTCATCTCACCCGATAGAGGACGCTGCGCTGTCGACGCTAAAACACCGTCAACACTATAACCGTTCCTAAATTGTTATGTTCTTGTAACAATCTGCCTTTTTATCTGAAAGGATAATTACTACTAAAAAGGAAAAACAACGAGATCGGTGGGAGTTTTAACTGATAAGATTTTTTATATAATAGCCAGGAATTAATTGACAAGTCAACCGGTATTTAAATAAAATAATAACACTTCACAATGACTTCTGTCCCTGTTGCTCTCCCTGATAAATAAAATAAACAAGGAAACAAACAAATAAATCAAAAACAAACAATAATTACTTCATCTGCCCCTCCCACCCAAACAAATCCCACTGTCCTTTGTAACCCCGCGGGTCACAAAGCAAATACAAACAATAACCAAGTGCACACGGCGTTTAAGAGTCTGTCATGCACGCACGCTGCTTAAATAAATAAATAAATAGTCCCGCGACCGCTCTCCTCGGATCGCGCTCCCGCGACGCAACAGTTCCTTTTAATCCTTTTACTCCAAATGAAAAGAAAAGTCTTCTCCGCCCGATGCGGCCCAAATAATAACTAGATAACGGGGTACCCCTCTAATTTGTATTCCAACACGAGCAGAACGCTCGGGTTGATCTCACCGGTTTCGGCTGTCGGCTCCAATCCCGACCGGCGTCTCGACCACGGCGCTCGGATCCCACGGCCCGACAGAAACGGCAGGTTCCTCTCCGCTGGGTTCGAAAGTCCGTTAACCTTGGCTGCAGCTTAATGTCACGTTTAATCTTAGTATCAAAAACGGTCTAAACTGGCGCTTCAAGGTCTTTGCTTTCCCCTCCGTTCAACCTGGCACAAACGGTTTGGTTCGTTCAACCCCTCTGTTGTGTACCACACCCTCTATTAGTAACCTCGGGTGGCACTAATGATTCAATTACCCCCCCAATCAGACCCATTACAGCTCACGTGAATAGGACAAGTTCATATTTTCTCATGGCTTCAAACATGTTACATATAGTATATTTTACAAATATAATAACATGCACAGGTCGAGTGGAATACTAATAATAATAATGTGCAATTGTCACATTCTGATGCAGAATTGACCATGCTCCACTGGTGTTCACAAGGGCTTTTTTATTTCCACCCAAGGTAGACAACGTGAAAAACTGCAATATAAAACAAATAATATATGTGGGTTGATTAAAGGTCAATTTAAGATTGAGGAAAAGGAGTGAAAGGTTATACTTTTGTTTCAATAAGAAAAATTACAGATTTCTACAGCAGCCTAAATGGTTCATTATAGCAGTAACAAATCACTGTAATTGTGGTAGCAGTGTAGCTGTCGTCATAAAAGGGCTGTATATTTTTTTATTTTATTTACATTTTGAATGTGGTTTATATTTGAGTGAAACACTGTATTGATTATTTTTATATGACTGTAGTGCCATCTACAGTTCAGGTAGTGGCATTGTGTTACCTGGGCAGTCACATAACACCAATCACTGAACATTGGGTTCACCTGTTATACTAAGATGCCTGTAATCAGTTCTACTGAGTTTCTGAAGAAGGAAGGAGCTCTGTCATTGTCTTTGAAGAGTCTCTGAAAACTATTACAAATCTAACCTCCTAGATAATTCTGTGCAGAAGGCGCACACGGTATGTCTTTTGTTATGTTATCTTTGTATAAATTGTCTTCATTGTTGTTGTATTAGATGTGTTTGCGACAGCTACAAACACTTTGTGAATGAGGCCGGCATGAATGGACCGGACGGTTCTTCCGACAGTATTGAGGTAATAAACGCACTACGACAGGTCTGGTTTGATTGAACCAATTTATAAATTAAACTACTTTGACTGTTTGGAACTGAGGTTGACTTTTAAGAAGCGCTCCTGGTTGTGTGGTGATGATTGTTATGCTCTGACACGAATACGAACACATGAACTCTAGAATATCCAGGCATTATGTGTAATTCTTACCGAAAAGAGAGGATGAATGAAGATCCGAGGATTGGACACTATTAGCCTGTTATAAAGACCTTTAAATGTATTAAATGTATTTCCTTGTATTTAATAGTTTTTTGTGATGTATGTGAGTTTAAAAATGTTTTGCTTATATGTAGGTTAAACGTGAATTGTTTCTATAAATAGATATTATGACGAGGACCTGAACTAACAAACCTTATAGGCTATTTTTGTCCTTTTGTCTTTAATGTGTAGATTAACCTATTAAGACAGGGATGAACTTAAATTGAGTATTCATTGAGAAGAGAGGCTCGACATGCCCTTTTAATAGTTAAACACTAAAAAGGCCTAATATTAGTGTTCTAGTTTGGGTATGTGTCTTAACCTGTCTTCCTATCAAAGAGTGAGCCTGAATGGAGCTACTTTTGCACATTGTCTTGTTCTTTACAGCTTGCATTGGTTGTTTCTATATAAATGTTTTTGTCGCAATACTATTTAGTGGAAGTATTATTTTTCTTCATCTAACAGAAGGACTGGATAAGGGATAGACACATGCAGTACCATATTGACCTTAAGCACCTTTTGCTACGTTTGTGCCTATAGCATACACAGCACTGCTCTGGCTTTTTAAATAAACGTCTTATTTTTTTACCCCTAACCATCAACACCATACAGAAGGTCAAGGTTTGAACAGTGGTCCAGAACTAGACAGTCATGTGCAATCATTCCAAAAATAATAATAACTAGAAAGTACTGTTCCTGAGGGGATCGCTAGGAATGTTGAAAGTATTGAGTAGTTTTATAAGTGTTAACTCGGGGAGTTAACACTTATCGGGGAGGCTCTGGCACGTGGACTAGGCTCTGTGGGTTGTCTCCTGGCCGGGCTCCTCCTTCGTCTCACCAGGTCCAGGACCTGAGCGCTGCGCCAGATCAGGTGCACCGCCCCGATCCAAACATTTCCTTCTGGCGTGATGGTTCCTTGGGCCGATACCACTAGATTGGGCCGTCTAATGGTATTAGCTCCACTTGCGGTTTGCTGGAATGGCCCTCCTAAAGGCCTCACCGTGGGTTTGTTGGGCTTCTTCCTCACGGAAGACACAGCCTGGGGCGCTAACCCATACTGCTCCCGGGATACCGTCTACATTCCGGCTGGGGGCACGGTGGCGCAGTCGGTAGCGCTGTCGCCTCACAGCTAGAAGGTCCTGGGTTCGATTCCCGCAGGGGACGCTGTGGGCGCTGGGGGCGTGTTCTCTCCTCCGCGTCATCAGTGCCCACACCCTAGGTGGGGTTGGCGAAAGGGCCTTTCTGTGTGGAGTTTGCATGTTCTCCCCATGTCTCCTAGGGTAGGTACCCTCACAAAAAACATGCAGTAATCCTGGTCACTATACTGCCTCCCCCTGGCCAGCTGGGGCGCCTGATGGAGGGGAAGGGAACTGGTTGGAATAACGTGCTCCTTCCACGCGCTACGTCCAACCAGGGAAACTCTCCCCTGTCAGGTGATAAGAAGGTCAGACGGCTCTCATGCATTGAAGGAGGCACGAGCTCGGCCCTGGTCTCCCTAGGTTGGCAGAGGGAAGGTAGTGCCCAGGATTACACGCTTAGGCATTGGCACTAGGGTGAAAAAATAGGGGTTACAAAATCGTGGGATAAAAATTTAGAAGAAGAAAAAAAGAAAGAAAAAAGAGAAGTAAAAATAAAAAATACATTCCGGCTGTCACCAGTCTCTCCTGTGGTCACCAAACTATTCCTGGTTGTCACATAGTCTATTCCTATGAGCCACTATAAATAGAATAACTAATAAAGAAAAACATCACATGGATGCAACTGGGACGTATCATCAGTGTTGTAGCCTGGGGTCATCGGGTGTTTCGGGTCTCGCGACATACAACATACACCCTCGCCCAGGTGACCCAGCCAGGGTTGATCAAGCCCCGACTTACGTCCCAGTAGCTACTGTACCCACGGTCAGTCCTATAGGGCAAGACAGGGCCACTCAGTCCGCTTCTCCGGAAATACTCTGCCGGGACTCGGGGAGGCTCTGGCACGTGGAGGGACTAGGCTATGTGGGTTGTCTCCTGGCCGGGCTCCTCCTTCGTCTCACCAGGTCCAGGACCTGAGCACTGCGCCAGGCGCATGTGTGTACATGTGTGTTCGCGATGCGTTGTGAGCTTGTAGATCGGCTAATTTCAAACATTTTAGTACTTTTACTTTTGATACTTTAAGTATATTTTGCCAATACTTTTGTACTTTTACTCAAGTAACATTTTGAACACAGGCCATTTACTTGTAACAGAGTCTTTTTTACATTGTGGTATTGCTACGTTTACCTAAGTAATATATCTTGAGTACTTTCTCCCGCCGCTGTGCGCAGGTTTGACCGCATCTCTCACACCAGAGAGACCATGAACAGGGACGGCCTCAGGTCTCTGTCCTACCGGGTGGTGAGGACGGACAGAGAGGCTCTCTACACCATGGTGACCGCGGACATCGGCAAGCCCTGAGGGACGCCGCCAACACGCACCAAAGACATGGACAGAAACACCAGAAGAAGAAACTCTGTGTTTTCATTGGCTAATGTTTTCACAAAATGTAGAAAAGAATGGTCTCCAGTAATATGTAAAGTATACATGATTAGAACATGCTTAATTGATTCATTGTCACTCAGATAATCGCAATTAATGATTTAATTGTGTGTTTGGCGTTGAACACATGAATACAAATTTCATTTTCTGTTTGCCTTATAGGCTTCATAATCCAAAATTGCCCAGGGCAGGTATGACTAAACTTAAATATACAAAGAAATTATTGACATATTTATATTATATTTAATAACTGTATACATGTAAAAATAGCAGAAATAGCTGATCTACAAGCTTACAACGTGTCACGAAGTGACGTTGTAAGCTTGTAGATCTGCTTTTTTTAAATATTTGAAATGATTGGATTTCTTTTTCTTTTTACATTTTGGAAGAACTAGCCAATGTAACAATGATCTCTCTTCCTGTCTCCAAATGGACGAGTGGAGGAGCAGAGCGCCTCCTAGTGGAGGAGCTGGAGATGGAGTGTGAACTGAAAACAAAAACAAAAATGTGCCTTTAAGACATTCACACATCAGAGACTTGTGTGACTGTCTGTGTGTATGTGTGTATGTATGTATGTATGTTTGTGTGTGTGTGTGCGGGCGTATGTGTGTGTGTGTGCGTGCATGTGTTTGTGTGTTCTTTTTCCTTGCTGGACCATCAGAAAGGGGGGGAGTTCTGTGGAAGGGGTCGTGATCTTTGACCCTAGCTGTGACCTTTCTATTTTGTTGTTGTGTATTTGCACCCGCAACCCCATTGGTCAGCCCAGTGAACCCATGAGCCTTATTCTTCTTCCTTCTGACAGGAAGTCAGATCAGAACCATCAACCCAACGCTGTTCCATTTCTCACTAATTATCTTTCTCTTCCTACTGACAAGTGTGTGTGTGTGTGTGTGTGTGTGTGTGTGTGTGTGTGTGTGTGTGTGTGTGTGTGTGTGTGTGTGTGTGTGTGTGTGTGTGTGTGTGTGTGTGTGTGTGTGTGTGTGTGTGTGTGTCAGCAGACTTGGGTCAAAATGTTACTGCATATCGTTGCTGTCGGGCAGAAGCCTTGTATCTCCATATCTCGACTTTTTAATGATTGGTTCATAGATTCATGCCGTACTTCCTCATAGGAGAGTTTCGGTTCACACTAAAGTAGTGGAAAATAGCCGATCTACAAGCTTGTAGATCGGCTAGTTTCACTATTTTAACACATCGAGTGCCAGAGGTTTTTAAAAACAGAGTACATCCAGTGCCAGTGTTTCTTACCGTTTACGCCGATCGAGCTGTAGATCCTCCACGAGGACCCGGATGTAAACAAAGGGTGTCTGGGCGAATGGTCGAGGGTCCCGTCTAACGACTAGAACGAAAATATTTCTAGCGTGATCCGCCATTGCTGAGTGATCGCCCGTCGAAAATGGCTTGTTTTGACCACTGTAAAAAAGTATGGAGATATGGACCTTTTTTCTTTTTACCAAATCCTGTCATTGGAGTGGATGGTAGTGACGTTTTTTGGGCTGACGTCACATTCGGATCATTCCTAAGTTGCGTTAGAGCGTCCCTTGTGGAATAAATAAAAAAGGAAATTGAAAATACAAATTCTGGTTTATGGCACTCAACTCAATACTCACTCAACGGGTGTATTTGTAAAACACGAAGATTCTCGTGTTTTTTGGCACTCAATGTGTTAAAATGTTTTTCAAATAACTGGGTTTTGGACATGCTAGGTTTCCACCCCGACGGTAATTAAATCGTTGTTTGTATGTTTTTGTCTTTGCTTTGATGTCCACAAGGTGGCTGATGATGATGCTTTGTTCCAGACAGAGTTGTTTTATCCTGTGATTGTATTAATGCTTTAGTCCAAAGCCCACCAGCAAGGCACATGAGGAGGAGAAAAACCAACTAGTAACAGTATTCTCTGGGTTTTTTCTCTGAACGGTCCAGACCGGTTCCTTTTGTCGCCCGGTTTAACATAGCAAAGAGTTTTTAGAAAACAACTGAAATGCAAAGAGAAGCCGTTCGGATTATCGTCGGATCGTTAGTGGATCTGTCAGCCTTGAATCAACAGTGTGACTGTGCAATTATTTTTTTATACTTTGGCTGTTCACAAAAATAGCAGATCTACAAGCTCATAGCGTGCGCTACGAACTTGTAGATCTGCTATTTTTGAAAGATCTTGAACATTTGTGCAAATCTTTTTTTAACGCAAATCTTTGCTTCTAGGGGGGTCCCTGGAACAACATATTTTGATGGGGATCGGCGGCCAAAAAGGTTTGGGTGAAAAAGTATAATATATTTATATTTGCACACATTTTCAATATTCTTAAAGAAATGGCAGATCTAAAAGCTCATAGCGCGGCACCGAGTGCTGTGCTATGAGCTTGTAGATCTGCTATTTTCGAATAGCCAAAGAAATCTAAAATGACAGATGCGTTCACGGATTCTATGGGTTAAGAGAGTATGCCTTTTGAGCTGAGGAGCGCTGTAGACATCATGTCCATAGTGTGGACATCATGTCCATAGTGGACATCATGTCCATAGTGTGGACATCATGTCCATAGTGTGGACATCATGTCCATAGTGTGGACATCATGTCCATAGTGTGGACATCATGTCCAGTGTGGACATCATGTCCATAGTGGACATCATGTCCATAGTGTGGACATCATGTCCATAGTGGACATCATGTCCATAGTGGACATCATGTCCATAGTGTGGACATCATGTCCATAGTGGACATCATGTCCATAGTGTGGACATCATGTCCATAGTGTGGACATCATGTCCATAGTGTGGACATCATGTCCATAGTGTGGACATCATGTCCATAGTGGACATCATGTCCATAGTGTGGACATCATGTCCATAGTGGACATCATGTCCATAGTGTGGACATCATGTCCATAGTGTGGACATCATGTCCATAGTGTGGACATCATGTCCATAGTGTGGACATCATGTCCATAGTGTGGACATCATGTCCATAGTGGACATCATGTCCATAGTGTGGACATCATGTCCATAGTGGACATCATGTCCATAGTGTGGACATCATGTCCATAGTGGACATCATGTCCATAGTGTGGACATCATGTCCATAGTGGACATCATGTCCATAGTGTGGACATCATGTCCATAGTGGACATCATGTCCATAGTGTGGACATCATGTCCATAGTGTGGACATCATGTCCATAGTGTGGACATCATGTCCATAGTGGACATCATGTCCATAGTGGACATAGTGGACAAGATGTCCATAGCGTTCATCTACATTATTAGCACAAATATCTTATCTGAAACGATGTGAACTTGGACTTCTCAAAAATTACCGGGTCGTCAGACACAATCAGGAGGATCAGAAGAGCAGCGCTTCTTTCCAGCTTGAAGCGTCCAGGAGGCTGCACCCAAAAAATGGCAGCACGATGCTCTGCGCTTTACCATAGAAATGCATGGAGGACTGGCGCTGCCAACTCTAAATGCATTCTATGTTGACATGTGCTCCTTAAAGATCCTAGAATGTCCCCACAATGTCCTAAAATGTCTCCAAAGTGTCCCAATGCACCGGCTTCGAATGCTATCAATGCATTGAATGGGAGATTATCACGTTGTATCAGACCTTTGAATGGGCGAAGTAGGCGACCTACTACCTACCCGCGATTTATCAGACCATTCATTTAGGAGCTACTGACCTACTTGGAGGCAGAGCAGTCCCCACAACAATATTTACGATTCTGTGCCTATCGGTACATAACTCGTACGGCGCTGAGTAGGCACAGGCGAACGTCACACCGTTCAGGACGGCAACTCGGTCGCCTTAGCTCCCTCGGTGGTCCTTCACGGGGTGACAGTTCGCCTGTGACTGACGGCCTCCGTCATGGTCCCAAACCAAAAGCGAAACCTAAACTGAACTATTAAGTCATGTCAGTTGGTAGGTCAGTATGTCTTGATAACACCCAAATGAATGGTCTGATAAATCGCGGGTAGGTAGTAGGTCGCCTACTTCGCCCATTCAAAGGTCTAATACACTCGCCTATTTCCCCATTCAATGCATTGATAGCATTCGAATCAGGTGCCCAATGTCTCCTTGTCGTAAAATGTCCCCAAAGTGCCCTTAATTTCCCCAGTGTCCCTATGTCCCCTTGTCCTAAAATGTCCCCAAAGTGCCCTTAATTTCCCCAGTGTCCCTATGTCCCCTTGTCCTAAAATGTCCCCAAAGTGCCCTTAATGTCTCCAAAGTGTCCTTATAATAAGTGCGTTGAGGCAACTAGTTGAGAAGGACTGTGGAAAAAATATTCCCTGGGTCCAAAATATATTATTTTAAAATGTATATTTTGTGTTTAAGAGATTGTAGTGTCATAATGATACACAATGTTATGCCAGCAGTCAAAATGTCATTGATTGGATGGACTTGTAATATTTATATTATTGTAAAAAAAAAAAAAGCATATGATTGGCCATGTCTTAATATAAATTGAATTATTTTTGGGCTGTACAATGTGGACAAAATCAATCAATATTTTTGACCAAATACCTTGATAGAGATATTTTGACGGTGATGGTAATTTTTTCAAATAATTATTCAAATGTATTATTTATTATAAATAAATATTTTTGCTATTTTTGAAGATTTCTGGCAAGGTGGCGGTTTAATACATAAAAAAAAAAGTAAATTTCATATCACAACATTACGATATCCCAAATCCCAGACGATTTCTACGATATATTTCCAAGTTCTAGTTATGCCGTCTACTTTTCTCAGACCAGATTGTTGTTGCAGTTTGTCCAACAAACCAAAACAAATGGACTTCATATGTGTACAAAAAAAGAATCGGTCCTTGACATGAAACATTTTGAGAACCACGTCTAGACATTTCATAACCCTTTAAGACCGGGAACGCATCTGTGTCATTTTTAGATTTATTTGGCTATTCAAAAATCGCATATCTACAAGCTCATAGCACGGCACCAAGTGCTGCGCTACGAGCTTGTAGATATGCGATTTTTTTTTTAATTGTGAAAATTCGCGCAAATCTTTTAATATATATGTATATATTATTTTTTAAAGCGAACATTTTTTACTCCAATCGCTTCTGGGGGGTCCCTGGAACAACATATTCTGGCGGCCAAATACATATCATTTTGGGGGGTCCTTAACATGAAAGAAGTTTGAGAACCACTGATATTATAGCAACATAAGTTTAAAAAAAAAACTGTTAGGATTTAGAAGACATTTTGTAGAATCCCCCAGAATCAAAGATTTGAGTTACAAATGTTCGCTTTAAAAATGTATATATGTTCAAAGATTTGCACAAATTTTCACGATTTTTCAAAAATAGCTGATCTACAAGCTCGTAGCGCGGCACTCGGTGCCGCGCTACGAGCTTGTAGATCTGCTATTTTTTTAATAGGCAAAGAAATCTTGAAGTGACACAGATGCGTTCCCGGTCTTAATGGGGTCAAAGTTACTACATTACCACTAGTTGGACTGTTGTGTCTGCTCACCTGAATGTATTTACCATGCTGTTCAACCATGCTGTTAATTAGGGCAGGGTGTGTGTGTGTGTGTGTGTGTGTGTGTGTGTTCAAGTTGTGTTTAATTTGTGTAGTTGTTTTGTGAAAAATAATTCAATCAAACATGGCCTTAAAAAAATATATGTTATTGTCCATTTTGTACCGTTTTTATTCTGTTCTGTTCTATCCTGCACAGTGAAATCCTCAGCGTTCAATTTAACTCTGAGTTAAACTCACGCTGAGAATTATTTTGCTGTGTCATCCTGTTATGTTTTCTGAAAGCGACAGACAATTCATGGAAATGTGTTTTTCTATTATAAATATGTTGAATCAAATTACCTAAAATATATTCAACTCAACAAGCTGTGATTGGTTACTTCTCTTTCTTTAATTCCCTGGTCATACAATGTATGCATACTATGTTTTACATTTCATTATTCCATTTTCAGTTATCATATTCTATCATATTAAAATATTGTACTTTTACTCCACTACAATTATTTGAAAACTTTAGTTACTAGTTACTTTGTAGATTATTATTTCAAAACATACATTAACCACTTCAACCCTATATACATTTCTGCCATTTGAGAATAGCCGATCTACAAGCTCACAATGCGTCGGGATGTGACGCATTGTGAGCTTGTAGATCTCCTATTTTCAAAAGGATTTCATATATTTGAAAACTTGTGAAATGGGACACACTGCATAATGAGTACTTTCAACTTTTGTACTTTAAGTTAATTTTGATACCAATACTTTTGTACTTTTATTCAAGTACATTTTGAATTCCAGACTCTTTGAAGAAAGTGACACTGAAAATCAAGCAGGTAGTGGATACCTCTGCGACCACTGCAAACAGAAATGTTTTGGTTACATATTTTTTCCCCATTTTTTGTTTCAAGTTACTCTATATTGTTAATTTGTGGTAGTAATCATTGCTATGTGTAACCCATTTGAGCCATATAGGGCTACTAGAAATGTGATTTAGAGGTGTAGTGCGTAGCGTGTAGCATGTTGTTCCCACCGCGGGGCGCACTACACTTTCTCCATATCTTCAGGAACTGCATCCTGTTCTGTAATTTTCACTTCCGTTGAGATCGTTTTGGTTCCTGAGAACAAGCTGTGACAAACAGTGGTATGTAAAACACACATAATAATCATGTGTTGATTATATCGAGAAGTTCTGTTTACCACTTTTACAGTACATTTAGAAGATAGCTATAACAGCAGCAACGTTGTGAAGCATCTGCTTAGTCTAAATGTAAGTGCTCACTGTTATTAAAATACAAACTATAAAAATTGCTAAAATACAGAAAATGAATGGTCATACGTTCATAAAGCATAATTCATAATCATTTCATGATATAAATATTTGGGTCATAATTTATTTCATGTAAGGTTAAAACATTTAAAACATGATGTGATTAAAACTTTCTGGGGAGGAACAAAGTTCCCTGTCTGTCAGTAGCACTAAATTAGACCATTACTGATTGATTCATGATTTCATGTCATTACTGACAGGTGGTGCAAACAAACCTGTTGACTGAGCTCTGTAAACTTGCTGTTTAATGTGATATCGTGCTGCTAAAGTTATTAAAGACGTCTGAAACCAAGGACAGTCGGTCAAAAGGACATTCTAAGGACTTTAAGCAACCCAAGAACGAAGAACCTCTTTTCCACAACAAGCGGCCAACGAGTTATTCTATTTTTAGATTTTGCTTCGATGTTGCTGTTGTGTTTGATGGACACTCTTAACCTTTGGCTATTCACAAATAGCAGATATACAAGCTCATAGTGCGGCACTCGGTGCAAAAAACAAAATCTTTAAAATGTGTGCAAACTGTCAAATGTCTCAAAAAATGTCTTTATTTTTCCTGAAAAATGTGAATATTGTTTCTCTATCAGTGGTGCTCAAACTTATTCTTGTCAAGGACCGCACAAATTTTGGCCACCGATCCCCATCAAAATATGTTGTCCCCCCCCCAGAAGCAAAGATTTGAGTTAAAAGATTATTCAAATATCCTATTTTAGATCCTATTTTTTATATCTGAGTTGCGATACCAACCCTTGACAGCCCATACATCCAAACGGAAAAGTCTGATCTGATTGTATCGATTGTCCTCTTTGTATCTGCCAAGTGTTTGTTTCATAAAAATCCACCATAGACATGATGTTATGAGCTACTTTCTGTCAATACCCCTACTCTACACACCCTCTCTCTCTCTCTCTCTTAGTAACTGAGATCAAATCGGCCAGATTTGGTCTCAGTTACTAAGGTGGTGACTGGATTTGAACCAGTACACTCCTACAAGTTATTCTACGGATATCAACCAATTTATCCGCTGTCTCAACTTACCGGGACACTTCACGTGAGTGGGAATCGAACCCAGGACCGCTCGGTTATTGGACAGATACTCAATCAGTGAGCTATCTGTTGGCTGACAAATACAGCTTTCTTTGTGCTTTTAAGTTGATGTTCTGGAAGCCAGCCTGCAAAGTAAAGCATCACAGTAAAGAATCGAACCCATGGCCTCTGGATCATGTATACAGCGTCTTATCCATTCACCTAGAGCTGTGTCTATAGATTCTGTGGTTCTAAAACATGTTGTTGTCATGGCCTCCCCCAATGTGAACAGATGTAGTGTCAGGGCCCCCCATGAAAAAGATTTATATTTACAAAAAAAAAGAAGAAAAAAAACTAAATAACTAAAAGTATATATATTTATTCCAAATGTGTTGATATTTTCACACAATGTCAGGGTTAAGAATCGAACTCACAACCTTCTGTTTCTCAGGCAGGCTCTTAATCCAGCAGGCCATTGTGCCATGTTAAAGATTGAAGGCCAAATAGACAAGACAGAAAAGACAGAGGCTTGTTTCCATTGTGGTTCATAAACATTCAAACATATAGACAAGCAACAACAAACCAGAGACAAAATAATATGTTGTTAAAAGCTTTTTCTTTTTTGTATTGTTGTGTGTTGTTCGTCAAAGAGGAATGAAGACCAGAACACAGACAGGTAGTCAATAGCTCAGTGTGTAAAACACTGCCTACATGATCCAGAGACTGAACACACACACCCAGAAACCCTTAAAGCAACACAGAAAGCGGTGAATTTCAGGCTGTACTGATGGCGTAGTGGACTAAGTCATGGTCACAAGGACTAGCAATGCTAGGACTAGTTGGCGCGGTCCCAGTCCCAGTCCTAGCCCTATATACATTTCAGCCATTTTAAAATAGCAGATCTACAAGCTCACAATGAGCTTGTAGATCTGCTATTTTCAAAGAATTTGTTTGCATTCGAAAACTTGAAATGGGAAGTTCTGCAATGTGCAAGGTTATAAAGGTTCATGGTTATAAAGGGTCTAAAGGTTTTAAAGGTTCTAAAGGCCTAAGGTTCTAAAGGTTTAAGGTTTTAAAGGTCTCAGGTATTTTTAGCAATTAAAAGTGAAATATCTTTGAAATTACAATTGTTTTCAACAATGTAAATGGTAGCCGATATGTCCTAAGTACGCCGAACGTTGTAGAGTTGGAACGGAGTTTGTAGCTAAAAGTATGAAGTAGGACTAGATAGGGGTCAAAAAACAGTCAGAAATGAGTCAAGCTTTAGTAAATGTAAGTTGTGTAAAAAAAAAAAGTCTGACTATACTAAGGTATTATTTGTTTAAGTCAGAGTCATAAGTTTACAAAATGTACTAAAGTACAGTGAATGTCTGTGCGTTTTGTCTCCATCACTGAAAATAACATACAGAACCTTTATTACATTAATAATAACTAGCCCATACCCGGTCGACCCAAGACAGACAGAGGTTACTCCAATTATATAGTAGGATACCTATTAGATTTTAAAAGTGTTGCACAGGGACACCCTGACATACTGCCATAAGCGGGCCTTGAACCAGCAACCTCTGACTCACAAGTCAGCCACTTCATCCATTCACCTACAACCATGTCTTTAATGCTGATTCTAAAACACCTTTTTGTCAAGGACCCCCATGTGGAAAGATATAGTGTCAGGGTACCCCATGAGAAAGATTTATATTTAAAACGTTTAGAATATAAATATTTATTCCAAATTTGTCAAGATGTTGGAGATACTTTCATAAAATGTCATGAACAGGAATTGAACCTGTAACCTTCTCTGCCTCAGGCAGGCTTTTAGTCCACCGAGCCACTGAGCCGTACCATGGCTCGAAGGCCAAATAGATGACAGAAAAGGCAGAGGCTTGTTACCATTGTGGTTCATAAACATTCAAACATCTAGACAGCAGCACAACAAACCATAGACACAATATTATGCTGTTAAAAGTTTTTTTTTTTTAATTATTATTATTGTTGTGTGTTGTTCCTCAAAGAGGAATGAAGACCATGTCATGTCAATCCAGTTGATGGCTCAGTATGTAGACACATTGCCTACATATCCAGAGGCCGTGAGTTCAAACCCCACTCACTCTTTACCCTGAACCTTTCCTTTACAGAAGAGGTTCAGGGTAAGGAGTGAGTGAGGTTTGAACACACACACCCAGAAACCCTTAAAAGCAACACAGAAAGCAGTGACTCTCAGGGCTACAGATGGCGTAGTGGACTAAGTCATGGGCACAAGGACTAGCATGGCTAGGACTAGTTGACCGGCCCCTTGTAGGGTTACTGACGAGGGTCCCTATGTCGGTTAGTAGGTTACTCACTCAAGTGGGTGTGGGGAGTGGGCGCGGGGGCTTCTCTCCCCCCGTGGTTTCCAGACAATAAAGCGGAGGGGTTATAGAAAAGATATAAACGGGCAGCTGAACTATTACAGAAAGAGGAAGGAAGGGGTGGAGCTAGAGAGAGGAAGTGGCGGAGCTAGAGGGGCGGTGTTAGATAGAGGAAGGGTCGGAGCTAGAGAGAGGAAGGGGTGGAGCTAGATGGGCAGAGCTAGAGAGAGGAAGGGGTGGAGCTAGAGGTGGGAGCCAGAGAGGAAGGGGTGGCGCTAGAGACAGGAAGGGGCGGAGCTAGAGAGGAAGGGGTGGAGATATAGGAAGGGGTGGAGCTACAGGGGCGGAGCTAGAGAGAGGAAGGAGCGGAGCTAGCAACAGGAAGGGGCGGAGCTAGCGACAGGGAGAGAGAGAATACAGAGATAATATAGAGACACTAACACTATAATATAGAGACACTATAATACAGAGAGAGATAATATAGACACTATAATATGGAGACACCAACACTATAATATAGAGACACGATAATATAGAGACACCGACACTATAATATAGATAATATAGACACCATAATATAGACACCATAATATAGACACTATAATATAGAGACACTAACACGATAATATAGACACTATAATATAGAGACACGATAATATAGACACTATAATATAGAGACACTAACACTATAATATAGAGATAATATAGACACTATAATATAGAGACACTAACACGATAATATAGACACGATAATATAGAGACACGATAATATAGAGACACTAACACGATAATATAGACACGATAATATAGAGACACGATAATATAGAGACACCGACACTATAATATAGACACTATAATATAGATAATATAGACACCATAATATAGACACTAACACTATAATATAGACACGATAATATAGAGACACCGACACTATAATATAGATAATATAGACACTATAATATAGAGACACTAACACTATAATATAGAGATAATATAGACACTATAATATAGACACGATAATATAGACACTATAATATAGAGACACTAACACTATAATATAGAGATAATATAGACACTATAATATAGACACGATAATATAGACACTATAATATAGAGACACCGACACTATAATATAGATAATATAGACACTATAATATAGAGACACTAACACTATAATATAGAGATAATATAGACACTATAATATAGAGACACTAACACTATAATATAGAGATAATATAGACACTATAATATAGAGACACTAACACGATAATATAGACACGATAATATAGAGACACCGACACTATAATATAGATAATATAGACACTATAATATAGAGACACTAACACTATAATATAGAGACACTAACACTATAATATAGAGATAATATAGACACTATAATATAGAGACACTAACACTATAATATAGAGATAACAGACACTATAATATAGATAATATAGACACGATAATATAGACACTAATATAGACACTATAATATAGAGACACTATAATATAGAGACACGATAATATAGACACTATAATATAGAGACACTAACACTATAATATAGAGACAAGATAATATAGACACTATAATATAGAGACACTAACACTATAATACAGAGAGAGACACTATAATACAGAGAGACACTATAATACAGAGAGACACTAAAATACAGACACTATAATACAGAGAGACACTAAAACACTATAATACAGAGAGAGACACTATAATACAGAGAGACACTATAATACAGAGAGACACTATAATACAGAGAGAGACACTATAATAAAACACTATAATACAGAGAGACACTATAATACAGAGAGAGACACTATAATACAGAGAGACACTAAAATACAGACAGACACTATAATACAGAGAGACACTAAAATACAGACACTATAATACAGAGAGACACTAAAACACTATAATACAGAGAGAGACACTATAATACAGAGAGACACTAAAATACAGACAGACACTATAATACAGAGAGACACTAAAATACAGACACTATAATACAGAGAAACACTATAATAAAACACTATAATACAGAGAGAGACACTATAATAAAACACTATAATACAGAGAGAGACACTATAATACAGAGAGACACTATAATACAGAGAGAGACACTATAATACAGAGACACTGTAACATTTTTGGAGTAAGAATTTGAACGTGTCCTGAAAGTCAGGGGACACATAAACCTGGTAATACGAACAGGGTTGTCATAAAGTAATCATTCAGAACCATATATTAGGACCCCAGTTCAACATGAACGAAACAGCTTTCCAATGATCCAACTCCCATGAAACCCACTGGCCTCCAACTCTTTTTAACTCTTTGGCCTCCAACTCCAAACCATGTGTCCTTTTAACTCTTTGGCCTTTCTTTTCTTGGTACCCCTCCATTCCTCTCAGGTGCATAACGCAGCTGCTGGGGAAAAAAGAAGAAAAAACCGTGTTATAAAGATAAATAAGAAAGCTGCAGTGGGCACGTTCCATTCCAAAGTGATATAAATGTCCAGTGTCCTTTAGTGTACTAGATTTTCAGGTGGCCTTAGGAGCACTTCACCCATGTTCAACCCCATAGTCATAATTGATCCACTCTAATGCTCGTAAAAAGTGCCACCATTTATGTCTACTCTCAGTCAGAGGAGGGCAGTGGACAGCTCAGAAACCTGCCTACCAGTGACATCACATGTCATCATTTGCAATGTCCATTAGCTTGAAATGATGTCACTGGTAGGCAGGTTTCTGAGCTGTCCACAGGCAAAGACCACCTCTGAGAACCATTGAGTGAGACAGAAATGGCGCCATCTTATGGCATTACAGAGGAGCACTTATATGACGTTAAGGTTGGAAATGGGTGAAGTCAGGGGCGCCGGAATGAAATATGACCTGGGGGCATGCATGTGGACCGCATGCGCTTGGGGGACTGGACTGATTTCATTATTTATTTAAAAAATATATATAGTGGGGGGACACAGTGTCCTTTAATTAAACAGGCGCGTGAAGTGCTTCTTTAAGAGTGGATGCATTTTCCATCAGGATCATTCCATGACGAGGAAAATGCATCCATTCTTATTTACTTGATAGAAGATAAAATACTTAATTAAATTAAATATCCGTCATCGCCCAGTTGAAGATCTTGGTCGCGGATAGCATTCACCGGATCATATTTTCTGAGTTGGTCCAGGCGGGTTGTCTTAACAGATTAGAGAGAAAATGGTTAGTGTGCTAAAGTGTGCATGTCAAAGTGCTAAAGTGTGCATGTCAAATGGACAGAATATTAGCACATTTTTTAAGTACAAATGTAATGAATTTTAATACCTTTTTATCAACTCTACTTTATGGTCAAATACGACCATTACTGTGTCAAAACTAATCAACAAACAATGCCATTAAACAAATTGTCTAAATGAATTGTCAAATATTGACTAAGAAATAAATATCCCACATATCATTTCAAGATGTTCTGAACTTGTAGATCGGCTATTTTCACATTACTTTCTATTCTATTATTATTATTATAATTTTTTGGGTATTTTTACTTTACTGGAGTTTTTCCAATTGTCTTTACTTTTACTTCTACTTGTACTTCTACTCCACTACATCTCAGAGGCAGATATTGCAGATTTTACTCCACTACAATTATTTGAAAACTACTTTGCAGATATAAATGATTATATTATAAAACATACATTAACCACTTCAGCCCTATTTTATACGTAGGCTATTTGAAAATAGCCGATCTGTGAGCTTGTAGATCTGCTATTTTCAAACATTTTAGTACTTTTACTTTTGGTACTTTAAGTACATTTTCATACCTTTCAATACTTTTGAACTTTTACTGATTTTACATTTTCAATTATATTATTCTATTCTAATTATATTCTAATATTACAGCAACATAAGTTTTTTCCAAAAACTGTTAGGATTTAGAATACATTTGTAGAATCCCCCAGAAGCAAAGATTTCAGTTACAAATGTTCACTTTAAAAATATATATATTCAAAGACCCACAATTTCACGTTGGCCTCTTCTGCTCCGAGTAGTTATATTATTCTATTCTAATTATATTCTAATATTACAGCAACATAAGTTTTTTCCAAAAACTGTTAGGATTTAGAATACATTTGTAGAATCCCCCAGAAGCAAAGATTTCAGTTACAAATGTTCACTTTAAAAATATATATATATTCAAAGACCCACAATTTCACGTTGGCCTCTTCTGCTCCGAGTAGTTTAACCCCTTCTCGTCCAAAAGTTTGTCGAGAGTAATTTTGAGACTGCCTTGTGAAATACCTTTGATGAAGCTGCTCCGCACAGAAAACAGTCTCTGTTCTGGACGACTGTTGTGAAAATAGAAAACAGAACTCTGTAAGAATCATCATCAGGTTTTGATTAATCTACTTCATGTCTTTGTTGTTAATCCTGTTGGCTCCATTTTATGGTTGAACTGTTGAGCTTCTGTGTTTTAAATCTCTCAAGAGGATCATTGTCAAAAGAAGAGGTCCATTAAAATACTACTTTTCTTTTCTAGTCATAGTCAACAACAAGCATGTTTGACAGGTTCACCAATAACATACTGTGTTTCACTAGCAGAATACAGTGGATAAACATCAGGGTGTATTGGATGTTTCTATACCATAAACATCAGGGTGTATCGGGTGTTTCTATACCATAAACATCAGGGTGTATCGGGTGTTTCTATACCATAAACATCAGGGTGTATCGGGTGTTTCTATACTATAAACAAGCTCATGACACGTTGGTGACCAGAATCACTGGTCTAGTAGTACACTGGTTCTCAGCATATGGGGCCCAGGGACCCCCAGGGGTCCTTGAGGGTGTTCGAAAATAGAGGGGTCCTCAGATAGATTATTGATAGTTAGGAAGTTAGGAACCAAATGGACCCTTTCGGGAGTGTATTTTGTACGCTGTGTGTCCATTATACCCATAAGGGTCCATGTGGTTCCATTTGTACACTCTCAGAGTTCAAATAATAACAAAAGGATTTAAAGGAAAATCTTATTTTCTATGAAGCCTTGAATTCATAGAATTCTGGGGACCACCTCAAGGTCTCCTGGGGGGTTGCCGGAACCCCACTTTGAGAGCCAGCGGCCAATGTTGTCCTCCACTGACCTGGACGTCAGGGACTGTCCATCTTCGTTGTCGGGTGGTGATGATGATGATGATGGTGGAAGGTGGGAGGTAGGGAACCATGGTGTCAAGTGGAACCATGGTTCCAGTGGACACCATGGTTCCACTGGACACCATGGTTCCAGTGGACACCATGGTACAGATCTGTACCATGGTGTCCACCATGGTACAGATCTGTACCATGGTGGACACCATGGTACAGATCTGTACCATGGTGGACACCATGGTACAGATCTGGCAGAGCAGATCTGGCAGAGCAGATCTGGCAGAGGGCAGATCCGGTAGGACGGCGGTGACAGGAGGAGATGGATCTGGACCCGGTTGAGGCTGCAGGTTTCAGATGGTTCTGCTGGTGGAGGTCGTTCAGAGCTTTGACCAAACCGTCTGCAAACGCCTCCTGCTCCTCCATGTCGTTTCTGTAGAGAGACGACAACAGATCTGACTGGGGTCGCTATAATGGAGAATATACGGACATTATCGCGAGTGGCTGCAAGGGAGGAAAGTAAGTGCAACATTAGCACACGTCCTGTGTGTGTCTGTGTCTGTGTGTGTGTGTGTGTGTGTATGTGTGTGTGTGTGTGTGTGTGTGTGTGTGTGTGTCTCTGTCTGTGTGTGTGTGTGTGGGGGGGGGGGGCATGACGGCCCCCTTGTGTTTCACGGATGTATAATAAGACCATCCAGGTACACATACCTGTTCCTGACCCATAGAGGACATGCTGGGAGAGGACCCTGAAGACAAGGAGGTGACCCTCATCTGACCCATAGAGGACATGCTGGGAGAGGACCCTGAAGACAAGGAGGTGACCCTCATCTGACCCATAGAGGACATGCTGGGAGAGGACCCTGAAGACAAGGAGGTGACCCTCATCTGACCCATAGAGGACATGCTGGGAGAGGACCCTGAAGACAAGGAGGTGACCCTCATCTGGCTGCTGGTCAACATGGAGACGTTGTTGAGGTCATTCTGCTGGGCGAGCTGGACAGACTGATGACTGAGGAGAGAGACAATAGGAGATGAGGAGATGAGGAGATGAGGACAGTTCATTTTGTGATTGAATACTTTATTAGTCAGACATTATTTGTCAGACATTAAGGCTAAAGGAGAACACAGAACTTCTGATGAACGTTTCCCACACCAAGCACCATAACTATTAATATGATGGTTTAAAAATTGTCCTAACTTAAGTGAATGGCAGACATAATAATAATAATATATTGTATTTGTAACGCAGCCATTACTTTTCAATGGTGTGACATCACCTTCTCTTTACATCTGATGCCATGAATGTGACTGAAGGTTCTATTGTTTGACAATTGTCTGATTCTTCTAATTCATGTACTAGTGTTAGTGAGACATGAGCTACATTCACAAGCAGGATTCAAACGTCCAGAATATGGATGATTACAAATATAAGTTGACTGACTGTAGTGTTATGATCTAGAGGTTAGGTGACTGACTGTAGTGTTATGATCTAGAGGTTAGTTCATTTAGACACTTCAGCTCAGAAATAACCAGACCGTAATGAACCATTAACCATTTATTACCATATAGCTGTTACCATATGTGCAATGATATTGCATCCAAAGTTTGGCGGTGTGACTCTGCTCATGTGATATTACAGATTCCTGTGCAAACATGTGTCAGATCATTCCATCACAACCCCCAGAGCAGAGCATTCAATTCAATTCAATTAGAGTGTCAAATCACAAAGTTGTCTCAACACTTTACATGTAGAGAAGAGACCCGACGATCCCACCCTGAGGAAGCAATTTGCGACAGTGGCAACGAAAAAACTCCCTCTTAACTGGGAGAAAACGTCAGGCAGACCCTAGGCTCTAGGGTGGCGGCCTTCTGCCTCGACCGTGTCGGGGGAAAAGAGAGAGGGAGAGACAGAGGAGAGACAGAAAGCATGAAACATAATACAGTTTAACATAACATTGAACCTTCAATGCATAATTAAACAACCACAACATAGTACAATCCAAAAACGCAGTACAATACACAGAATCATAGAACCACAGAGTACAATACACAGAATCATAGAACCACAGTACAACACAGAATCAACCTATAGAACCACAGTACAATACACAGAATCAACCAATAACAATATGAACTAAAAGCCACAGGGAGGAGGCCGGGGAGGTGGAGGGAATTTGAAAACCTACAGCTGTACAACCGGCACTGACAGCCACACACATAGAATGAACAGAGAACAGAGGCTGCTTAAATGAACCGCCTGAGATGCACTGTGGGTATGAGGGCGTGAGTGAGTTAGCTTGTAGCAAATGAGAATGACAAGGGGTTGAACGTATGCCTTAAAGGAGTACAACTGAATAAGCTTGTTAGCGAATGGGGGGGTACGGGGAGTATGAATGAAGTATATAAACATTCTGCCTTCCGTGTCTACATGAACTAACGTTTACACTGAATGTGACTGACTGTAGTGTTATGATCTAGAGGTTAGGTGACTGACTGTAGTGTTATGATCTAGAGGTTAGGTGTAGGATGTGCTGCGTGATTCAGACCATATAAAGGCTTCAATTAATGCAGACAATCGATGTGCGGTATTACGAATCATATGAGTGAGACTATGAAAGATCATGTGACACTGTGTGTCTGGAGACATAATATATCCACACAGACAGTGTAGGATGGTGAACTACAACTAAACCCTGATTATTAATAGATGGGGGGTGGGGGGGGGGCAGGCTGGGGGAGAGAGGGGAGGAGAAGGGTCTGGGGGAGGGTGGTGGCGAGGCCTGTACTGGTACCTGTACTGGTACCATAGCTGGGCGGGAAGGGGAACTCCTGGTGCATGGACTTGATCATCTGCTGCATCATAAGTCCCACTAGGACATTTCTTTGCTATAATATTAGATTTGTTATTAAATGTAGTTTGAATTAGACACCAGCTGGATCACAGTGAAAAGTACGTTCTTACACTTCAGAGTGTAAGAAGGCCCCGCCCTCTGTGTTATGGATGCAGATCGGGGCTGCATGGCAGCAGGAGCCTGGATGAGCTTCGGCTGTCCTTTCCCACTGAGATCCAGGACCTTATTTGTCGTTTCCTCTCAGGGCCGTTACAGTAATTTAATTAGTTAGGTTAGTTATCCAATATAATTATATTTTTTATGATATGTGACTGCTATGACCTTAACACTGGGAAGAGGCAGGGTGAAGGCAGGTATCCTTGTTCTTTTAAAAGTATTTTAGTTGTGATTTGAATGTTATTAGTATCATCAATAGTCCATGAGGCAGAGCCCCAAAATTGAACAATGATTATCGAAAGAGTGGGCAAAACCATACCTATATTAAATTGTTTATAGGGTCAATATATAAATATATGATAACCTTTCCATGACAGGTGAAAAAATTACAAATTTAAAAAATAGTTATCATAATGAAACTTCCCCTGTTGATTACTTACATGAAGACTGAAGAATGAATGATTTATCGTATTACAAGTTTTCTGAAATTGTATATTTAAATATGCAAATTAGGCATTTAGTCCATGAGCCAGAGCCCCAAAATTGAGCCAGATATTGAATATTCCCTCGTTAAAAACCTTTGACTCCAACATCTTAACAAAATGAAATAAGAATGTTGACTCTGGCTTTGTCCAATGTTCCAATGTTGATTCTGGAAAGTTATGCAAATTCGGGCATATTTTCCTAATGCCTAATTTGCATATTCAAATATACAATTTCAGAAAACTTGCATCTTTGACAGGTGTATTCAACTTCCCCAGTAATCAACTGGGGAAGTTTCATTATGATAACAATTTTTTAAAATGTTGTCATTTTTTCACCTGTCATGTACGTATGGGGAAAATAACAAAATGTGTGATAACTATGATAAAGCTGCTCCTGTGGAAAGGTTATCATATATTGATTTACTTATATTGACCCTATAAACAATTTAATATAGGTATGTTTTTGCCCACTCTTTCGATAATGAAATCTTGTCTGGCTCATGGACTACAAGGACACAGTGATGTTGTGATGTGAATGTTATTAGTATAGTCTGATGGCTGCTCATCAAGGACACAGTGATGTTGTGATGCACTTTGAGCAGCAGAACAACATCCATTCTGAGGCTGTGGTTCAACAAGGTACATTGTAGTGCTTTGTACCTTTTCAGCTTAGTGTCATTCATTGAAGCCACTTTCCTCCACCGACTTGGTCTCTGCCCTCAGGGAGCCAGTCTCAGGTGGTGTTGGCTGCAGCCTCTCTAGTGGCATGGGACCAACAGAAGTGACGTTATAGGGCCAGTAGGGGGTGTCGGTCCAGGTTGAGAGGCCATGGAGACTGAAAGGGTCCGGGTAGGGCGGCTTCATCGCTCCTCCTCCTCCTCCTCCTCCTCCTCCTCCTCCTCCATGGTACCATGGCAGGTTCTCAGGCTAATGATGGAATAATGTAATGTTAAACAGTAAGACATGTACCTCAGTGTGTTTAATGTTAAACACTAAGACATGTACCTCAGTGTGTTTAATGTTAAACACTAAGACATGTACCTCAGTGTGTTTAATGTTAAACAGTAAGACATGGAAACCAAAATGGAACCAAATGGACCCTTACGGGTCTGTAACTCTGAGAGTGTACACATGGAACCATATATATATATCTATATCTGTAGATGTTAAAGTACCATTACTGTTGTTACCCCACAAATCATTAGGCATTACATTTATTTATTCAGCTACTTTCAATAGGGAGTGTAGTGTTTCAGTAAACTATAGGATCATAGAATACAGAGAGAGTATTGTCTCAGTAAACTATAGGATCATAGAATACATAGACAGTGTAGTGTCTCAGTAAACTATAGGATCATAGAATACAGAGACAGTGTAGTGTCTCAGTAAACAATAGGATCATAGAATACAGAGAGACAGTGTAGTGTCTCAGTAAACTATAGGATCATAGAATACAGAGACAGTGTAGTGTCTCAGTAAACTATAGGATCATAGAATACAGAGAGACAGTGTAGTGTCTCAGTAAACTATAGGATCATAGAATACAGAGACAGTGTAGTGTCTCAGTAAACTATAGGATCATAGAATACAGAGACAGTGTAGTGTCTCAGTAAACTATAGGATCATAGAATACAGAGAGACAGTGTAGTGTCTCAGTAAACTATAGGATCATAGAATACAGAGAGACAGTGTAGTGTCTCAGTAAACTATAGGATCATAGAATACAGAGACAGTGTAGTGTCTCAGTAAACTATAGGATCATAGAATACAGAGACAGTGTAGTGTCTCAGTAAACTATAGGATCATAGAATACAGAGACAGTGTAGTGTCTCAGTAAACTATAGGATCATAGAATACAGAGACAGTGTAGTGTCTCAGTAAACTATAGGATCATAGAATACAGAGAGACAGTGTAGTGTCTCAGTAAACTATAGGATCATAGAATACAGAGAGACAGTGTAGTGTCTCAGTAAACTATAGGATCATAGAATACAGAGACAAGTGTAATGTCTCAGTTAACTATAGGATCATAGAAAACAGATTTTTGAATATTCACCTATAATGGTATAATTATAATCAAGTTTGGGGTCCCCACATTGTCTTCCTGTAAAGTGGGGTCTTTGTATAAAAAGGTTGAGAACCACTGCAGTAAAGTATACTTAATGGATCATTTCAGCATTTTCCAACCTTTCTCTGTATGTTTTTAATGTCTAATTTAAGCCTAAAAGAATCACCATGCTGCTGCCTCACTAACCAAGGCTAGCTGCTAGCTTACTTAGCATTAAACTTCTTCATAAACAGCACTACAACGAGTACAGTGTTGCACTAAAGTACCTTTAAAACATTAACACAACATTCTCACAACCCAGCTGGTTGGTTTTACCAAGTATCTGGACTCAAACAATCAAACAAAGTATGTTATGACATGGTTAGCATTAGCATCAGGCTATGTAGCATTAGCATCAGGCTATGGGCCAAGTGGTTTCACAACAACACTAAACTGACTGCATTCTCTTTGTTTCAGGATCACAGTAGGACTCCAATAAGAGAATGGCTCATTAGCTCTGATGTGTTATGGAAATAATCTACAATAAATGACATTCTGTGTGTTTTGCATACCAGTAGTTGTTCTTCACAGCTTGTTCTCATCAACCAAAACAAAACGACCTGGAAGTGAAGTTTACAGCACAGGATGCAGTTTCTGAATATATAGAGAAAGTGTATTGCGCCCTCCAGTGGGAACAACATGCTAAGATAACATTTCCAGTAGCCCTATGACTCATATGGGTATAGATGACCATAGCAATGATAAGATCAGAAATCACAATATAGAGCTTTAACTTAAGGGGGGGGATGATTTAAAGGTAGGGTAAGTGATTTTGTTAAAAAACAAAATCGGTCCCAGGGGTCTCTCCAGCTCTTTAGTAAACAGAATATAGTACATTTTCAGGTAGGTGACAACATTTAAGCCAATCAGGAGAGGGCATTGAAAATGCATTTTCGGTTTAAGAGCTGGAGACTCCTTTTACTGAAAAAAAACACTATAGCAATGAGTACTATCAGAATAGGGCTATTTAACACTTATATTAACCAAAGTAAATCACTTACCCTACCTTTAACCAAATATTATAACTCAACACCTTTCAAATAACCAATTATGCACAGAGCTGATAAGTATATATCTGGATACAGCGTCTTCGTACACATTCATATTGAAGTAATCTTTAAAGATTACTAAGTTAAAGCTCTACATTGTGATCCATACTAAAGGCTGATTTCTGTATAATACATGAAACTATTCAATGTGAGAGTTCAAATATAAATGCCAACACAATGAGTAGGGCACAGCGGGGAATTGAACCCCGTCCCAGTAAACCAGGAGCTCCATGCCTGCGCCTTTGTTTTGTGTTTTTTATGTTTTATTTTGTTTTTGGCAGACGACGGATCGCAACGCGACTGACGCAACGCAAAAACCCCTAGCAGCAGCAAAAGGAATAAAAACATGGTTCCTACCTTGAACACCAGTCTTCACTGCATAAAAGCAGCTCTTCACTGAACAAACAGCATAGTTCCTACCTTGAACACCAGTCTTCACTGCATAGAAGCAGCTCTTCACTGAACAAACAGCATAGTTCCTACCTTGAACACCAGTCTTCACTGCATAGCTCTTCACTGCAGCAGCATAGAGTTCCTACCTTACATCTTCTGGTAAGAAGCACCATGGGTCCAGTGGAAGACACTCAACCGCCTGAGAACAGGAATGGGGCGATCAAAAGCCGCTATGGCCAGATGGGGCTACAAAACCGGCCCAACCATCTGTGAATGTGGAGAAGAGGACCATACGATGCAGCACTGCCTTGTCTGCCCTCTACTACCCAACCAGTGCAGCTTAAAAGATCTCGCAGAGTTCAATAATAATGCAAAGGACTGTGTAAAGAAATGGGAAACTGTCATATAACCACATGCTTCAAAGACACGAAAAGAAGAAGAGATCTTCTGGTGGCTTTTCTTCTTTCACTTTATATCCTGAAAAGACAAAGAAAAGAAAAAGTGTTAGTTGTGTAGGCCTACATGACCATGGTCACATTTAGGAAAACGTTAAGTACATTTACTCAAGTACTGTACTTAAGTACAATTTTTACTTTACTGAAGTATTTCCAATTTTCAGTACTTTTACTCCACTACATCTCAGAGATTGTAGCTTGTAGATCGGCTATTTTCAAAGGATTTTTATACATGTGGAAACAAGTGAAATGGGATATTGTACATAATGAGTACTTACTTTTAGTACTCAAGTATATTTTGTACTTTTTCCATCACTGCTTCTAATTACCCCAATTGCAACCAAATGGACCCTTAGTCCATTAGTGGGCATCACAGACCGGTGATGCCCACTACCTTATAGGGAGTGTCTGCTCTGCTCATGCTGTTCCTTCTAGGTGAACAGGGTGGGGCAGTCTACCAACTCCTGGAGGCACTGGGCCCAGGTGCTCTCCAATGAGCCATTAGCAGATTGGTAGACTGCCCCACCCTGTTCACCTAGAAGGAACAGCATGAGCAGAGCAGACACTCCCTATAGAGGAATCCACGGAGCGCTGCCCTGTGCGCAGCCATTGCTGCGGTGTCAACGCTCCGCAGACGCGACACCGCAGCAATGGCCGCCTACAGGCAGCGCGTCTGTGGATTCGTCTATAAGATAGTGGGCATCACAGGTCTAACTCAGAGAGTGTACATATGGTAACCAAATGGACCAGTTCCAGTTGTACGGTCAGAGTTGATGTTAAAGTTTAAGAACCATTGGTTTAGATGACACTATGAGCCGTAGTTTGAAAGCGTTTCCTTCACTCTGTTATACAATATAATGCCTCATTTTGTCCATTTCAAAATCAATAATTCACAGACTAGTTCCCCAAACTGAATTATTTTAAACAAAGCTGTTAAATGTTGGTGGTTAATAATAATGTTTAGTTACCTGCTTGCAAGTGTGGAGAGCTGCTAGAGTTCCAACTGAACCAAGCCGACACCTGGAGTCTGTCTCACACCTGAGCTCTATTTATACCTAATTAATCACTACTCACCACGCCTAGAGCCCACACACACACACAACACACACACACACACACACACACACACACACGACTATACTTGTGAGGACATCAGCATGGGGGAAAATGACACTTTTAATGTTTTGCCATTTTTAACTGTGAGCTTAAAGCCGAAAAATAGCAGATCCACAAGCTCACAACAAGCTTAGATCAGCTATTTTTCGGCGCATGGGTTAGGGTTAGCGCACTGGCAGGCAACTAAGTGTAAATCATGCTGTTTAACTCTAATTCCAACCCCTTCACCTAACCTCTAAACGTCTGATCCTAATCCTAACCCCAGTGTTACGAACATTCAGGGCATACTCACCCATACTCGCCTATCCCCATAAATGGAGACAAAGTCTGACAGTATAGAATAGCTAGAAAAGGAGATTCCTAAAGCATACCTAGCTCTGACATCAGAACACTCCTTCTAGAAACCCCATATACGGAGATAACCGGAACCATCCAGGACTGACATCGTAGTCCCCGGTTTGGGCATGACAGACATAGCCAGCTCCATATGTGGGAATGCCTGACACCACCTGACATCACCGCCGTGATGTCAGGAGCCACCCTCAGTGGTATAAAACAAGCCGTATGTCAGGGTTGAACTAATCTCATCATCGGCAGTAGATCATCTTAACTCTCTCCAGAGTAGCAGGAGATTAGCTGGCCTTACAACCCAGTTAATCACGGATGGCATATTCAGGACGACTAGCTGGCCTTACAACCCAGCTAGGCCTTCACAGTGGCTCTTGAGTCCGGTTCTAAACAATCAGCCGATTATAAGTGTTTCACCCAGACTGAATCTTTTTCTTGTAAATGACTGTTTTAGTCTGGGGGTTAGGGTTAGGGTTAGACTGTCTGGGGGTTAGGGTTAGTCATCTCGCTGGAGCCCAAATTAGTTTTCTCCAAAAATGAGTTAATAGCCCAGTTAGACTCTTCACATACTAGAGTATGTCTGACATAAATGTCTTAAATGTCTTATGAGCTTAAATCGACATGTAAATATGAAATAAATGCATAAACATGTAGCTAAGATACAAGGTTATGGCTAGAAACCTCTAATTCAAGTGGTGTTTTCTCTACTTAAGGAAAAAGATGGCGGCAGTGGCAGTGGGTGGTTTGGTAGGCTCCACTCATCTGCAAACTTTTTTTAACAACGCTGCCCTTAAATTCATCTGCCAAATTTGTATGATATTTTTGGTTTTTTTTAGTAAGCCACTGCACTATTCTGTTTTGAAATGGTGCGGTAAAAACAAGAGAAAACATAATCTTCACAATGCCGGTTTGTACCTCCTTGTCTGTGGCCTCTTACTGCTGGTGCCTGTCCTATCCACCTGTGACACACCGGGTACTGAGGCTAAAGAGCAACACTGTGAGGACCACACCAGTGATCCACTTGGCATTCTATCAGTAAAAACACAACTGCATTTTTTTGGACATGGCTACGTTGTCGTCTTTGAACGGGTTCTCAAGGATGGCCGCGCCCAGATCATCAAGCCATCACACAAACCTTCAACGAGGCGATTGAGCAGCAGTTGGCACACAGCCAAAATGCTATTACTACTGTTGATGTTATCAGGGGACGTTCAACGTAACCCTGGGCCCTTTCCACAAGAAGCGGGCGGCTATGCAATGAAGCAAGACACCATCCTGCAGGTGCAGTTTGAATCATCTCCAGTGACCGAACTCTTCCAGCCTTTAACACCATCTACAACAATCCCGCTGTCGCAACTCACCGGAGCTCCCGTGTCGCTGGGTGGCAACTGTGGCATGAGTCCAGGTGGAGCCGTGGCGGGCGCTGCCCTGGGGGGTAGATTGGCCGGAGAGAAGTTTCGTCGGCAGGATTGTTTGGCGGAGGCATGGATAGGTGAACAAGCCTTTTCAGCTGCCGTCGCTGGAGTCAACTCACCAGGCGTTCGGGAATCCACGAGTGTCGCGGTGCCAGCTGGGCTCGTGCAGTGGCCGACGTTACATCGCGGAGGAGCGGCGGAGAACACCGTTCAGTGTCGTCCAGCACGCACTGCTGTCTTGGCAGCAGTGGAGTGTGATCAGCCCCGGGTCGTTGCAATTGGCACTCGGGTGAGTCCTGAGGCTGCTTATGCTTTGTCGACAACAACAGACAGTACTCACGATGACCCGTCTGGGACAGTAGTCCAATGTAAACAAAGACGAAGCCCCGCGGGGGGCAAACAACTGTCACGTGACTCTCGTCATCGCGCAACACTAAAACAGAGACAGTTCAAGTTCTTTCAAACTGTAAATCATGCACAAGTCATTTGGAATCCATACTCAAAACCTAAAGGATTATTGGGGGGTCATTTAAATATTAGAAGCCTTTTACCAAAAATAGATCAGATAAAGAAATTGCTCATGGAGTCTAATTTGGATTTTTTGTGTATATCTGAGAGTTGGTTGAACTGCAATGTCTCTACTGACAGAGTTAACATATCTGGATACTCATGCTATAGGAAAGATAGAATCACAGGTAAAGTAGGATGGGGGGGTGTTCTAATTTACATTAGGGAGCATTTTAAATGTGTAGAACTTGAACTGAATGTAAACTTGGAGTGTTTGGGACTTAATGTAATACTTTCCCCAAATATGAATTTTAATATAGTTGTGCTTTATAACCCTCCATCTCATAATGTTGATCTGTATAATGAACTCAAGAGTCTTCTTTCTGCTTGTGATAAATGCAATGAGACCATATTTTTTGGTGACTATAATGTGAACTGGATGGACAAAAGGGGTAAAACTAAACTGAAATCTGTTATGGAGAAATTCAAATATAAACAGCTGATAGATAAACCGACTCGCATTGCTAGAAAGAGTGAAACTCTTATTGATCTGATTTTCACAAATAGGCCAGAGAGAGCAATAAAAACATATAATCTTATTACTGGACTCTCAGATCATAATATGATATTAATTGTAAGAAAACTAACAGGAAAACGTTTTGTTCATTATAACAAAACAGAAAATAAAATTTCAACGACAGGAATTCCTAGGACAAACTTAGCGAACTTTGAACATGATCTAATGGAAGTCAACTGGGAAAAGGTAACTAGAGAGTCAGAATTAAATAACAGTGTAGATAATTTCACCACAATAATGGGCAATTTGATAAGTAAATACACAAAAACTTGGAAAAGCAGACCAAAGAAATATTCTCTCCCATGGTTTAATAATGACATTCTCCAGCTCACTAAAAAGAGAGATTTTGCCCTTAAAAGGTCTTTAGTAACAAAAAACAACACTGACCACTTCCTCTTCACTGGTCTGAGGAATAAAGTAGTATCTGAGCTAAGAAAGGCTAGGAGTAACTACTTCCTCAGGCTTATTGAAGAGGCCAATGGCAGCAGTTCTAAACTATGGCAGCATATCAACAGATTAACAGACTCCAGCAAGCACAAGCACCCTAAAATCAATAGTCTAAAAGTAGACAATAACATCATTGATAACAATGAGTCTATGGCAAATGTTTTCAACAATTTCTTTATTGAGTCTGTACAGGAGTTGGCTAGCAAGTTTAAATTTAGGGAGTTATCTTCTGAGGAGCCTAACAATGTCCACTCATGATTTCCAAATCAAAGAGGTACCTAGTGATACAGTAAAAAAATGTATCGCGAATATGAGTAACTCAATGTCAAAGGATATCCATAGTCTATACTCTGAATTAATTAAGAAAAATCTGAAATGTCTGCTGGAGCCTATTACATATTTAGTTAATTTATCAATAAAAACAAATGTGTTTCCAGAGAGCTGGAAAACGGCAATAATTGCCCCGATTTATAAGTCAGGAGACAAGGATATGGCAAGTAACTATAGGCCTATTGCTATCCTTCCTGTTGTCTCGAAGATATTGGAGAAGATTGTTGCTTCACAACTAACAGAATATCTAGAGTCTAACCAATTACTGCATCCACAGCAGTTTGGATTTAGACCTAAATATTCCACAGAGACGGCTAATTGCTATTTGCTTGACAAGGTCAGGGGTCTATTGGTGGAGGGACATGTCGTAGGGACAGTGTTCTTGGATCTGAAAAAGGCCTTTGACACTGTCAACCACAGAGTCCTACTGTCTAAGTTGAAGCACTTCCAAATGTCTGCAGAAGCCTTACAGTGGTTTGAGTCATATCTAGAAGGGAGACAACAGTGTGTCAGGGTCAATGGGGAGAAATCACGATTGCTTCCTAACAGCATGGGAGTGCCCCAAGGATCGGTACTTGGACCACTGTTGTTTACAATGTACATTAACGACCTTCCAAAAACCTGTCCAGGTGTTAGCTGCCAGATGTATGCAGATGATACTGTCATCTATGTGTCCGCTAAAACAGCCAGCCTGGCAGCTGCGCACCTGACACAGGAATTGCAGAACATTTCAAAGTGGCTTGAGTTGTCACAATTAACCTTAAATGTCAAGAAAACAGTCTCAATGTGCATCTCAATACGTAACAGGCCTGTTACAGATGCCTTTGAGGTACAAATCCAAAATGAAATTATTGCTGAAACGAGTGAAATAAAATATTTGGGAATTATTTTGGATAAACACTTAAAATTCGACAGACAGGTAAAGCATATATGCAAGAAGGTTAAACCGAACTTAAACTGTTTTCGTCATATTAGAAGGGACTTATCATGTAAAACTGCACAGCTGTACATGCATGCTATGATTTTTTCACACTTGTCATACTGCATTACATCATGGTCACAATCTTCTCAAACTGTCTTAAAACCAATAACATCAATATACAAACAGGCTATAAAAGTCATGGATCAGAAACCGATGAGATGGCACCACTGTGGTATTTTAAGAAAACACAACCTTTTTACTTTTGAAAATTTTGTGTTTTTTTGTACTATCAAATTGTTTTTTAAATGCTTACATAATCATGTTTCACCTCTGTTTTCTGGACTGGTTAATAGGCGTCAGAGCTCTGGCAGAGCAACTACACGAGCATCAACACATGGTGACTGTACTGTGCCTATAAGCAAGAACACATTCGGGCAGTCTGCCTTCTCAGTAAAGGGGGTAAACCTTTGGAACTCTTTGCCTACGGTTCTAAAACTAGAGACGGATGGTAATGTGTTTAACAGAGGGCTCAAATTATGGTTGAAATCAAATCAACTGTGCTCACATGTATAGTTACTGATTGGTTATTTGAATGATTATGTCTTCCTTTGTTTAGTTAATGTAGTGGGTATGATATTGATTTTGATTGTGTTAATTATTAGTACATGTGAGTGTGTGTATATATGTGTATGCATACTAGGGTGTGTATATATGTGTATATATATACTTATATAATTATTTTTTTTGTACTTGATTGGGTTTTAGATTGGTGTTACTGTATTTTAGAAAAGCTTCCTGTGGACAGGTGTTGAAAATTAGCACTCGTGCTATATACACTGTAAGCAATGCATCTGGTTCCGTCCAATGTAATTTGTGATGTCCATATCAAATAAATAAACATAACATAACATACTTAAGAGTTTTAACTTGACCAGTTCTATAAGCTGTAGTTTCAAAACTATTCACTCAATCTTATTAACCAATATATCATTATTTTGCTATGATTCCCTTCTTTCATATGACATGAAAAAATGCTAGATGACTGTCTCCCAGTCAACTGTCTCCCAGTCAAATTTGGTCACATATCTCTAAAAACCTTTTTTTCAACTCTGAACCATTTCTCTGGTCAGGACCAGGAAAAAAGGTTCCTCACAACGTCTATTTATTTATTAATTATTTTGAGGTAATTTTGAGGTATTTTTTACCACCACCACTCATACCACCCCATAGTTATTAGATCTGCAGGCTGACTCATCAATGCATAAACAGTGAGCGCGGGGTGGTGCCCCCACCCCTCCCTGTTGTTTCTGGACAATAAAGCTAGACGGTTATGAAAATAAAATCTGCGATCAGCTGAACTCTTAAAGGTAGAAAGAACTACACTAAATTAACAGAGATAGAGAGAAAGAGAGAGAGAGAGAGAGGGAGAGAGAGGATGCTGTACTTGACATCATGAAGTGAACACAGCACATGTTTTGACACAGACAGCTGCTTCTATGTATGTTAAACTTACTTGGCCTTCTGTCCAACATTGTAAACAAAAACTAATGAAGTCGTTGCACTATGAAAGAAACAGCTGTCTCAATAGCTTTTCTAATTGACATTGTTACCTTGGTTACAAGGTCAGGTGGGTGTTGTTTTTGTTGCCATGACGCCAAAACGTTAGTGTGGATAGAAGATATATTATTGATAGTTATGATAACTATTACAATATGATGATAGTTATGATAACTATAGAATAACTAATAAAAGATATATTAGAAGAACTGATAGAATATATATGATTGATAGTTATGATAGCTATTACAATATGATAGATATGATAACTATTACAGTATCAGAGATGAAAGATAATATCAGTAGGACACTGTAGGGAATTGAACCCCACCCTAGTAAACCAGGAGTTCCATACCAGTGTCTTTACTTTCTATTGGAGGATAATATTATACAAACCTTTCTATTGGAGGATAATATTATACCAACCTTTCTATTGGAGGATAGCACAGTCATACAAACCTTTCTATTGGAGGATAGTACAGTCATACAAACCTTTCTATTGGAGGATAGTACGGTGTCATACAAACCTTAGATGACAGGTGAACAACAGAGGAAACAATGTGATTTCTTCAACCTTTAAATAAGTCAAGAAGCAGAAGACACAGGTATGGCACTCCTGGTTTTACTTGGATGGGGTCCAATTCCCTGTGGTGTCCTGCTGATTGCATTTACAGGTTAAAAGTTTACTATAAAGTATGTATGTCTATCAGTCCCCGTCAGTACCTGTCAGTCCATCATTCACCGTCAGTCCATCAGTCACCGTCAGACCATCATTCACCATCAGACCATCATTCACCATCAGACCATCATTCACCATCAGACCATCATTCACCATCAGACCATCATTCACCGTCAGACCATCATTCACCGTCAGACCATCATTCACCGTCAGACCATCAGTCACCGTCAGACCATCAGTCACCGTCAGACCATCAGTCACCGTCAGACCATCAGTCACCATCAGACCATCATTCACCATCAGACCATCAGTCACCGTCAGACCATCAGTCACCGTCAGACCATCAGTCACCGTCAGACCATCAGTCACCGTCAGACCATCAGTCACCGTCAGACCATCAATCACCGTATTACCGCAGCATACCTGGTGGGGCTCTCAACCGGGCTTGCATTGCTCATGGGACGGCCTTGCACGCCGTACAGGAACCTATTTGACCAGGAGCACGCGCAGGCACATGCATAGATTTAAAACTACTTTAAATTCACACCTCAACAAAGTTTACAAAGGCTCCCGACTCACACCTGGTGAATTAACATAAGAATGAGCCTATAGATGCATGTCAATTGTCCATTGTGTGACCTGTAGTGTAGGTGTTAAGTGACGTGCGCGTCACGTCATTAAAATACAGTGCAACCACGTTCCAATTCAGCATCGCAACACTGCTCTCAACCCACAAGAAATAGTTAATAAAAAGGTCTTAAAATGCATTACATTTGTACTTCAAACATTTGCTTATACTCTGTCCATTTGACAGTGCACACTGTACACTTTAGCACACTAATACACTGTACACACAGTACACACTGTACACTTTAGCACACTAACCATTTTCTCTCTAATCTGTTAAGAAGACAGTTCAGAAACCTGCCTACCAGTGACATCATTTCAAGCTTATGGACATTGAAAATGATGACCATTGATGTGATGTCACTGGTAGGCAGGTTTCTGAACTGTCCACTGCCCTCCTCTGAGACACAGAGTAGACATAAATGGTGCCATTTCTATGAGCACTTTTACTTAAAGGCATACTAGGTAACGTTTTCAACAAAACTAAAGTTAAATTGTATATCTTTTGTGAGTGGCAAAAGTTTCACAACACCCACTCCGTGAATTTCACCCCCGGAAGCCTTTTATTTATATATTTTCTATTGAACGTGGACTGGGGGGACTTTCCCGGGAAAATGACGTTCCTGGCCGACGTCATGACGTTCCTGGCCGACGTCATGACGTCGTGGCCGACGTCCTGGCCGACGTCATGACGTCGGCCAGGAACTACCGCAACGGTTACAAGAGAATGTAGGATTGGAAGATCGAAAAAGAACAGAAAAAGAAAGCACAGCTCATGGTAACTAATGCTCCACTGGCTAAGAGAAACGATCCGTAGATAGTATAAAACAATTAAAAGATCGCTTTTTGAAACGCTTCCGGCTTCCGGTGAAAACGAATGGAATTCTGGGTAATCGAGGATTACGGAAATTGTATGCAGTGACGGTAGTGACCAGCAGAGGTTGCTAAAAATCGTTATTTGTGATTCTGCATTGTACAACTTTAAGTAAACAGCAACAATACTTTTCCCACCACTGCATAACACATGCACTCGTATTTCAATAAAGGTAAACATCCTTATTTATTGGTGGTGAATGGCCTGAATACTTTGCACTGTTTAGTTTACCCCATATGAATACCGTATGTGAGCATAATAAAGAAAAGCAGAATAATACATTAAATTACTATCCAAAATAAATGACTTTTTTCAAATTAATTCTACAGTTTCACATGTTCTCAGTGCTTTATTGTCATAAATTACACTATTCTACCATAGAATACAGAGAGACACTCTCTTCAGTGTGTAAACAACATCTGAAGAGAACTGAGCTCCTGACCTCTGGGTAGTTGAGTATAGTAGCATTTTTCTTATTTAGCAAGCTGCTAGTAGTTGTACCCTAATTGCTTTTCTATTAGTACTGTATTATTAGCTTGTGTGGTAGTCTGTAGTTTATAGTTGTATTGTTTTTGTGCTTCAAGCAGTAGGCTATTGGCACTCTGTAGTAGAAGTAGTTTCACCCTGTATAGGCCAATTGATTGCCCTGTGAAGTGCCTCGTTTGGCCAGCACTCCTGGCAGACGATTAGCAATCAGTTGAAGTGGCCTTATACCACCAGCTGAAAGCGTCAGCTTTTAAGCGGCGGCCAGCAAACGAAGGCCAGGCGAACAGGCGACTTTGTCAAAAGCCTGACTTCGTCAATGAACGATAAGCAGTATCATTGATTAGTGACATAGATAGTAGTGTGATAGATATAGTAGTGTACAGTGTGTATATGTTTAGTGATCTACAATGTGTTTTCTTCCTATTCCTGTCCTCTCCTCTTCCTGGTGGTCGCACAAACACTGGGTTACACCCAGATGTCGCGACACCACTAATCTCATCTATCCTACTCTTTCAACTCACGTCGAGCAAGTGGTAACGGGAGGGCTTTGGAATTGCCACTCGGCTGTGGTGGAAGGCAAAGCTGCCTTCATCTCAGCCTACGCATCCTTGCTCTCCCTCAACTTCCTTGCTCTGACCGAGACTTGGATCACACCAGAAAACACTGCTACGCCCGCGGCTCTGTCAGATGTGTACTCTTTCTCTCACACTCCCAGAGCCATGCGGACAGGTGGTGGTGCTGGTCTGCTAATTTCCAGAAAATGGAAATACTCTCCTATTTCACTGTCACAATTCTCTCCTACCTCCTTTGAATTTCACATGGTCACTGTTTCTCATCCAGTCAAGCTCACCATTGCAGTTGTTTATCGCCCACCGGGCCCTGCTGGTGGATTCCTGGAGGAGCTGGACCATCTAGTCTCTCACTTCCCTGTCGATGGCTCTGGATTCATCCTTCTGGGTGACTTCAACCTCCCGACTGAGAAGCAGCTAGACCCACTACTTTCGTTTCTCGCCGCCTTCGACCTAGTTCTCTCCCCATCTCCTCCTACCCACGAGGCTGGCAACTAACTGGACCTGATCTACACCAGAGGCTGCTCTACTGCTAACCTGTCCGTCACTCCTCTTTCCAGTGAAAAGGGTAAGAAACTATCTGATCACTACTTCATGTCCTACTCTCTCTCTCTCTCCTCTCCCCCCTCACAACCCCTCCCTACCCACATGGTTTCCTCACGTTGCAATCTTCGCTCACTTTCCCCCACTGATCTTTCCTCTTCTGTTCTCTCTGCTCTCCCTGCCCCTGAATCCTTCGCTCTTCTATCCCCTGATACCGCCACAGATCTTCTTTTCTCTACTCTATCCTCTTCCCTGGACCATCTCTGTCCCCTCACCACCAGGCCTGCACGCCAAACTCCACCTGCCCCCTGGTTGTCGGACTCAGTGCGTACTGAGAGACGGAGCCTGAGAGCGGCTGAGCGCAAATGGAGAAATGGCAACCTCCCGGAGGTCCTTCTTACCTTCCAATCTCTCCTTTCTACTTTTTCCTCCTCTCTATCTGCTGCTAAAGCTGCTTTTTTCTGCACTAAAATTCAGGCTTCTGCTTCCAACCCTAAAAAACTATTTGAAACTTTCTCCTCTCTCCTGCAACCACCACCCCCTCCTCCCTCCTCGTCCCTCCTCCCTGACGACTTCGCCAACTTCTTTGACAAGAAGGTGAACGATATCTGATCCTCCTTCCCTCCTCCCCCGGCTGGTGCCTTGCGCACTACCCACACCCGTCTGCCTTCCACCCCTCCCTCTCTATCTTCATCTACTCCTCTTCCCTCCCCCGCTCTATCCCACTTTTCTCCCCTCTCCCCTAACGAGGTCCTTCTCCTTGTTACCTCTAGTCGCCCCACCTCATGCTCCCTGGACCCGGTCCCATCCACTCTGCTGCAGTCCACTGCACCTGAACTTCTTCCCTTCTTAACCCACCTTATTAACACCTCTCTGACGTCTGGCTACTTTCCCTCTCCTTTCAAGACTGCCAGAGTCACCCCCCTCCTGAAGAAACCGACACTTGACCCCTCTGAGATCAAGAACTACAGACCGGTTTCCCTTCTATCCTTCCTATCTAAAACTCTCGAACGTCTTCAAACAACTGTCCTCGTACCTCCACCAGAACAACCTCCTGGACTCCCACCAGTCTGGGTTCAAAGTGGGTCACTCGACCGAGACTGCCCTCCTGGCAGTGACGGAGTCGCTCCATGCGGCTAGAGCGAACTCTCTCTCCTCCGTCCTGATACTCCTGGACCTGTCTGCAGCGTTCGACACAGTGAACCATCAGATCCTCCTCTCCACCCTTGAGGGGATGGGTGTCTCAGGCTCTGCACTCTCCCTGTTTGCATCCTACCTGACGGGTCGCTCCTACCAGGTGATGCTGAGAGGGTCTGTGTCAGAACCACACAGGCTCACAACTGGGGTTCCCCAAGGCTCGGTTCTGGGTCCTCTTCTTTTCTCTCTCTACACTACATCTCTTGGTGCTGTCATCCACTCCCATGGCTTTTCCTACCACTGCTATGCCGATGACACCCAGCTGATCCTCTCATTCCCCCCCTCTGACACCCAAGTGGAGCCACGCATTGCTGCTTGTCTGGCTGACATCTCGGAGTGGATGTCGACGCACCACCTGAAGCTCAACCTGGACAAGACCGAGCTGATGTTCCGATGCCTACACCCCTGCCCGACCACTTCGGTCTGCCATCTCGGGGCGACTGATTGCCTCGTCACTCAAGGGTCCTTCTGGCCGATCCACACGGTCACGACTCTTTTCTGTTCTGGCCCCACAGTGGTGGTTAGGACAGCAGAGTCACCGCCCATATTTCGCCGCAGGCTGAAAACCCACCTCTTCAGGAAACACTACCCTTCCTCTCTGCCTGGCCTACTTGTTGTTAACTAGTTGTACGAACGCTTGTTTTCTATTGTTGTATTGTTTATTGGATCTTGTTTAGTCGATACACTTATTTGTTTTAGCTCCTGCTCATTTGATTTTGCTATTTTGTGTCATCTGTTTAAGGAAATAGGTAGCTGATATATTGCACTTTTACCTTAGCGCTAGGTATACTCTTGGTTACTTGTTTTTGCAGAAAATGCACTTAAGACTTCTGGTGATTAGTAGTTTTTGTTCCCTACCTATGTTGAATGCACTTATTGTAAGTTGCTTTGGATAAAAGCGTCTGCTAAATGACTGTAATGTAATGTAATGTAAACTATAGGATCATAGAATACAGAGACAGTGTAGTGTCTCAGTAAACTATAGGATCATAGAATACAGAGAGACAGTGTAGTGTCTCAGTAAACTATAGGATCATAGAATACAGAGAGACAGTGTAGTATCTCAGTAAACTATAGGTTCATAGAATACAGAGACAGTGTAGTGTCTCAGTAAACTATAGGATCATAGAATACAGAGAGAATAGTGTCTCAGTAAACTATAGGATAATAGAATACAGAGAGACAGTGTAGTGTCTCAGTAAACTATAGGGTCATAGAACACAGAGAGACAGTGTAGTGTCTCAGTAAACTATAGGATCATAGAATACAGAGACAGTGTAGTGTCTCAGTAAACTATAGGATCAAAGAATACAGAGACAGTGTAGTGTCTCAGTAAACTATAGGTTCATAGAATACAGAGACAGTGTAGTGTCTCAGTAAACTATAGGATCATAGAATACAGAGACAGTGTAGTGTCTCAGTAAACTATAGGATCATAGAATACAGAGACAGTGTAGTGTCTCAGTAAACTATAGGATCATAGAATACAAAGACAGTGTAGTGTCTCAGTAAACTATAGGATCATAGAATACAGAGAGACAGTATAGACAGTGTAGAGTCTCAGTAAACTATAGGGTCATAGAATACAGAGACAGTGTAGTGTCTCAGTAAACTATAGGATCATAGAATACAGAGAGACAGTGTAGTGTCTCAGTAAACTATAGGATCATAGAATACAGAGAGACAGTGTAGTGTCTCAGTAAACTATAGGATCATAGAATACAGAGAGACAGTATAGACAGTGTAGAGTCTCAGTAAACTATAGGGTCATAGAATACAGAGACAGTGTAGTGTCTCAGTAAACTATAGGATCATAGAATACAGAGAGACAGTGTAGTGTCTCAGTAAACTATAGGATCATAGAATGCAGAGACACAGTGTAGTGTCTCAGTAAACTATAGGATCATAGAATACAGAGAGACAGTGTAGTGTCTCAGTAAACTATAGGATCATAGAATACAGAGAGACAGTGTAGTATCTCAGTAAACTATAGGTTCATAGAATACAGAGACAGTGTAGTGTCTCAGTAAACTATAGGATCATAGAATACAGAGACAGTGTAGTATCTCAGTAAACTATAGGTTAATAGAATACAGAGACAGTGTAGTGCCTCAGTAAACTATAGGATCATAGAATACAGAGACAGTGTAGTGTCTCAGTAAACTATAGGATCATAGAATATAGAGACAGTAAACTATAGGATCATAGAATATAGAGACAGTGTAGTGTAAACTATAGGATCATAGAATATAGAGACAGTGTAGTGTCTCAGTAAACTATAGGATCATTGAATACAGAGACAGTGTAGTGTCTCAGTAAACTATAGGATCATAGAATACAGAGACAGTGTAGTGTCTCAGTAAACTATAGGATCATAGAATACAGAGACAGTGTAGTGTCTCAGTAAACTATAGGATCATAGAATACAGAGACAGTGTAGTGTCTCAGTAAACTATAGGATCATAGAATACAGAGAGACAGTGTAGTGTCTCAGTAAACTATAGGATCATTGAATACATAGAGACAGTGTAGTGTCTCAGTAAACTATAGGATCATTGAATACAGAGACAGTGTAGTGTCTCAGTAAACTATAGGATCATTGAATACATAGAGATGATCCTATAGTTTGTCTCAGTAAACTATAGTAGTTCTTCTTCACAGCAACCAAACAAACCCACCTGGAGGGAAGTGACAGAACAGGAAGCAGTTCCTGAATATAAGTGTATTGTGGTATAAGTGTATTGCGCCTTCCAGTGGAGACAACATGCAACTACACATCTAAATCTCTCTAGTAACCCTATGAGTCATAGTATTACTAATATAACCATGCATGGGCAACTGGCGGCCTGGGGGCCACATGCAGCCCCCACCTTCACTTAATGCGGCCCGCAGGTTAATATCAGAATAGTGATCAATTATTGATTTCAGCTGTTATGATTCATAACATGACCCGCTTTAATGACTTCAGTCTATATTAGTAGCTTAATGACTAGTATTAACATTCTATTGTTTTTTTGTGTCCAATGTAGTTCTATTTAAGTTCATAAAGTTAACATAAGTATAACTGAATACATTTGAAATTAAATAAAAATGTTACTTTTCAGGATTCCACTGAACCCCTAACTGTGGTAAAACATCAGCTGGGTAAAGCTGTAAACTGAATCTACAAATAGGTCTAAATATTATTATTAGGGTGATGTAATGGTACGTTTTATTCCACTTAATGCACAGGACAGCAGTTTATGTCTGTAAATGAAAGATGTAACATTTCATAAATAACTCATCACTAGAAATAAAATGACATTTTATAGTCTTAATGCTTTTATTTATCTCACATTACATGTAATGTAACAGATTACATGTAATGTAACAGATTACATGTAATGTAACAGATTACATGACAATTAACACGGTGTCTAGATGAGTGCAGAACACAGTTTAATGATTTACGGCAACTTGTTCGTGTGTGTGTGTGTGTGTGTGTGTGTGTGTGTGTGTGTGTGTGTGTGTGTGTGTGTGTGTGTGTGTGTGTGTGTGTGTGTGTGTGTGTGTGTGTGCGCGTGCGTGTGTGTCAGCGCACGTATGTGTGTGTGTGTGTGTGTGTGGGGAGGGGGAGCTCTGCTGATAGCGGTGTGTGTGTGTGTGTGTGTGTGTGTGTGTGTGTGTGTGTGTGTGTGTGTGTGTGTGTGTGTGTGTGTGTGTGTGTGTGTGTGTGTGTGTGTGTGTTTGTTTCAAAAAATATACACACACACACACACACACACACACACACACACACACACACACACACACACACACACACACACACACACACTTAGATGAACAGGCTTTAATTCACAAATGAATTAATTAATTAGTTAATTAATCAATTAATTCACAAGGATTAACCCTTACAGCATTAACCCTTACAGCATTAACCCTTACAGCATTAACCCTTACAGCAACCATCCCTTCGTCTGTCTGTTTTATGTTTCTTGTGAGGATGAAAACTAGCATCTTTGCTAAATCCGGTGTATTTACGTCCATTCATATGCATTGTCCTGTAAAAACACTATAATATATACACATATCATAATATTATTATATATAGTTGTTGTCGGGCAGAAACCTCTTATATCCATATTACAACTTTATGTCTTCTTAAATTTACTCCCTAATTGATCATATATATATATATATATATATATATATATATATATATATATATATATATATATATATATATATATATATATATATACATACTACAGCTTCACACAAACTATCAGAATATATACGGTATATATATATATATATATATATATATATATATATATATATATATATATATATATATATATATATATATATATATATATATATATATATATATATATATATATTAATATGTTAATTCACGTCCCCTCCAGGTAACATGCAACAGTAAGACATTTTTTCCATTAACGATACTTCCTTCATTTACATATTCATACTGTGAACCACCTCATTTACATATTCATTGACATACTGTACACCTCGTTAGGGTGTTCCATTCGTCCATTTCCTCTTTGTCATTTCCTGTTTGTCATTTCCTGTTTGTCACATACATTTCAGGGTTGGGGGAGGATGGTGATTGGCCAGTTCTCCTGTCAATCTCTGTGTCTTTTTACAAAAAAAAACCTTCTGATTGGCTCGTCAGTGAGACTCACGTCGGGTGTGGCGCAGCAGAGAATAGCCGATCTATAAGCAGATGCGTCGCGTTGTTGTGAGCTTGCAGATCTGATATTTGGGACATTTCTATTGGTTTGTCAGTGAGATGATGCTACCATCAGGCTGTGGTGATGAAGGTGTTAAAGATACATTAAAATACAAATCAATTCACAGGATGTTGCTTTGTTTACTTCCTGTATTGATTTGTAATAGAGACACACGGGTGCCTACAATGTCACGGCCACTTTTGACACAGCGCCACCACTCAGGGTAAGGCAGAACGGTGTACTGCAGGCCAGCCCATAGAAGCCACTGTAACTCAACTGTAGTTTAGCTTCTACTTTTAAAATAATCCTACATGAACTGGAGAACATATTGATTTGAATAAAATCCATAGGAGTTAAAGATCTCCTATGCTAGCTCTTTTGACACACTGATGGACTATATTATAGTATATTGTGGGTTGTATATTGAGCTGACAGATATGTATATATGGGACACTTTATTAGAACACAAAAAAAACAAATCTCTACAGCCTCAGTCATCATCAACCAGAGAAATTACGGTATTTTACGATGCCTAGATTGCATTGACAGCTGCAGTACAACGTTCTGCCTAACCCCGAGCGGTGGCGCTGTCTCAAATTGTGGGCGTGAAATTGTAGGCGCCTGTTAGTCTCTATCCATTCAGTCCAGTTCTAACCAGTTCCAACAACCAGTGACACCAGTTGACAGCAACGGTCAACAATGTCTGTGTAACACCCAGGATTTGAACCCGGCATCCTGAAGCCAAACATCTTAACCGCTAGCCTAAGAGGGAATCCTCCCCCCTTATTGGTCTTCAGGCAGAGACTCTAAGCCACTCCCCCAGTTCCGTCTTCTCAAATCTAATTGGTTGTTCTTCTCTATTGGTCATCCTGGCTGCAGTCAGTGGGTGTGGTTAACATGTATGTACAATCGTTGATTGGTCGATAGGTGTTGTTGTTGCCGTGGCGACAGAGCGAGTGGGCGTGGTGACGTTAGGTGGCAGTTTGTGTGCGTTTCCGTGGTTACGGTCATTGTTTGGTTTCCTGTTTCCGTGGTTTCAGAGTGTCTATGAGTGACAGCACGCCGCGTCACCGAGGGGGAGAGGGAGGGGGCGGGGCCAGAGCGCTGCGAGGAGGCGGAGCCAGGGGGGCGGGCCACCAGACACTTCTGATACCGCAGCTGAGGAAGAGGAAGAGGAAGATATTTAATTACTTCATTTATTCATTTATTAATAAACCCTCTAATCTACACACTGGATTCATTCAAACCCTCCTTAGGCCTGTGTGTGTGTGTGTGTGTGTGTGTGTGTGTGTGTGTGTGTGTGTGTGTGTGTGTGTGTGTGTGTGTGTGTGTACTCACCACACAGGCAGCCTGTAGAGCCTCACTAACAGCTCCAGCGTTGGGGTCACACCAGAACACATGGCAGCTGAACTGTTGGTTCCCGGCGTCCATGATGAAGGCGAAGGTGTGAACGTCCCGCCCCACCCCCATGAAGGACAGGAAACGCACACGACACTCCAACACTACTTCCTTTTCCTCTTCCTGTAAACAAACAGCCAATAGGACTAAAGTACCATGGTGTATATGTATACTGTTTTTATTATTATTACGTACCTTGTCTTTAACTACAGCCACAGTAGTTATTATTATTATTATTATTATTATTATTATTATTATTATTATTATTACATACCTTGTCTTTAACTCCACCTCTGTAGTTATTATTATTATTATTATTATTATTAATATTACGTACCTTGTCTTTAACCACAGCCACAGTAGTTATTATTATTATTATTATTACATACCTTGTCTTTAACTCCACCTCTGTAGTTATTATTATTATTATTATTATTATTATTACATACCTTGTCTTTAACTACAGCCTCGGTAGTTATTATTATTATTATTATTATTATTATTATTATTATTACGTACCTTGTCTTTAACTACAGCCACAGTAGTTATTATTATTATTATTATTATTATTATTATTATTATTATTATTACATACCTTGTCTTTAACTACAGCCTCTGTAGTTATTATTATTATTATTATTATTATTAATATTACGTACCTTGTCTTTAACCACAGCCACAGTAGTTATTATTATTATTATTATTATTATTATTATTATATACCTTGTCTTTAACTACAGCCTCTGTAGTTATTATTATTATTATTATTATTAATATTACGTACCTTGTCTTTAACCACAGCCACAGTAGTTATTATTATTATTATTATTATTATTACTTACCTTGTCTTTAACTACAGCCACAGTAGTTATTATTATTATTATTATTATTATTACGTACCTTGTCTTTAACCACAGCCACAGTAGTTATTATTATTATTATTATTATTATTATTATTATCACCCTTATTATTATTATTATTATTATTACGTACCTTGTCTTTAACCACAGCCACAGTAGTTATGATTATTATTATCACGTACCTTGTCTTTAACCACAGCCACAGTAGTTATGATTATTATTATCACGTACCTTGTCTTTAACCACAGCCACAGTAGTTATGATTATTATTATCACGTACCTTGTCTTTAACCACAGCCACAGTAGCATCAGCCACGTTCAGGATGACAGGAGTTGCTTCCTCTTTCCCTGAAGAAGACAGCAGGCTGTCTATGGCTCCATTAATGATGTCCATACCTACACACACACACACACACACACACACACACACACACACACACACACACACACACACACACACACACACACACACACACACACACACACACACACACACACACACACACACTTGAAAAAAGTTGAAAGATGCGTTTTTCACTCTGTGTGTGTGTGTGTGTGTGTGTACAGAATGCAAACTGTAGGATTGGTTCTCGTCAAGGACAGGATATTGTTATGTTATATTGTTATAGTTTTACTCATTTAGTTTTTCAACATCAGCAGTTTCTCAGCCATTAAATAACGAATAATCAGCTGTTCCTCTGCCTTTGATGTCCTCTGTCTCAGTGATTGACAGGCTGAACTGTCCTCTGTCTCAGTGATTGACAGGCTGAACTGTGCTCTGTCTCAGTGATTGACAGGCTGAACTGTCCTCTGTCTCACTGATTGACAGGCTGAACTGTGCTCTGTCTCAGTGATTGACAGGCTGAACTGCACTGTGTCAGAAGTCACAAACTTTATCGTGTTGGATAAATGCATCCAACATTATGTAGGCCTATTATTATCCGATGTTGCTGGTTGCCATGGAATCTATAATATTAAAGATCTGGTGAAATGAAAAATGTGTTTTTCACACTTTTAGAGCGTATCTGTGGTCATCATACGATGACCACGGTTATGCTCTAAAAGTGTGAAAAAGATATTTTAGGGCATACCTAACAATAGGTAATTACAGAACCACTCCGTTTTGAATCTTATTCAAGATGACGTCCAGATGCTGTATTACTCTTTTTAAACTTAATCAGCACTAAAATATGTATCTGTCAACGGAACCATGTCCTCATCCCTCCCGGTGAGCAGTGGGGTTCCTCAGGGCAGCATTCTAGGGCCGTTACTGTTCCTTCGATACATTAACGACATGAATGCTGCCTGTAACTGCAAATTGTTCCTGTTCGCTGATGAGTCGGCACTCCTGATCTCGGGTGAGGACAAGTTGCAAGTTGAGGAAGCGCTCAGCTCGGAACTCTCCAAAATCCGTACTTGGCTTATCGATAACAAACTGTCACTACACCTTGGGAAAACTGAATCCATTCTCTTTGGGACCAAACATTCCCTCAGACACATGGATGTAAATGATTTCAAGGTCAAAGTCGATGACACAATTATCTCTAGCAAAGAAGAGATTACCTATTTGGGATGTATTCTTGACAAATACCTGACAGGTGAAAGCATGGCAACAAAGGTGGTCAAAAGAGTAAACCAGAGAACCAGATTTATGGGCAGAGTTTCCTCTTTTGTCAACCCTCAGGCCCTCAGGACCCTCTCAGGGGCCCTGATTCAGCCACTTTTTGACTATGCTTGCACCTCTTGGTACTCCAACACCTCAGTGTCACTGAAGACTAAGCTTCAAACCTCCCAAAACAAACTGATTCGACTACTTCTCGGACTGGGGCCCATGACCCACCTTTCTCCCACCCACTTTGCCAGCCTAGGCTGGCTCAGGGTGGAAGACAGGGTTAAACAACTAAAAATGGGACTGGTCTTCAAAATTGTAAATGCAAATTTGCCCGATATGCCCCCTATTCCCACATATCTGAGTAAATACCTCCAAAAAGTTAGCGACACCCACAGTCACAATACTAGAGGGAGCGTTAACAACAATTTGGTACCACC
>NC_137622.1:46641024-46648524 GCF_963280865.1 Gymnoscopelus braueri
AACTGGTTTCAGATCCGGCAACGTGGAAAACGCACAACGCCACGCCACGGGCACGCCCTAAACAGCGCCATCAGGAGGGCACAAAAGGCCTACGCTGCAATAATGCAAGGACCAACTCAGCAGTGGCGTCATCAGGGGCACGTGGCAGGCGGTACACACCCTTGACGGACGGCAAAGAAAAAACAGAAGTGAGGTGAACCCGCCTGCCTCCCTCCCCAACGAACTGAACACTTACTACGGCCGGTTCGAGAACCAGCTCCAACCGCGGCAGCACCAGCAGAGGAGACCAGCCCTCTAACCATCTCGGAGAGAGACGTGCGTACAGTCTTCACACGGGACAAGATCCAGAAGGCGGCGGGACTGATAGGATTCCAGGCCGGGTCCTTAAAGCATGTACAGACCAGCTGGAGGGTGTTATCGTGGACATCTTAAACCTCTCCTTCTCCCAGGCTGTGGTCCCTGCAGGGTTCAAAATGTCAACCATTGTGCCCATTCCCCAAAAGGCCAAAGTGACATGCCTGAATGACTGCAGACCTGTCGCTCTCACCCCGATAGTCAGCAAATGCTTTGAGAAGCTGGTGGGGGAATACATCTGCTCCACACTACCTGCCTCGCTGGACCCGTGGCAATTTGCATACCGCAAAAACAGATCCACCGATGACGCTATTGCCATGGCTCTCCACACCGTCCTCTCATGTGGACAACAAGCTGCTGAAGGACAGATATGTACGTTATTGCTGTTCATGGACTACAGCTCAGTATTCAACACCATTGTCCCAGCAAAACTCGACACAAAGCTCCGAGACCTATAGGGCTACACCTAAGCATGTGTGACTGGATACAAGACTTCCTGTCAAAACAACATCAGGTGGTGAGAATGGGCAGCATCACATCTGACCCCCTGACCCTCAACACTGGAGCACCCCAGGGATGCGTGCTGAGACCTCTCCTCTACTCCCTGTACAGCCACACCCGACTCCAACACTGACAATTAGTGTAGCAGGATATGCATCACATGATGATTAGACTGATGATGATTGATCCAAAGCAGGTGTGTGTGTGTGTGTGTGTGTGTGTGTGTGTGTGTGTGTGTGTGTGTGTGTGTGTGTGTGTGTGTGTGTGTGTGTGTGTGTGTGTGTGTGTGTGTGTGTGTGTGTGTAGCATCGGTGAACTCTAATGTTGTTTTTATAGCAACTTAACACACACCCGTCGTAACTACCGTCGTTAATGTAGTAGATGTGCAGAATGATTTTGTGAAAAACTGTTTTGGACAATGTGCCTGGTTTCGGCAATCAGAGTTGCTTACAAACAAGCACTCCAGAGTGGGAGAGTTTACCAACAACAGTGGCTACCCACGACCCCACCACCCGACGCGGACCCCCCGTAGCATATTCTTCAACAATGGAGTCTTTACATCTGAGAGCCATGCACCATGGAAAGCCTTTCGGTTTCCCCCTTCTGAAATATGTAGTTCGGGTGTTGAAAAAGCTACCGGCGAAGCAACCGCTACCGGAGGCGTTGACACCCTTCCTGGCCTGCAGCTGGATCGAAGTGCAGCTGTGCTTCCTACGGGACACCGTGCAGCCCTCGCTGACGGCTACGAGGCGACAACACCATCAACAACAACGAGGAAGGTGAGCAAAGACTAGCTGTCATACCTGTGGCAGCATAAACAGTCTAATGCAATTCAAACTAGAAAAAGTGCTCCTCGGAGCACAGGTCTCCGCCAGGTCAGGTAGGTTATTTTGGCCTCCTGGTGGCGCTATAATAGGCCAATGTGAAAAGGGTGCCATTTATTCCTAGGCCGTGCACGGCAATCAGACACTGCATGTATGATTTGAGGCATTTTGTTCTAAAATGTGTTTTGCTAAATTTGACCTGCTGGTGGCGCTATAACAGGCCAATGTTCCTCAACGTAGTGCAAATGTGTATTCAAAGTTTCACCGCAATCGTTCATGATTTGCGGCATTTTGTTCAAAACGGGCCACTCCTGCAAACATTTACATGTCAATGTTAGCCAATCAGGATGGAATATGAAAAATCAAACAGATCCGTCTTGATCACATGACTATAGAGATCATGTGTACCGATTTGCGTGAAATTTGGATCAAATCTGAAGGCTTAATATCAAAAAATGTGTTTTACATAAGTCTGCCTCCTGGTGGCGCTATAAAGGCAAATGTGAAAAATGCAGGCAAAAGTTTTTCCTTGGCCTCTAGAGAGTGTGCTTACAAGGTTTTACACTGATCGGTGCAGTTATAGGTAAAAACACGAATCGGCCTGTTACAGCGCCACCATGAGGCCGATTTGAACATTTTCAAATGTCATTTCTTCCTCGGCCTAATGGGAATGTGTCTGCAAAATTTCACGGAAATTGCATGCTGTGTTCATGATTTGAGGCATTATGTTCGAAACGGAGTACTCCTGCAAACTTTGAAAGGCAATTTTTGCCAATCAGGATGAAATATGAAAAATCTGAAATTAACCGTTTCTTTTAATGACTATAGAGATACTGTGTACCGATTTGCAGGATCTTTGGCCAAAATCTGTAGGAGTAGTGTCCAAAAATGTGTTTTGCACAAATTGGCCTCCAGGTGGCGCTATAACAGGCCAATCACAAAAAATCAGGGCAGAGGTTCGGCTTTGGCATCCAGGGAGTGTGTGTGCTCAGTTTTGCAGCGGCTGGGCCAACGGTGCCAAAGATTAGCTGTTCACAGACACACACACACACACACACACACACACACACACACACACACACACACACACACACACACACACACCGACAGGGTGCAAAACATACTCTCTCGCCATGCCTTTCGGCCTGGCGGAGACAATTATTCTGAAGAACAGTGAATTCCCCGACCCCCCTCCCCTCCGCGTCCAGATAATTGTGAGCAAGTACAAGTATATTATCAGAATAAATGCCGTGGTAAAACATCAATCACTGACCCACTTCCACCGCCGCCCTGGCGTCTGGATTTACCATCTACGGAGCCGGCCAATCTCCCCGACGTTACGTGTTTCACGCAGGCAGAGGTTGAGACTGTATTGCGCTCGTTACCCAGTAATAGTGCATGTGAAATGGACTGTGTTTCATATGAGCATCTCAGGGCTACGCAGTCAGACGTTTTGCCGGCTATATTTAATGTCTGCTTGGAGAACAGGAGGGTCCCTGTTTCATGGAAGGGCGCCCTCATCTATAGGATCCCCAAAAAGGACAATATCCCGGACGATCCATCAACCTGGAGAGACATTTCCCTCTTACCTACCATCTATAAGGTGTTTATGAAGTGCATTCTTGCCCGAATCCTCCCGTGGCTTGTGGATGAAAACATCTTATCTCCCAAGCAAAAGGCCTACATCAATTGGCAAGGCATGAATGAACATGTGTTTTGTCTCAAAACAGGAATTGATGATTTTAAGCATGGGTCTAGGGATACTTGGCAGTTTTTCTGGACTTCTGTGATGCATTTGGCACTTTAGCACATAATGTCATGATAACAGCTCTTGAGGAATTCCATCTACTGCAAGTTTATGTTGACATTGTTAAAGATGTGTACACTGGTTAATTCATTCAGGTCATCTGTGGTAAACAGCTCACAGACCCCATCCCTCTCCAAGTAGGTGTTAAGACTGGCTGTCCATGGAGCGCTGTTAATTTTGTGTTAGCACTTAATCAGTGGTTAAAATGGCTCTGTATGTGTGCCCCGCCAATATCATTTCCCCTAACCCTGTTCAGGGGTATGCAGACGATGTCCAGTTAGCCTCTCATCATGGGGCTGTAATAAAGAACATGCTCTCCAAAACCGATTCCTTTTTGGAATGGTCAGGATTAGAGGTAAAAGAATCCAAATGTGCAGTACTATATGAAAGGCGGAGTGGGGGAAACCGCTGGTATCACTCTAAAACAGATACACTAACTGATTTCACAATTTGCAATAAACCCCTTATAGTCTATTCACGTCACGAGACTTACACATATTTGGGTCACAAGTTTAATGTGGCAGGCGAGTGGGGAGATCAGGTCGAGGTAATCATTTCTGAGTACTCCAGCAGACTTGATTTAATCCATGCATCGCCCCCGCCACTTATTATGAAACTGGAGGCAGTCAGAATAATAGCACTGGGCAAGGTACAACATCTTTTCTCCAATGTACATGTTCCACAAAAATCACAACGTGATTTGACTGACAAAACTGTACACCTAGTGAGACAATGGACTGGTCTTAACACACACACAACACGTGACATTATATTTCACAGTAAACGTGAGGGTGGTTTGGGTGTTCCCAATTTTGAATGGACATATATTGCTACGAGGCTCTCCCATTTGTTATGCTGAACAGTATGTGAGAGAGCTTGCACGTTCATCTCTGTTCTTGGACCTAAAACGACGTAAGGTCCCCCTGGCATGTGGCTCGGATCCTAGCTTCCTATAGGATCCTAGCTTCCTAGGCTTCAGGAGGATCCTAGCTTCCTAGGCTTCAGGAGGAAACTTAGTGGAAAGCTAGACAGTCGTTCCCCCGGCTTCGGTGTGTGGTCTGACTGGCCGGACTTAAACAATCTGTGCTGTTGGGCTGATGTTACCTTGAAGTGGGTAGGGTCTAACTCAATGGCTGTCTCAGAGGACTTTATATCTGACTCCAGTATCTCTGTCAGAGCATCTATGAGTGTGGAACAGCAACTCCCACTGACTAATGGCCAAGGTCGCCTCTTATGGGCACAACAGCAAAGGCAGCGGCAACACTGAACTGAGCTAAGACTGCAAGGGAAGACTGCATGTCTCCCTGCGGCGGACCATTCTGTCTCTCACTCTGTGTTAAAAATGTTTGCTGTAGACGAATGCATTGTTGTCTTTACTCTGAAAGCGAGGTTGCAGGTTTTACCATCTAAACTTAACCTCTCCATCTGGTTTCCAGACATCCATGCTCCTCACTGTATACATCATGGTCATGAACAAATAGCTGAAACCATGTCCCACATCCTAAATGGGTGCCATGTATACAGGGGACTCTACATAAGTAGGCATGACAGAATAGTGGATCTGATATGAAAAGATATCTCTTCTATTTTCAGGTCCTCCATCATGCTGTATAAGCATTCTACTGTGAAGCCGAGTATGTTTAGCCTGTGTAATGATGATTCTGTGTTCTCTAACATTACAACATGTTTAGCCTGTGTAATGATGATTCTGTGTTCTCTAACATTTCAGCTAACACCCCTGATGTCATTGTTGTTAATGAAAACCATAGGGAGGTGTTCATTCTCGAGGTCGGCTGTACTTTTGATTACAGCTTAGAGGAAGCCTTCCTAACCAAAGTGCTAAAATATCATCAGCTAGAGCAGACCATCTCTCAGCTAGGCTACAGATGTAAACTTTTGGTTTTAATCTTTGGTAGCCTAGGGCACGTGCACAAGTTGGTTGTGAGGGGCCTTCAAATGGCCGGCCTCTCCAAAAGGAGGGCTAAACAATTAGCAAGGTACTGCTCAATATCAGCTATTTTAGGAAGCCGCTCAATTTGGAGGAGGCGTTGTTTCCTTTACCCATGATTGTTGTCTGCTGTGTTTGACAAGTATGCCAACATTATTGCATGTAACACTTGTACTTCTGTTTATGTGGACATAAATAAATATTTCAAATGTGTGTGCGTGTGTGTGTGTGTGTGTGTGTGTGTGTGTGTGTGTGTGTGTGTGTAAGAATACAACAGCAACACAACATGTCTTAAAGACACCAAGCACTTTATTTATATTCATGGTTATAGTTATAATTATATTTATAATACTTGGTGTGTAGGAAGAAACCTGATTGGCTGACGCCACACTACCTGTCATGGTCGCGGCCGACGCCCCACACACGGATGCTGCTGATTGGTTGAGAATGGAGCAGGCTGCGGTCGTCAGGGTCAACCAGGGTCAACATGCAATCCTGAAGAACCAGCAACATGCCTTTACCCTGAGAAACATACATGTACATATATTTACCCTGATAAACATACATGTACATATATTTACCCTGAGAAACATACATGTACATATATTTACCCTGAGAAACATACATGTACATATATTTACCCTGAGAAACATACATGTACATATATTTACCCTGAGAAACATACATGTACATATATTTACCCTGAGAAACATACATGTACATATATTTACCCTGAGAAACATACATGTACATATATTTACCCTGAGAAACATACATGTACATATATTTACCGTGAGAAACATACATGTACATATATTTACCCTGAGAAACATACATGTTTTTAGAACAACACAACACAACACTGCCTCATCAAAGTTGGCATGATGACTTTATACATTGTTAGATACTTGAATGTGTCCTTATATTATCATCACTTTACCCAAATACATTATATTATCATCACTTTACCCAAATACATTATATTATCATCACTTTACCCATATACAGCTCAAGGAGTTAGGAGGTTTATAGTCTCGTGTGGCCAGACTGTTGCCTCCCCCAATGTTAAAATGTCTCCGGTCATAGATACAGTCTGGGACTCGGAAGCTCTGATCATGATTGAAATATAAACCGGGTGTGAAGCCTCCTCCCCACTTCCGTTTTGTCTTTACAGTCGCGCAAATTTATCCTAATATAAATCAAAATCATCTAAGTATATATAGCTTGCTGCTTAGCAGAAATGGAAATTAAAAAATAAATGTAAAGGTATTTTAAAATATATTTTCGTGAACGGAAGTGCCAGCTTCCTCTCTCGAATTCTGGGAGGTGTTGTTCCAGACTCTATATAACATTCAGGAGGTGTAGTTCCAGACTCTATATAACATTCCACCACTTCGGTCTGCCACCTCGGGGCGACTGATTGCCTCGTCACTCAAGGGTCCTTCTGGCCGATCCACACGGTCACGACTCTTTTCTGTTCTGGCCCCACAGTGGTGGAATGAACTTCCCACTGATGTTAGGACAGCAGAGTCACTGCCCATATTTCGCCGCAGGCTGAAAACCCACCTCTTCAGGAAACACTACCCTTCCTCTCTGCCTGACCTACTTGTTGTTAACTAGTTGTACGAACGCTTGTTTTTCTATTGCTGTATTGTTTATTGGATCTTGTTTAGTCGATACACTTATTTGTTTTAGCTCATGCTCATTTGATTTAGCAATTTTTGTCTCATTTGTTTAAGGAAATTGGTGGCTGATATATTGTACTTTTACCTTAGCGCTAGGTATACTCTTGGTTGCTTGTTTTTGCAGAAAATGCACTAAAGACTTCTGGTGATTAGTAGTTTTCGTTCCCTACCTATGTTGAATACACTTATTGTAAGTCGCTTTGGATAAAAGCGTCTGCTAAATGACTGTAATGTAATGTAATGTAATGTAATGTAATGTAACATTCAGGAGGTGTAGTTCCAGACTCTATATAGCATTCAGGAGGTGTAGTTCCAGACTCTATATAGCATTCAGGAGGTGTAGTTCCAGACTCTATATAACATTCAGGAGGTGTAGTTCCA
>NC_137622.1:46656024-46716024 GCF_963280865.1 Gymnoscopelus braueri
AGGCAGGCAGGCAGGCAGGCAGCAGGCAGGCAGACAGACAGACAGACAGGCAGGCAGACAGACAGACAGACAGACAGACAGAGAGACAGACAGACAGACAGACAGACAGACAGACAGACAGACAGACAGACAGACAGACAGACAGACAGACAGACAGACAGACAGACAGACAGACAGACAGGCAGGCAGACAGACAGACAGACACACAGGACGAGACAGAAAAAGGGGTAGAAGGGAATACAAAAAAGAGAGAAAGACAGATTTTATATCAATAAACAATATTATAGACAATTGTAAAAGTCTGGTCACAACCTAATGCAGAGTGTCTGGGGGCGGGACTTCCGTAGTACATAATTCCCCTGGAAACAATCTTTTTCGACCAATCACAACACATCTCCTCGGGCGGTACTTCCGTGTAGACACTCAACCAGATGTTTGGAAATGCAGCATAATATTATCATTGCTCTCACCTCATTGGCTGCTTTGAGGGGGTCGGGTTCCAGATCGGGGTCATCACTGGGAGGGGCGGGCCGGTTGCCGGAGCAGACGGGCCGGTGGTACTGGGTGGTCCCGGTGGGAATGTGCCAAAAATACACCTCTGAAGAATCTGTGACCTCCCTCCAGCCTGGAGGCAGACCCCCCTCATTCCACCCCGGAGGCAGACCCGCCTCATTCCACCCCGGAGGCAGACCCGCCTCATTCCAGCCTGGAGGCAGACCCCCCTCATTCCAGCCTGGAGGCAGACTCCCCTCATTCCAGCCTGGAGGCAGACCCCCCTCATTCCAGCCTGGAGGCAGACCCCCCTCATTCCAGCCTGGAGGCAGACCCCCCTCATTCCAGCCTGGAGGCAGACTCCCCTCATTCCACCCCGGAGGCAGACCCCCTTCAGTCCACACATCTGATCAAACACAAAAACACATATTAATTCATTTTGTACATTTAGAGAAGAACTATGTTTTATCCTCGTTTTCCTAATTAATTAATTCCTCCCCATGCTGCTGTTGTACCCTACTGCTTCACTTTAGCCTGGGATCACTTTAGCCTGGGATCACTTTAGCCTGGGATCACTTTAGCCTGGGATCACTTTAGCCTGGGATCACTTTAGACTGGGATCACTTTAGACTGGGATCACTTTAGACTGGGATCACTTTAGCCTGGGATCACTTTAGCCTGGGATCACTTTAGCCTGGGATCACTTTAGCCTGGGATCACTTTAGCCTGGGATCACTTTAGCCTGGGATCACTTTAGACTGGGATCACTTTAGACTGGGATCACTTTAGTGGGATCACTTTAGACTGGGATCACTTTAGTGGGATCACTTTAGCCTGGGATCACTTTAGCCTGGGATCACTTTAGACTGGGATCACTTTAGACTGGGATCACTTTAGCCTGGGATCACTTTAGACTGGGATCACTTTAGCCTGGGATCACTTTAGACTGGGATCACTTTAGCCTGGGATCACTTTAGCCTGGGATCACTTTAGACTGGGATCACTTTAGACTGGGATCAACGCCTTTTCAGTTTTTCTGATCCGGTCTAGAGAGGACAAAACCCATGAGCTCTGAGCACTCCATCATTTATACACCAGACTGAAAACACACACACACACACACACACACACACACACACACACACACACACACACACACACACACACACACACACACACACACACACACACACACACACACACACACACACACACACACACACACAGTACCTGTGTGGTGGGGGGTGTGGGGGGAGGGGCTCTCCTGGGACAGCGTTGTCCAGCTGGAGTCCTCGTCTTCTGATGGAGGGTCAGAGACCCCGCCCCCTATCACCGGGACCACGCCCACTCCCACTGGGACCACGCCCACTCTCACCTGTACAATCAAAATAAACGTTAGGGACCAGTCGACATGTACAGAAGGGGGGGCATGGAGGGTCATGCCTTTCTAATTTTGGTCCAAGGGAGGGTCAGCTAATTTTACTTTGAATCCAAGGGAGGGTCAATTTTGAATTGATAAAATAGTCCGTTTTTTATATATCTTTTTAGTACAGCAGAACAGTGGTCAATGACCCCTCTCCATTTCAAAGGATACAAAGAATTCAAATCAAGAAACACCTTGTCTATTTAGAATCAATGACGGTCGTTAACAAGCCATCAACGCACAGCGAGTGTGAACGACCCAGTCAAATCTATTCAGCGTCTTAACGATGGTGGTTGAACAATTAAGCAAAACTTCAACAGGCGTTATTGGAGAGATGCATTATAAATAGGCCTACTATAACTGGATATTCATAATCATTTGAAGTAATTCTGTGCATGTATTAATGTGGATCTATATGGACAGTTGTGTATAGATGCCTAGCTCCACAAGTAAAACCAGAAGCATCAGGCCATAATTGATAGCCTAATTTGTTTTATGTAGGCAACAGTGTAGTTGTAGTCACTGTAGTTGATAATTAAAAGGGCAGAGTGACAAAAGTTTTAAACTACTGGTTACCAAATATTCAACTTTCTTCAATCTGACCAGGATTCAATAGGTTTCCCATATGTAAGATGAGAACACTATCCACTCTGCTACCACTACTACAGATACACTGTGCATTTAGCAAGACTGACTACAGCAATGTTCTAATCAATGTGGAAAGCAAAACATTGGACAAATCAGTTTTAAATGTCATGTTGTATTTGATGGGGAGGGTTAGGGGTGTCAAGAATTTCACAATACGATACATGATGTTGGGCATGATATCGATATGATATATTATTAATGTTCTTTTCTCATGCATCAACATTGGCCATCATCTTTAGTTTAAAATAACGTTATAAAGCAAGTTAAAAACAATTACAAAGTGCTTTGTACACACAAATAAATACATTTGTGCAAGCTTAATGGAGAAGTGAAGTTCTCACTAACTATAAACCCATTGTTTCAGAGGACAGATAGACACTAATATAACAAATATAATATAATATAAGACTGCATAACTATAAATTCCACAAACCTCATATTTTTGTCATCTGGACTTTACCAACCAAGTGCAGCCTAGTTATTTCCAACAGCTAAAAAAAATCTATGATACCAGATACAGTATAATACCGTGTAAACAATCTTAGATTAGATGTAGGCCTATTTGAGAGTGCAGATGCATGTCACATTAACGAGCGTCAACGAGCATCAGCTGACACACAACACCTCCCCTCTGCAGTGCTTTAAACTGAAAGTGACTGGAGTCTGTTTCATTTCTCTACAAAATACCTTGAATATGATGGAGGACATGATTAATAATTACTATGATTATGATAAGCTTTACATTTCATATCATACAGTAAAAACTCCTAACTTTCACCGGCAAAAAAAAAGAAAGTGTTTTTTTTTTATTAAAAAAACAATTAAAAAAATATTACGATACAGTATGACATCATGACAATACCTATCATCACAATTTAATACCACGATAGGCTATATCGTGACACAATATATCGTGACACTTCTAGGCGGGGAGGGTTACTCTTTTTTTTGTAATCACTTGGGGAGGGTCATTGATTTTTTTTTGTCAAAGGGAGGGTCATGGCATTTTAGATCAGGGCACATACATTTTCTCCAGGGGTACCCTTCTTTAAAAATCGACCTGTCCCTTATTATGAGCAGTTTGCTTCCTCGCTGTAGGGCTCCAATGTAACATTGTTTATATGTAAACAGTATAATTCATAATAAACTACTATATGTAAGCAGTATAATTATGTTAACTACTAGACCATACCCGTGGGGGGATATGAGCACCCAAGTATGTGCAGTTTGGGTTATGCGCCGTGCAGGCGTGCACAGACAGTATATCAGGGATGGACAGTGACTTTAAGGCCTACCTCCAACACTTACGCATGTGCATGTCCCGTCATCGCGCCGTGGAGCCACAGAGAACACACACAAACACCCACGCATAAACAGCCAGAGCCGTCCCCCGTCACAAACAAACACACACATGAACGGTGGCCAGTTGTTGACTTGTCAAGATCTTTTGGATAATGACACCTTTTACTTCCTTCTAACTAATACATTATTTGCATTAAATTCACAACAATAAAATATCAGATGCACAGTTTAAAGTGCGGGTGCGTCCCTACACACTTTTTCCTTTTCAGGCTATTCACAGGTTAAAGTAAATACTGGTAAGTTTTAGAATACTTTTGACTTGAGAACAACACCATAAAAACCTTATGAGAGAACTGGACACGGAAACAGGTTTGTATATAAAGGTAAGTTAATATTTATTATGTCCCTAATACAGTGGCTTCCTCGCCTTAAAACCAATAAACACAAAAACACAAAAGTAACACTATACTACTAAAATGCCCTAACTTCCTATGGTGCCTCTAACTAACTAAAATACAACACTACACAACAACTATAAAATAATTATAAAGTTGTGCAAATACGCAGGGTGCAATCTTAGCAACTTCAAAAGTAAAGTGCTGGTGCCAATAAAGTGCTTCGATACTCAACACAGGTTCAAGGGGTTTTCCTGAATGTCCTAATATGGGGGTGTAGGGGAAGAGGCTTTAGGCCAGGCTTCTGCGTCTTCTTTTATTCTTGTCACCGTCTGTAATTAAAGAAACTTGGACCAGTTCATCTGTGCATTTACAGGATATAGCGTTGGTTCTAGGGCAGTGGTAATACAAGGATAACATTGCATGTTCAGTTACTTACTCGCCAGCCAGATATGAAACCTGGCTCTGAGTTGGCAACGTTCTCGCCACTTCTCCCGTCTCCTCGCTCCTTATATGGTCTGGCTCGCTCGTCTCTTCCTCCCCTCCGACACTCTCGTTCCAATGACTTCTTCTGAATAGGAGTAGGCACACCTCGGCTTCCGATTCCTCTCCAGGTGGCTGGTGTGTCTACAACTCTCTTTTTCTCCACCCTTGCTCCGTGGTTTCTGTGGCACAACCTTCTCCTCCGCCTCACTATTTGTTCTGTGTGGGCTCCTGCGTTCTCTCTGTTCAACCGGGCCCACGCCCACCTTTACACCACCCAGAGCACACCTTTACACCACCCAGAGCACACCTTTACACCACCCAGAGCACACCTTTACACCACCCAGAGCACACCTTTACACCACCCAGAGCACACCTTTCTCCGCTCTCATTTGTTCCTGGTGACATAATGTCTCGGGGCATTGGGCCAACGGGGTCACGCCCAAGTGACCCGGTCATTGTCACACAGGGGGGCACCTCGACTTAGGGACCGGGGGAAAACATGTTGATACAAAAAAAACTTACAGTGCAAACTTTTACAGATAATATTTAAGATGATGGTTTTAGTGAGAAATATACACATGTTAGGCACCAATAAAATACATTGAAAAAAAGAACAAAACTCCCCCGTTTGACCCTGTCACACACACACACACACACACACACACACACACACACACACACAGACAGACACACAGACACACACACAGACAGACACACAGACAGACACACAGACAGACACACAGACACACACACAGACAGACACACAGACAGACAGACAGACAGACAGACAGACACACACACACACACACAGACAGACAGACACACAGACACACACACAGACAGACAGACAGACAGACAGACAGACAGACAGACAGACAGACAGACAGACACACACACTGTGTAAAAATTGTACAATTACAAAACGGTATAATTATGTTCCCACCTCAGGAAGCCCCTCCTCCTCCTGCAGCCTGCCACTAGGGGGCGCTCTGCTCTGCTGCAGGAACTGGTTGTCATTGTTGGGGTGCAGCTCCACCTTGATGACCCGGGGCTGGGGGGCCCGGGGGGGGGCCCGGGGGGGGGGGCCGGGGGGACTCCTCTCTGCTCCACAGCGCCTCCACCAGGCCGTCAGAAGCAGAGGAGGAGCTAGAGGAGATGGGAGGAGCCTCCAGCACTACTGGGAGGAGAGGAGGCGGGGTCTGTGTTGGCTCCTCCTCTAGCTCCTCCTCCTGCTTGCTGCTGCTCTTCTCCTCCTGCTGGTTGTCTCTCTCCTTATAAGGGCTGGTGTCCTCCTCTAGCGCCTCCTGCTGGTTGTCTCTCTCCTTATAAGGACTGTTCTCCTCTAACACCTCCTGCTGGTTGTCTCTCTCCTTATAAGGGCTGTTCTCCTCTAGCGCCTCCTGCTGGTTGTCTCTCTCCTTATAAGGGCTGGTCTCCTCTAGCGCCTCCTGCTGGTTGTCTCTCTCCTTATAAGGACTGTTCTCCTCTAGCGCCTCCTGCTGGTTGTCTCTCTCCTTATAAGGGCTGTTCTCCTCCTCTAGCGCCTCCTGCTGGTTGTCTCTCTCCTTATAAGGGCTGGTCTCCTCCTCTAGCGCCTCCTGCTGGTTGTCTCTCTCCTTATAAGGGCTGGTCTCCTCCTCTAGCGCCTCCTGCTGGTTGTCTCTCTCCTTATAAGGACTGTTCTCCTCTAGCGCCTCCTGCTGGTTGTCTCTCTCCTTATAAGGGCTGTTCTCCTCTAGCGCCTCCTGCTGGTGGTCTCTCTCCTTATAAGGACTGGTCTCCTCCTCTAGCGCCTCCTGCTGGTTGTCTCTCTCCTTATAAGGACTGTTCTCCTCTAGCGCCTCCTGCTGGTTGTCTCTCTCCTTATAAGGGCTGTTCTCCTCTAGCGCCTCTTGCTGGTTGTCTCTCTCCTTATAAGGGCTGTTCTCCTCTAGCGCCTCCTGCTGGTTGTCTCTCTCCTTATAAGGGCTGGTCTCCTCTAGCGCCTCCTGCTGGTTGTCTCTCTCCTTATAAGGGCTGGTCTCCTCCTCTAGCGCCTCCTGCTGGTTGTCTCTCTCCTTATAAGGACTGTTCTCCTCTAGCGCCTCCTGCTGGTTGTCTCTCTCCTTATAAGGACTGTTCTCCTCTAGCGCCTCCTGCTGGTTGTCTCTCTCCTTATAAGGGCTGGTCTCCTCCTCTAGCGCCTCCTGCTGGTTGTCTCTCTCCTTATAAGGGCTGGTGTCCTCCTCTAGCGCCTCCTGCTGGTGGTCTCTCTCCTTATAAGGACTGTTCTCCTCTAGCGCCTCCTGCTGGTTGTCTCTCTCCTTATAAGGGCTGGTGTCCTCCTCTAGCGCCTCCTGCTGGTGGTCTCTCTCCTTATAAGGGCTGTTCTCCTCTAACACCTCCTGCTGGTTGTCTCTCTCCTTATAAGGGCTGGTGTCCTCCTCTAGCGCCTCCTGCTGGTTGTCTCTCTCCTTATAAGGGCTGGTCTCCTCCTCTAGCACCTCCTGCTGGTTGTCTCTCTCCTTGTCAGGGCTGCTCTCCTCCTCCTGCTCCTTCTCTGGAGAGCAGGACCTCCTGTTCATGTTGATGAGGTTTTAATCATAGTTTTAATCATAGTTTTAATCATAGTTTTAATCATAGTTTTAATCATCTGAACGTATAACTTTTAGTCTAGTTTTATAAATGTTGGTGATTAATGATTAATGATTTGTAAATCGGCTACTGAAACTAGATCTACAAGCTCAGAGTGTGACACCACTAGTCTTAGTTCTACTGGATCTCTTCTCCGCTAGTCTTAGTTCTACTGGATCTCTTCTCCTCTAGTCTTAGTTCTACTGGATCTCTTCTCCGCTAGTCTTAGTTCTACTGGATCTCTTCTCCGCTAGTCTTAGTTCTACTGGATCTCTTCTCCACTAGTCTTAGTTCTACTGGATCTCTTCTCCACTAGTCTTAGTTCTACTGGATCTCTTCTCCACTAGTCTTAGTTCTACTGGATCTCTTCTCCGCTAGTCTTAGTTCTACTGGATCTCTTCTCCACTAGCCTTAGTTCTACTGGATCTCTTCTCCACTAGTCTTAGTTCTACTGGATCTCTTCTCCACTAGTCTTAGTTCTACTGGATCTCTTCTCCGCTAGTCTTAGTTCTACTGGATCTCTTCTCCACTAGTCTTAGTTCTACTGGATCTCTTCTCCGCTAGTCTTAGTTCTACTGGATCTCTTCTCCACTAGTGTCTATATACTGTCAATATATTTAGTAATGGTAGTTTTAGATGAACCCTGACCTCCTGTTGTCCTCCTGGGAGCAGGACCTCTTGTTGCTCCAGTTAAAGTCCAGGTTCTTCTGCTGGTGGAACTCCAGGAAGCTCTTGGTTCTCCTACAGAAAGGAGAAACAAACAAGTCCTTTGGTGACTTATCTTTTTATCTTTGTATTATCTATCTGTGTTTATTATGTTTATATCATACAACGCAATAAAGCCATTACGGTCCTTTCACATGTATGTATGATATGAGCAATCTATAACCACTTCAACCCCAGCATTGGTATTGTGGGGGAAGCTTTCGCTGAAAATAGCAGATCGACAAGCTCACAACGTGATGCTTTCCGTCGCGTTGTGAGCTTGTCAATCTGCTATTTTCAGCGAAAGCTTCCCCCATAACAGAAAAGACACTTGTATTGAGCCCTGATGGACTCCGGTTAAGGGTTTTAAGTGGTTAAGTTAAATAAGGTTTCTATAAGGGGTTCTAGGCAACTTCATAGATCAAAAAAAGAAAAAAACTGTTGTCAAACAGAGCTGGGCTGGATTAGTACTGTTGACTGACAACCCCTTCAGCCAATCAGCAGTTTGTTCCCCTTCAGCCAATCAACAGCTCATTTTCCCCACCACCAGCCAAAATGACGCAAGGGGACTTTTGAAGGGGCTATGCCGAAAATAGGTTGCTTTATTCGGATACATACGTGTCACTGCCCGCCCCTGCCGGTTCTCTGAATTTTTATTTTTAAATAGGCTCTGTCATGATTAATTGACCACATATATGAAGTTAAACAACAAAATTCTATCCAAACGGTATCTTAAAAGTAAATTCTGTGCCTCAAAAAAGGCGTTTTAAAGTTTTAAACCCGAAACCAAAAACAGCGGACAGAAAAAATGGCCGCCCGTTCCATTTTTGTCGGCTGCACTCGGTTCCATTCGGTTTCACTCAAACTCGCCACCTGATTGGCCAATCTTCGCTGTCAATCACAGAACGTTGAGCGAGGACACTGATAGGACAGTTCACACGGACACGGACGCGCACGTGCACGGACGCACATGCACTTCATTTCATTTACGTCCCGGATACCCGGATGTCAAAACATAAATAGAAGGGAAAATAGAAATTGGATTTCATAAAGAGGACTGTGTTTCACCCCAGCATCATTATATAGTGGCTGATAGAGGGGAATCCCTTTAATGAGCTGAAGCTCTATGATTCAATGTACGAGGAAAAACAGGGACGTGGTGATGCAACGCGGCGTGGTCTTGTAGGTCAGCTGTGTTCCCTGTGTGACAACGTTGTACTCTGAAGCAAAAACAGGCACTAGTTGAGCGTCTCTGCAGAACGCACAGACGTAAAGCGCTGCAGTGAGAGCGATACGCATCATTTAATATTAAGACAACGTCAAAAGTAACCTGTGCCATGCCAAACATCCAGCTGCGTTTGTACATTGATTAGTTCACCACAGGGACGTGTCGTTGTGTTGAAACCTGCACCGTGCTATGCTACGGCTAATCACAAACACAGGATAAATGTGAATGGATACACAACCCGCTCCCATAAAACATTGCCACTCCAAAAGTAGCTTTTTTTCTTTCTTTTTTTTTCACGATTTTGTAAACCATTTTTTTCACCCATGGTGCCAATTGCCTATGTATTCCTGGGCACTACTCTCCTTCTGCCAGCCTAGGGAGAGCCCAGAACTGAGCTCATGCCTCCTTCAGTGCATGAGAGCTAACAAACCTTCTTATCACCTGACAGGGGGGAGTTTCCCCGTAGGAAGTAGCGTGTGGAAGGAACACTTAATTCCAACCAGTTCCTTTCCCCTCCATCAGGCACCCCGGCTGACCAGGGGGGAGTATATATGTATATATACATATACATATATATATATATATATATATATATATATATATATATGTATATATACATATACATATATATATATATATATATATATATATACACTTATATACAGCGCCCTCCTCTCCAAACAGTAAGGAGGCTGTTAGATCTCATACCTACGGAACGGAGGCGGGTGGGCGTTGTCCTTCCCTCCGTCCAGCCAATCAGAGCCGGTGTTGATGTCTGTGACGTTGGCATGACCTCTGACCCCGGTCAGGAGGCTCTGGGCGCGGCGCTGCAGGTTGGCGCCGTTCTTCACCAGCTTGGGGTTGGTGCCGCTGAAGGGGGCGGAGTTACAGGAGGCGTAGAGGGCGGAGCTAGACGAGGACTTGGTGGGCAGGCCCCGCCCCCTTGTGGCAGGTTGGTTTTTGGGAGGCGGAGCCAGCAGGCTGTCACTCAGGCCCGTCGTCGTGGCGACGGCGGTGTAGCGCTGACGCCCCCTTGACAACGTGGAGGCGGAGCCTCCCGTCTCCATGGCAACGGACTCCTTGATGACATCACATCCCTGCAGCTGGTTGTGGGAGGAGCGAAGGCTTAACGAGGTGGGCAGGGCCACGGACGGCGGGCCGCCGCGATTGGCCAGGCCCACGTTGGATGGGGAGGAGCCAGAGCGGGAGAGGAGAGGAGTTATGACCGACGTCATTTCTGATTGGACAAAACACTGGAGAGAGGCGTAGCTGTGGAGAAACAAAACACACACACATACACACACACGCACGGATGCACACACACGCACACGTTTAGCTGGGAATCTTTATTTTTTATTTATTTAACCAGTAAAAAACACATTGAGAATACAGTCTCTTGGACTGGACTTATGGCTGTTTAAAGCCCAGCCAATAGGAACACAGGGAGCGCACCCTAGCCAATAGGAACACAGGGAGCGCACCCTAGCCAATAGGAACACAGGGAGCGCACCGTGGCCAATAGGAACACAGGGAGCGCACCCTAGCCAATAGGAACACAGGGAGCGCACCCTGGCCAATAGGAACACAGGGAGCGCACCCTGGCCAATAGGAACACAGTGAGCGCACCTTGGCCAATAGGAACACAGTGAGCGCACCCTGGCCAATAGGAACACAGGGAGCGCACCCTGGCCTGGGATCAAAACCTTTTTCTGATCCGATCGGAGTGGAAATAACTTTGAACACGCCGTTCATCTCCAAAATGATTCCCCTGATGAATGGTTTAAAATGTGTTTCATTTGGTTTAAAATGTGTTTCATTTGGTTTAAAATGTTTCATTTGGTTCAATCGTTTCCTTTCTTTTGGTATAATAATGGTTTGGTATTTATATATATGGTTGGTGGATGGGAGGAGCCTCTCAGGTCCTCATGTTACGTTAGTGACGTCCACCGTAGGATAACTATAATGAGACAGACTTTATTTATAGGATAAGTGAAAATAAATGAATGAACAATAAACCTATCATCTATATTTATAACTGTAATGCACATTAAAACTCACCTATAATAAAATAAAATCATAATAATAATAACAATAATAAAATTGACCTATTATGTAATAATACAACTACAATAATACATTTATAAATGTGATGAAAAGCAACAGATTGATGCAAAACCTACTTTAAAAAGTCAAAGCTGTGATGGGTGGAGCCTGAGTGAGCACACACACACACACATACTGATTAATAACATTAAATACATGATCAATAACATGAAATCATCTCCATCTAAACAGCAGGCATTGCCAGTATAATGTTATCAACAATGGTATCAGCATAATCTTTTAAGGTTTATCAGAAAATAAAGGATAAAAAAGAATCAAAATCTGCCAATATAATATATATAAATATATATAATATATATATAATATATAAATAAGTCATCTTTTGATTTATAAGCAATTAAGAAAAAAGAAAAAAAAAACATTTTGCCAAGTCATGTTGTATCTGCATTTACATGAATATCTGCCTATAAATCATGTCTTTGATTTGGACAGATATGTTATAATGTAACAATCATTCTAATAAGCAATGAGACGGGATGAATCAGTGTTATGATGAGAGCATAGAGTTATAAACACTAATCACTATTATGTATGACTTATTAATATGCTATGGGGCTGGAATGATGACAACCAGACGGTCTCCCACCAATCTAACACCCAACACCCAGCATCTATAGGACCCAGCAGCACCCAACACCCAGCATCTATAGGACCCAGCAGCACCCAACACCCAGCATCTATAGGACCCAACACCCAGCATCTATAGGACCCAGCAGCACCCAACACCCAGCATCTATAGGACCCAGCAGCACCCAACACCCAGCATCTATAGGACCCAGCAGCACCCAACACCCAGCATCTATAGGACCCAACACCCAGCATCTATAGGACCCAGCAGCACCCAACACCCAGCATCTATAGGACCCAGCAGCACCCAACACCGTATGGATGACGCACCCAAAGCACTGACTAACAGAGTTTATTTACATCCTGTCGTCTCCCTCCATAAGCTCTACTCACCATTATACCATTATACTATATATACTACTCACCATTATACCATATATACTATATATACTACTCCATAAGCTCTACTATAAGCTCTACTCACCGATGATGTTAGCAGCTTCACATCTGATCTGATGATGATGATGCTCTGTTCTCCCACAGACACGCAGGCAGACAGACAGACAGACAGACAGACAGACAGACAGACAGAGAGAAACAGACAGGCAGGCAGACAGACAGACAGACAGAGAGAAACAGACAGACAGGCAGGCAGACAGACAGACAGACAGACAGACAGGTTTAACGTCCAGTTCTCTTAGTGGATCACGTCATCCTCATCTTCTTCATCATCATCATCATCATCATTGCCTCTCTCCTCCAATCAGTGCAGAGGACGCTCAGAACCATAAAACCTGTTGTTTCATAACTCATAATGACATTCACATGACGTCATCCTCGCCCGACGGTGCATGACGTCATGCAGTGAACCGTTTTTAAATGGAATGAAACGTTTAGTTTAACTTTCCTTATTCATGAATATAAAACCATATACAAGTTATATGCTGAAACTTATGAAAAACTAAATAAACAAAAGAGAAGTGAAAGGGAAGGAAAACAGAACATATCTGGGCTGACTGACTGAATTAGCCTCCTATATTATTATTAGTTATTGACTTAACCCCTAGTCATTAATTATCAATTAATTATCAATTAATGACTGACTCCTGATAATAATAATTATTAATTCATGACTGACACCTGAAAATAATAACTATATGAATTAATGACTGACACACCTGACACTAATCACCAGATGATGATTGGACAGATAATCAAACTGACACCAAAACTACTGTAAACAAAAATAAGATACAAACATACATTGTAGCTCCTACAATGAGTTAATTGTAGGATCTACAATATATCTGTCTGTTTTTTTACTGACCTGTAAATGAATGACTTCTCCTGTAATGATGTACTTACCAGTCCAGATGTTCCCTCAGCAGCAACATAAACATTCAATCTATAGAATATTGTACATTCATTGATACATTATTATAGCCTAATACGCCTATTAAATTACATATCTAATAAAGACACTTTTCACATTAGTTTAGCAACCATCTGTACATAACCTTCACATTAAACATCTATTAATAACCTTCACATTAAACATCTGTAATAATAACCTTCAAATTAAACATCTGTATATCTGTAAATAACCATAACATTAAACATCTGTATATCCTGTAAATAACCTTAACATTCAATCAATAGAAAAAGCACACAGTGTGGTAAATACTTTTAATGGCATTTGTGCGTTAAAATAAAAAGCAGTTTTTAATAACAACATAATGTAATAAAACACCTCTGTCTTCTTTTCCATTATTGATGCATTAATGGTTCATTTCACACATAAAGACACAGATATTATTTAACCATTTAACCCCTAGAAACTTGGTTGGTCAAGGTCCTTCATACTGGTGTGAACTGGTAGTTTTAGCCAAATGTTCACATTATTATAACTGGTGTGAGCTGGTAATTTTAGCCAAATGTTCACATTATTATAACCGGTGTGAACTGGTCGTTTTAGCCAAATGTTCACATTTATTGAATTTATTTAAATTATTTATTATAACCATTTCAATCTTAGCTGGTTGGAGGTCAGCCAGGGCTCTGTCCTTGGCCCCCGTCCGATTTTTCCTGTTTCACCAAATGTGTGAGCCGGTAGTTTTAGCCGGTAGTTTTAGCCAAATGTATTATAACCTGCCCAGAATAGGGTCACTAGTGGTTAATCATATAATGATAATATAATATAATATTATTATAAAGGCCGCTTGTCTTTGTATAAGGCTGTGGTTATAATGATGCAAATTAAATGCCCATATATGGAACATGTGTTCAGGATGAAAGCTCAGGAGTTTGCATCTCTGACAATATATATATAAATATATATTTTACACAAACACAAATAAGACCTTCCGTCCCTAAACTAAACCCTAAACTAAACCAAACCCATGACCAAAATATCTTCAACTGGCTTTAAGTTCAATAAAAATATCACATACATCAGCACAACCTCAAGCCCCTCCCACCTTTAGAAAAATATACATTATCCTTAATAATACGGACGTAGAGCCTTCATCCTACTCCTCCCGCCCAACACTCCCCGCCGACAGGCTCCGCCCCCAGCCCATAGGAGTACATACAGTGATAATAAACATCACCCTCCCCTCCCCAGAACACAGGCCAATTGTGTTCATAAAGACGCTCCACAAAGCCGGATGCACCACGTGGATTCAAACCCACAACCTGTGGGCAGCACTTTACCACTGAGCCACCCGAGCGTTTAGAGCACTGACTGTCACTATATGAACTGACGTGACGTATCTGTAGATGTGAACTGACGTGACGTATCTGTAGATGTGAACTGACGTGACGTATCTGTAGATGTGAACTGACGTGACGTATCTGTAGATGTGAACTGACGTGACGTATCTGTAGATGTGAACTGACGTGACGTATCTGTAGATGTGAACTGACGTGACGTATCTGTAGATGTGAACTGACGTGACGTATCTGTAGATGTGAACTAACGTGACATATTTATAAAGAGTGACATTATTTATATGAACACATATCTATAAACTCTATAAATACCTACATTCTTAATAGCCCCTAGTGTGATGTCAGAGCAGGGGGGCTGGACTAGCCCACCCCTAGTGTGATGTCAGAGCAAGGGGGCGGGGTGTAGAGGTGCAGGTTGCCGGTCAGATTCCCGGTGCTCCAGCTGTGGGGCAGGAGGCTCAGGCTGCCTGGCTGGACGGCACGTTGGCGCTGCGACACGGAGAAACACGGAGCGGAGCGGATGGAGCGCAACGCTGCCTCTAGTGGAGGGAGGAGGACAATGCACTGATTATTAACACATTACCTGCCAAGGACCTTACAACATGGTTTACAACGTGTTTACAAGGTGTTTACAACGTGGTTTACAACGTGTTTACAACGTGGTTTACAACGTGTTTACAACGTGTTTACAACGTGTTTACAACGTGGTTTACAACGTGTTTACAACGTGGTTTACAAGGTGTTTACAACGTGGTTTACAACGTGTTTACAACGTGGTTTACAACGTGGTTTACAACGTGGTTTACAACGTGGTTTACAACGTGGTTTACAAGGTGTTTACAAGGTGGTTTACAACGTGGTTTACAACGTGTTTACAACGTGTTTACAACGTGGTTTACAAGGTGGTTTACAAGGTGGTTTACAACGTGGTTTACAAGGTGTTTACAACGTGGTTTACAACGTGGTTTACAACGTGGTTTACAACGTGGTTTACAACGTGTTTACAACGTGGTTTACAACGTGGTTTACAACGTGGTTTACAACGTGGTTTACAACGTGGTTTACAAGGTGTTTACAACGTGGTTTACAACGTGGTTTACAACGTGGTTTACAACGTGGTTTACAAGGTGTTTACAAGGTGGTTTACAACGTGGTTTACAACGTGTTTACAACGTGGTTTACAACGTGGTTTACAAGGTGTTTACAACGTGGTTTACAACGTGGTTTACAACGTGGTTTACAAGGTGTTTACAACGTTGTTTACAACGTGTTTACAACGTGTTTACAACGTGGTTTACAACGTGGTTTACAAGGTGGTTTACAACGTGGTTTACAACGTGTTTACAACGTGGTTTACAACGTGGTTTACAACGTGGTTTACAACGTGGTTTACAACGTGTTTACAACGTGGTTTACAACGTGGTTTACAACGTGGTTTACAACGTGGTTTACAAGGTGTTTACAACGTGGTTTACAACGTGGTTTACAACGTGGTTTACAACGTGGTTTACAAGGTGTTTACAACGTGGTTTACAACGTGTTTACAACGTGTTTACAACGTGTTTACAACGTGGTTTACAACGTGGTTTACAACGTGTTTACAACGTGGTTTACAACGTGGTTTACAACGTGGTTTACAACGTGGTTTACAAGGTGTTTACAACGTGGTTTACAACGTGGTTTACAACGTGGTTTACAACGTGGTTTACAAGGTGTTTACAAGGTGGTTTACAACGTGGTTTACAACGTGTTTACAACGTGGTTTACAACGTGGTTTACAAGGTGTTTACAACGTGGTTTACAACGTGGTTTACAACGTGGTTTACAAGGTGTTTACAACGTTGTTTACAACGTGTTTACAACGTGTTTACAACTTGGTTTACAACGTGGTTTACAAGGTGGTTTACAACGTGGTTTACAACGTGTTTACAACGTGGTTTACAACGTGGTTTACAACGTGGTTTACAACGTGGTTTACAACGTGTTTACAACGTGGTTTACAACGTGGTTTACAACGTGGTTTACAACGTGGTTTACAAGGTGTTTACAACGTGGTTTACAACGTGGTTTACAACGTGGTTTACAAGGTGTTTACAACGTGGTTTACAACGTGGTTTACAACGTGGTTTACAACATGGTTTACAACGTGGCTTCCACGGCTCTTCAAAGATCGTCAATTTAAGGTAAAATTAAGGTAAAAAACTGTTTTTATCTCAGGCAGTCAATGTGTTAAAATAAATAAGATCATTTACACCATATTGATATTAATATTCATTACAATTATGATACATGGAATCCTTCATTATTATATACACATTGTTATATACAGAGGTATTATATATATATATATATATATATATATATATATATATATATATATAATATAAACGTAATATAAACAGAGGTGTAAACGATACAGAGCCTCCAGACAATAACAGGGACAATTTGTTTATTTTTGGACGACAATTCTTATATGAAACGATTCTAAGACCCAATGTTATTCTCTATAGAGAAATGACTTCCACGACCCAGAGGATGAACATGTCAGGACTTCTTTACTCTCTCTATATATATATATGTGTGTGTGTGTTCTCACCCCTGGTACCAGCAGACATCAATAAGGTTCTAGCTCTCTGGTTCCCATCCTGAGCAGCTTGCTGGTAAAACTGTACAGCTGTCTGCTGGTTCTGTTCAACACCCAGGCCTCTCTCATAACACTGACCCAGGATCAGCTTGGCCCTGGAGCTCTACACACACACACACACACACACACACACACACACACACACACACACACACACACACACACACACACACACACACACACACACACACACACACACACACACACACACACACACACACACACACACACACACACACACACACACACACACAGTTAAACCAACTTCAACCTGGTGATGACAGAACCCCGTAGTCCAAGTTCATCTGCATAGATCATTCAAAATAACAGATCTACAAGCTTACAACACCCTGACAGCTGGTAGATCTGGTGAGTAAGTTTGACAAGCGAGTCCCTCGCACCACAGATCAACTGGATCACCTAACGTGAATAAAGTATTGTTCTCTGTGGAACTCACTCATAATGTTCTAATCTGAAGACTCAGCTCTTCAGATTCCACCTCAGCCCATAGCACCTGAACTAGCCTTGACCACCATGTAGTTTTATTAAAGGTTCAAATGTAATTTAGCATGTTATTTAGCATGTTATTTAGACAGATGCTAGGTTCATTGTTTACCTGTGATCCTAGTTTACTGAGACACTACACTGTCTCTGTATTCTATGATCCTATAGTTTACTGAGACACTACACTGTCTCTGTATTCTATGATCCTATAGTTTACTGAGACACTACACTGTCTCTGTATTCTATGATCCTATAGTTTACTGAGACACTACACTGTCTCTCTGTATTTTATGATCCTATAGTTTACTGAGACACTACACTGTCTCTGTATTCTATGATCCTATAGTTTACTGAGACACTACACTGTCTCTGTATTCTATGATCCTATAGTTTACTGAGACACTACACTGTCTCTGTATTCTATGATCCTATAGTTTACTGAGACACTACACTGTCTCTGTATTCTATGATCCTATAGTTTACTGAGACACTACACTGTCTCTCTGTATTCTATGATCCTATAGTTTACTGAGACACTACACTATCTTAGGGATGTCAACAGCTAACCGGTTAGCCGGTTAGCCGATCGTTAAAAAACATCCGAATAGGCTTATCAGCGTCATGGTTAATTTTCATAGGGAGATGTCATTATGTTAAACAGACTCAGGTGGGCGCAAGAGAGTATTTTATGTGCAAGAGAACACTAGAATGAGAGAGAGATTATTTCCGCCTTGCAGCAGCACCGGGTGCTTTTAAATGCCGTAATCTAAAGAGTGAGTGACAACGAGAGAGTACACAATGTCTAAACGTATCAAGCGTAGTGCGGTCTGGGAGCATTTAAAAAAGAAAGGAGACGACAAAGTTGTTTGCAGTCTTTGTGAAACAGAGCTCGCATACAGCAGTGGTACGAGCAGCATGGGGAATCATTTAAGAGCAAAACACCCGTTTGTCGTAGTCGATGAGACGGGCACAGGAAAACAACAGCAATCATCAATGACGTCTTTTGTGCACGGCCCAGCAAGAAGATGTGATGCTCGTCGGTCAGACAAAAAGTGTGCAAAATGATTGAGGTGGACATGCTGCCTATCAGCACTGTTGAGGGAACAGGCTTCTGTGACTTAATGAGCTACCTCGAACCAGAATACCACATTCCAGCCAGATCAACAGTCACCAAACGAATAGAAGAGCGTTATAAAGAGATGTCACTTAAAATGAAAAAAAAATCTGTCCACAGCCAAGTATGTTGCTCTCACAACAGACTGCTGGACAGCATTGACCACAGAAAGTTACATAACAATAACGTGCCATTACATCGACCCAGATTGGAAGCTTCAATCTCATGTGTTGTTGACACAAAGTCTAACAGTTAGACACACAGCCCAAAATTTGGCAGAAAAGATGAAGAGTGCTGTTGATGACTGAGGACTGACTGGGCGTGTCACAGCTTGTGTCCACGACAATGCAAGCAACATTACCAAGGCCATGTCTCCGGATGATGTGGTGTGGGATGTCGTTTAGTTAAGCATTTCAATCACAGCACACCTGCAACAGAGGCGCTGGAAACTAAGCAGGACGGCATGGGCTGGGCCACCAATAAAAAGCTGATCCAATCCTGCAAAACCCACTGGAATTCAGTGTAAGATATGTTTGAGCGACTGATCGAGTGCAGGTGGTCAGTAACAGCCGTGCTGTCAGACCGCACAATCACTAAACTGGCGGACGCCAGATCCCTTGATCTCTCCAGCGAGCACTGGAAACTAATGGAGGAGATCATACCAGTGTTAGCCAAACTTAAATGTGCCACCACAGTCATGTCTGCGGAGCAGAATGTCTCGGTCTCAAACTCCTACCCAATTACCTTCAGTTTCCTCCAGAAACACCTCGTTCCCGAAGAGGATGAAAGCAGAAGAGTGGTGGAGTTCAAAGAGAAAGTCAGCACATCACTGGCAAAACGCATGAAGGTATATATTATTAACAGTAACAATATTATTATTATTTTACAAACAAAAACATAGGCTTTGTTTTCCTAATATAAATTATCTTTTACTAATACTTTTTTTAATTTTTTTTATCCATTGTATGCAGGTCAACTCTGATCAATTAATCTCCCAAGTTCCTCTGATCGCATCTGCGCTGGACCCCCGACATAAGAGCCTGCCGTTTCTTTCGCCAGCAGAAAGGGCTGACGTCACAGTAAAGTTGCATGAAATGGCATCGAGTGTTTCACTCCAAAGCAGTGGGGCTGGGGCCGCTGCTACCAGTGGAGATGAAGATGATGGTGGAGATGAAGATGATGTGCGAGTTGTGGGCCACGGAGATGGGGGCACAGACGAGGACGCAAACAGCAGCGCAATGCGACTGCTCCCTGGACATAATTACGTTACGTCCACGGACAATGGGTCAGCAAACGAAGTGGAGAGTTACTTAAGAGAGAGTTCTGCTCCCTTGGAATCAGATCCATTGGACTGGTGGAAAGTGCACAGCCTCCGTTTCCCCAGACTGGCTACCCTAGCCAGGCGCTATCTCTGTGTAGCAGGGACCTCGGTTCTATCTCTGTGTACCAGGGACCTCGGTTCTATCTCTGTGTACCAGGGACCTCGGTTCCGTCCGAGAGGGTTTTCTCCGCAGCGAATTTGACGGTCAATAGACTGCGCACTCGGTTAACACCAGAACGTGTTAATCTTCCTAGATAAATATGGTTAGCCTAAGTAAGCGGCCAGTGTGGCCTTATAGGTAGGTTGCTCTGATTTTCTTTTGTTTTATAGGACGTGTCGTATATATTTTTTAGTTTTTGGAGTCAGTAGACCCATAGAGTTATTTCTGTTTGTCTTTGTCTCTGTCTCTCTCTGCCTGTCTCTCTATCTGTGTGTGTCTCTCTCTCTTTCTCTTTTTCTCTCTCTCTCTCTCTCTGTCTCTCTCCCTCTCCCTCTCTCTCTCTCTCTCTCTCTCTCTCTCTGGTAGACAGACAGCAGCGCAGTGAGCGCACTTGTTGAGAGAGACACGCAGATCACAAGTAATTAATGTGAGTAATTAATTATTTTGTCAATATTGGTTCAGTTCTATCAGAGAAGATAAGTCCTATGGCCGGGTCTCCATCTGAGTTTCTGACAGATTGCCATCCTTCTGTTCAGACCTTCAAGCCTCCTACTGAGAAGGAAATCATAGATATAATTATGTGTCTGAAAGATTCAGCTGCTGGTCATGATGAGGTCAGGTCTAACCTAATCATCAAAACTAGTCATTCAATTATTAAGCCTTTGACCCACATCTTCACCAAATCATTAGAAACTGGAATAATACCCAATGACCTTAAAATTGCTAAAGTAGTTCCTGTTTACAAATCTGGAGACCGTAGTGTATTTAGCAACTACCGCCCTATTTCTGTTCTCCCATGTTTCTCCAAGATTCTGGAGAAGTTGGTCTATAACAGAATGATGGAACATCTGCAGGAGTGTAACATTCTGTATGAACACCAATATGGATTTAGGAAAAAACGTTCTACTGAAATGGCCATACTCCAATTGGTTGATAAAATTCATACTGCATTCAATAATAATGAATATGCTTTGGGAATTTTTCTTGACTTATCCAAAGCATTCGACACTGTTAATTATGACATCTTACTTCAAAAGCTGTTACATTATGGATTTGCTGGAATCACTCATACATGGTTTTACAATTATATTCATAACCGACAACAATTTGTTATCATTAATGGAAGGTCATCAGATAGTGCCACTTTAACATGTGGGGTCCCACAGGGATCTATACTAGGTCCACTCTTATTCCTTATTTATATCAATGACTTGGCTTCAGCTTTGTCCTCCTTGTTTCCTGTACTTTTTGCAGATGATACAAATTTATTTATTTCACATCCTGATTTTTCTGTTCTTATGGCAAAAGCTAATCATGATTTAGGAAATATTTCAAAATGGTTCAAATTAAACAAATTATCTCTCAATATAAAAAAATCAAATTTTATTATATTTACATCAAAAAACAAAAAATATTGTAAATCTAACACCTGTCTGTCTATAGGAGATAACCCAATCACTCAGGTTTCATCAACAACTTTCCTTGGACTAATTATCCATGAAAGTCGAAGCTGGAAAAGCCACATTAGCCATGTCTGTAAAAAAATATCTAAATCTGTCGGCATTATTGGCAAATTCCGTAGTTGTGTTCATCATAAGTGTCTCCTAACCCTTTATTATAGTTTAATTTATCCGTATCTTATATATTGCAATATCATTTGGGGAGCTACTTATCCTTCACATCTAAACAAACTCCATATGTTGCAAAAAAGATTCTGCAGGATTGCTACGTGTAGTGATTGGTCTGCTCATTCTGCCCCACTTTTAAAACAACTTAATATTTTATCAATTTTAAATTTACATAAATACCAAACCTGTAACTTTATTTTCAAAATACTGCTTCAGCCAGATTCATTTTCTTTGCCCTGTAAAGCCTTCTTCCAGTTCAACAGTGATGTACACCATTTTAATACAAGACAGGCAAATCATTTACATATCCCAAAGTTCCGTACTGGTCTGTGTCAATTTTCCATCAGGTATAGGGGGGCTCAGCTATGGAACAGCTATATTAACATCTCATCGAAGGCTGCTTTGCCAAATCATTTTAAATATAAGCTAAAAACCCATTTGATTAATCAAATTTAACAATTCCCAGAGACATCCACTCTTACGCCCACCCACACACACTTGCACCTACACCATTTTATACTAAAATGTATTTTCTCTAGTATTCATACTGTGTATCTATTGTTGTATTTGTATTTTTGTATAATTGTATGCATGTTGCCAAATAATTTATTTTTGGTTTCTATTACTTTGTATTTCTTTCTTGTATCTCGTATGTATATAAGTGAGGTGAGATTAACCTTATAAACCCGAAAGGGTTTTCTAAATCTCACCTGCACATCCAACACAATATTATGCTGTTGCTAAAAATTTGCTGTTTTTAAATGTGCAAATAAATAATAAAAAAATAATAACAAGGACGCGTTAATGGATGAAGCTAATATACAATTTATTTGTATCGTTAAATGCTGCTTTTTTTTGTTTGGAGCATAAATAAATGTCTACCATTTGCCACCAATGTTAACCCTGTGTATGTGCATATTTCATTTTGGGTTGGGTATTAAAAAAAAAAAAATCAGAACATTTTTTATAAATCACTATCCGTTAATTAACCGGATAATCCTATCGGGTAACCGGCTGGGAAAATAACCGTTACTGACATCCCTACACTGTCTCTCTGTATTCTATGATCCTATAGTTTACTGAGACACTACACTGTCTCTCTGTATTCTATGATCCTATAGTTTACTGAGACACTACACTGTCTCTCTGTATTCTATGATCCTATAGTTTACTGAGACACTACACTGTCTCTGTATTCTATGATCCTATAGTTTACTGAGACACTACACTGTCTCTGTATTCTATGATCCTATAGTTTACTGAGACACTACACTGTCTCTCTGTATTCTATGATCCTATAGTTTACTGAGACACTACACTGTCTCTGTATTCTATGATCCTATAGTTTACTGAGACACTACACTGTCTCTGTATTCTATGATCCTATAGTTTACTGAGACACTACACTGTCTCTGTATTCTATGATCCTATAGTTTACTGAGACACTACACTGTCTCTCTGTTTACCTTGTTTATTGTAAATCATTCTGGATAAAGAGCGTCTGATAAATACTCACTCCTTGGTCAGCTGCCATCTGCAGGTATATGATGGACCTGCGGGCATCTCTGATTGGCTCCTCTGAGAGAACTGAAGCCAAGAAGACCTGAGCCTGACAGGAAACACATAGAAACACATATTATATATGTATATATACTATACAGCCTGACAGGAAACACATAGAAACACATAGAGCATAGACTATAATACGGTAAAACATGACATTTTGTACAGTGAGATTTCAAGGTTTGGAAGTAGTCAACCCTCTGAGAAGAGGTGGAGACATTTTTGATTGATTGAATATTTTATTAGGCAAAAAATGTAAAACAGCACAGTTACATTTAAAATACTTTGTCTAACAGGTCCGTTCATAAAAGTCCTTGCGGACTTGTTTCCAATGAGGGCCTTGGTATTTAATTCATAGGCATATATAGTGGCACCACAGTTCAAATATCATTACAAAATAAACAGCCAAAAACAATATATAACACTATGTACAACAAAAAAAATAAAAAAGAGGGGAAAAAAATAATATGTACAAGAACAGGGGGGGGGGGGTCTGCTGTCTAACGGGAAAATGGTACTACCTCCACCTTTGGCCTCCTGAAAGGTGATTTTTTAAGGCTCTTTTAAATGAGCCAGTATTATTGTGAGCATACCTCGGTGAGTCCAGCTGCTGAGGCCTTCTCCAGCAGGCTGATAGCTGTGTGCAGGTCTTCTGTGCTCCTCTGTCGCCCTCTGCTGCCCAGGAGGAGCTTTGCATAACGGTACTGAGCCCGAGTATGATTCCCTGCGGCCGCCTGCCGGTAAAAATGCAGAGCCTGGAAGAAAAATAACATTATATACATATTATACATATCTTATATACATATAGGTAGAAAAATAACATTATATACATATTATACATATTTTATAAACATATTATATATCACAGGTAGAACTGCAGAGCCTGGTAGAAACATAACATACACATTATATATATATCTCAATCACCAAACTGTATATATGAAGTTCAAATCCAACACACTTTAATAACCCCAAGCTAACACAGGAGGGCTGTGTGAACCTTCTCTAAAACACTCTCACTCTCCACACGTCCTAGACTCTACTCTCTTCTCTAAAACACCCTGGACAACGCTCCACACGTCCTAGACTCTTCTCTCTTCTCTAAAACACCCTGGACAACGCTCCACACGTCCTAGACTCTTCTCTCTTCTCTAAAACACCCTGGACAACGCTCTACACGTCCTACACTCTACTCTCTTCTCTAAAACACCCTGGACAATGCTCTACACGTCCTAGACTCTACTCTCTTCTCTAAAACATCCTGGACAACGCTCCACACGTCCTAGACTCTTCTCTCTTCTCAAAAACACCCTGGAAAACGCTCCACGCGTCCTAGACTCTTCTCTAAAACACCCTGGACAATGATCCACACGTCCTAGACTCTTCTCTCTTCTCTAAAACACCCTGGACAACGCTCCACGCGTCCTAGACTCTTCTCTCTTCTCTAAAACACCCTGGACAACGCTCCACACGTCCTAGACTCTTCTCTCTTCTTTAAAACACCCTGGACAAGGATAATTCCTTTAACAGGTCCGTTCATGAAAGTCCTTGCGGGCTTGTTTCCAATGAGGGCCTGTGAGCAATTAGTGGTTAAGAGTCTTGCTCAGGGACAAATTTCATTTCAACGACACATTTGCTGGCCTGGCCTGGAATCGTACCTCTGGCTCCCTAGGCGGGCTCACTAACCACTCAGCTATGGCCGCCCCTATACTCTAGACTCTTCTCTAAAACACCCTGGACAACGCTACACACCTCTTAGACTCTTCTCCCTTCCCTAACACCCTGCTTTATATATATAGATATAGATATAGATATAGATATAGATATAGATAGATAGAGCTGAAGATGCAAGCTCTGTCCATAAGGAGCTTTGCAGGTCTAGGCAGGATGATGGAGGAGTAATGTTACGCCCCAACATGGCCTTTCTCCCCAAAGTCATCTCAGAGGTACATCTCAACCAGGTGATTGAGCTCTGTCCTCTCTTTGACATGCAGACAGATGGAGGGTCCCCACTCTGCCCTGTTAGAGCGTTAGAATCGTACATCAGGACCACACTGGCCCACAGAGTAACAGACCAGCTCTTCAGGTGCTTTAAGCAGGAGTGCTTGGACCACTGTCAAAGGCTGTCCCAAAAAAAGCTGGATCACAGAAGCGATCCAGCAGGCAGGAGTACCAGTGCCAGTGCCTGAGTGCGGGCACACTCCACCCTAAACGGCGTCCTCCTGGGCGCTGTGGAGCAGTGCGTCACTGACGGAGATCCGCACGGCAGCGACTCCGTCTACATTCACCCGGTTCTACCGACTGAACGGGGCTGCATCCGCTCCCTTTGGAGAGTCGGTCTTACGTGCTCCTCAGCAGTAGGCGTCACCTTCACCTTCACCTTCACCTTCACCTGCCACGTTGGCTTTGCATCTGGCGAGCGGCCCGTCTCCCCTGTGGTCACTGGCCTTAGCGTCTTGCGAGACCGGCCTCTGGGTAGCGTCTAGCGCCCAAGCATTTAGCAACGGATGGCGTCTGGCTGTCTGGCTGTGGTTCCAGGGGTTGTAAATATTTTACATTGAACATAATTGTAAATATTTTAATCGAACATACTTGTAAATATTTTAATTTACAGTATGTGCTGAGACGGAGCCCACTGGTGTTGGCTCTGGGGGTCTGGGACTGCTTGGCTTCCTCACGAGGTGTCTTACAGAGTTCCTCTATATGTTGTCTTACAGAGTTCTCCATACATATAAATATGTTGTCTTACAGAGTTCTCCATACATATAAATATGTTGTGTGGAGAGATAGTCTCGATACGATAGAGAACGTTCGGTTACTCTGAGTGAAGAGACTATCTCTCCACCTCCATGTCGCTCGGCAGCGGTGTCGATCAAAGTAAAACCAGTGTAATCACGCGCACACCTGGGCCTTATTTAGCCTTCCGTGCCAGTAGGACTGGTGTGTCTTAAAGAAATATCCACGTTTTATGCGAGGTGGGGTCATTCCCCATACATATAAATATGTTGGGTGAAGAGATGGTCTCTTCACTCAGAGAACAAAGGTTAGGGTTAAACAGGTACCTTGTGGTGGTTCTGTGTGGTTCCTCTTCCTGCCTCGTAACACACGGCTGTGTTGAACTGAGCCTTCCTGTAGCCCTGCAGCGCCCCCATGTGGAAACACACGAACGCTGCCTCGTCATCACCATGTTCAGCACTCTGAAGACCTGCGTTTCAAATGAAACCATTCACACTGTGAACACCAGTGTTAACTTCGCTGACTAAAACTATGAAGATAAGTGTTCGTCGACTACATATTTTCACTGACAAAAAATAAATAAAAAGTACATAAAAACTAAGCTATGATGACTAAAACTAGACTAACTCTATTGACAATTTTGTCAACGAATAAAAACTAGACTAAGACTAGTGGAGAAGAGATCCAGTAGAACTAAGACTAGTGTCTTAGTTCTGTCTGTCTGTCTGTCTGTCTGTCTGTCTGTCTGTCACAAACAGACACATGCTGTTAAAGGGATACTTCACTTTCGGGCCGGGGACACATTTAAAAAAAATATTAAAAATAAATGAAAAAAGTTATGGAAAATTCATGGCCCCCTCACACATTAGTAGGACACTGCGTGTCGTGAGGGGGCCATGAATTTTTAATATTTTTTTTAAATGTGTCCCCGACCCGAGAGTGAAGTATCCCTTTAAGTTACACCTTTCACTGCCAGAGTATATTCATTAATAAACTCACCCACTGCCAGCGATTTTCGTGATTTATAACCTTTTCAACCGGTTACAGAAATGTTGTATCCATTATAACCCATCGTCTGATCGTGTATGTAGACACACAGCTTCCATGCCCGACACCCAGACGCAACTTTCACAGGCGCAGCCAGGCTGAAGGCAGCATATACCGGCAAAAATGCAGCTTCAGACTTCCTAAAACAAAATGATACGACTACTTCTCGGCCTTAAGCCCACGACCCACCTAATTCCAACACACTTTGCAAGAGTGTTTGTTCAGTAACAGTGTTAAATAGATCTATATTGTGATAGTAATCATTACTATAGAGTGTTTGTTCAGTAACAGAGTTAAATAGCTCTATATTGTGATAGTAATCATTACTATAGAGTGTTTGTTCAGTAACAGTGTTAAATAGCTCTATATTGTGATAGTAATCATTGCTATAGAGTGTTTGTTCAGTAACCGTGTTAAATAGCTCTATATTGTGATAGTAATCATTACTATAGAGTGTTTGTTCAGTAACAGTGTTAAATAGCTCTATATTGTGATAGTAATCATTACTATAGAGTGTTTGTTCAGTAACAGTGTTAAATAGCTCTATATTGTGATAGTAATCATTACTATAGAGTGTTTGTTCAGTAACAGTGTTAAATAGATCTATATTGTGATAGTAATCATTACTATAGAGTGTTTGTTCAGTAACAGTGTTAAATAGCTCTATATTGTGATAGTAATCATTACTATAGAGTGTTTGTAATGGGGTCAACCGTGGGTATAAATCTAAGGCTGACAAAAGTCCTGAGTTTACCAGATGGTAAACTCAGAACTCATGAACTATTAGGCAGGTTGTCCTGTCCAGAACTCACCACCTCTTCTCCAACGTTCACCTAGCATGCAAAACACTTAGTGAACTAAATGACTAAATAGTTTTTGTGAGGAAGTGGTTCAGACTTAACACCCACACCACCAGAGACATTATTTTGGCTCACTTGATAAACATGCTAAACAGTGATGACAAGACTGTCAGGGAACTTGCTAGATCTTCTCTGTTTCTAGATATGAAGTTTCCTGAGGTTCAGAGGAAAGCCTTAAAATGGACTCACATGCTACTGGGTTTGGCCTGACCTCAATGACCTCTGTGAGAAAACCGGAGTATCCCTACCCCCACTGGGTTGGACCTGACTCTGACAATGTAGCAGTTTCTGAGGACATTTTTACCAACTCTTTGATCTCAGTAAGGGTTACTGTTATTGATACAGAACATAATGTATCACCAGTTAAAGCACGGAGGTAGCTGTAATGTTACAACAGCAGAACCAACAACAACACTGGACTGGTTTAAAACTACAAGGAAAGCTAGCTTGCCTTCCTGTTGCAGATCACACAATATTCAAAAATTATGTAGTTGATGAGGATATAATCACCTTTACAGTCAAAGCCAGATTACAGGTCCTTCAAACCAGACTCTATCTTTCTCTGTGGTTCTCTAATACGTTTCCTCCTCATTGTCTGTCTGCATCATGATCATGATCCAGTTACTGAAACTCTGTCACATATTCTGAATGGCTGCCATGTATATAAGGGAATGTACATTGTTGGCATGACAGAATTGTTAAGGACATAAGTTCATATGTTACATCATCTGCCAAAATGTATAACACTCTTGTGTTTCAACTGTCATGTTCATGTGCAATAATGAAAATGATGCCTTTTCAGATGTCACAGATAATACACCAGATGTTGTTGTTGTTGAGGACAGTAGAGAATAGACCATCTTATATAATAATAATAATAATAATAATAATAATAATAATAATAACTAGAAAATGTGCTCCGCAAGTCTCCGCCAGCAGACCTGTGCTATTTTAATCAAACGGCTTTGCCGTAAGGATATCTGAATTTGATCTTTGACTTGTTGTGCTTCCACCATGTACTGAGCTGCCAGGAGATAGTCTATGTCTTTAGCAAAACGGCCATCACAATGCACAAGGCGTTGGTTAAAATATTTTCTGTGTGTGATGTTTTTTGCTCTTTCTGTTTTTAAACCACCGCGGCCATATGGGTTTGCCAACTCTTCAAACTTGTCGTCTTGGTAGAATGCGCGTGGTTTTTGGTGTTCTGCAGGGGCGACTGAATATGTAGTGTCTGCATCTAAAAAATGTTCTTCTTGAAGCAATGTGTCATATGGGAGTCGTCGTAATTGACTGGTTTGTTCAAATGCTTGTCTGTCTTCTTCATCTTCATTGTCTTGAACAGTTTCAGCAGTTGATTGGTGTGTTTGATCTATGTCAGTTTTCTCTAGTGCTACATAATGTATTTGATCAAGGTGGCCAATTGTTACAGTATTAAGACTTCGGCCTTGTTGTGGGATCAATTCAACTCTATAGTCCTCTTCTGTGTTACTGTTGTAGATGAGTATGCTTGCTTAGCTTTGGCCTTCTGCGCCTTTGCTTCTTCATCAGGTTTCAGACGATGATTTGCTGCTTCTTCAGTTTGCGTAATGGGAGTTAGTTGTACTGGAAAGTACTGTTCCTGTCTAAGCTATTTATATATTTATATTACATATTGTGATGTCACATGAAACTTGACCAATGTTAGGTGTTCTCAGAGGGACACACACACGCACGGACGGGTGATTTGTACTGGAAGGTACTGTTCCAAAGTGAGGTACTGAGGTACTGTTCCAAAGTGAGGTAAGACAGGTCTTACCTCACTTCAAAAAACATAAATGGCTTTTTGAAGTGACACACCTATTTATAGGATTTTATTTCGTCATGCGTCTCGCTAGCCAATCAAAAGCATTGGTGACAACATATTGTCACGTGTCACGTGAAGTTTGACCAATGTTAGCTTGGCTGGGGGGGGGGGGACACACACAGCGGGACAGAACGAAAACATACTCTCCACCTCTGGCGGAGACAATAATATGAGGACAGTAGAGAATAGACCATCTTATATAATAATAATAATAATAATAATAATAATAATAATAATAATAATAATAATAATAATAATAATATGAGGACAGTAGAGAAGTGACCATTTTAGAAGTGTCATGTACATTTGACCACAGCCTGGAAGAGGCATTCCTTGCTTAAGTACCAACGTCTTAAGAATGCTATTATACAGCTTGGTTACAAATGTAAAATGATTGTGTTCATATTTGGAAGCCTCGGTAATGTCCATAAATGTGTTGTTAAAGGCCTGCAGACACAGGAATGCCCAATAAGCCCAGAGCATTGGCTACATTCTGCTCAGTGTCTGATAATTGTCAGTCGCCTTATATGGAGGAGACGATGCTTCCTGTATCCTGAACAAGACCAGGAGACCTGGTTCTGCCAGACCCAGAATGAAGACCTAGTATGTAACACACCTACAAACCACTTTATAACTGAAGTTCATGATGTCATGAATAGTTCGTGACGAAAGGGGACGAAAGGGGGACAGACTTTTTTGTCTGGGGCCGGCGGACAAAGTGACCATGCCCATGTATGGAGAAAACAGATACAAAGCCTCATGTAAGCCCGACCCCTTGGGTCTGGCAAATACTTGTTGATTGAGTTTTACCAAGTTTCTGTTCAAGAATGTCTTGTTAAATGTGAATGCAAATAAAGATGTGTGTGTGTGTGTGTGTGTGTGTGTGTGTGTGTGTGTGTGTGTGTGTGTGTGTGTGTGTGTGTGTGTGTGTGTGTACCTATGATGTTGAGGACAACAGGAACACTGGCATCATCAACATGGCTGAGATTCACTGCTGCTTCTGACAACCTCGTCTCCTTAGAGGACACATCAGAGGAGACATCCTAGGACACATCATGACACATAGAGGACAACACAAACACAATCAAATTGTTAATCGCAATTATTAGTGAGTATGATAAGGTTGGCAAGGAATACTTCAAACACTAGCCATGTTTTGTATGGAGAATATAGGTTGCTGCCTTCAGGAAGGAGATACAGTGTTCCTACATACAATAAGGTCAAACTGAAGAGGTCCTTTGTCTGTCATCATAATGATGACAGACAGCCCTAACAGAGACGAAAGGGAGGAGAGACGCTGCTGTGTTTTGATTGGACATTCACCTCGTCATTGTCCTGTGTTGTCTCTCTGCTGTCTCTGTCTGTCCAATCAGACGTCTCTCTGCTGTCTCTGTCCGTCCAATCAGACGTCTCTCTGCTGTCTCTGTCTGTCCAATCAGACGCTGAGAGTTCTTCTGTTGTACAGACCAAGCAGAAAACAATAAAACCATTTAATTCAATAAAACAAATCAAATCATTTCTATAAACATATTTTCTGCAAACTGTCCATTCTTTTTTGTTTCTGTTGAAACAATACATTCATTTATCAGACACTCTTTATCCAGAATGACTTACAATAAACAAGGTAAACACATACATATAATACATATATATATGATATAACAATATATAATAATATAATATAACTTACAGTAAACAAGGTAAAAACATAAATTACAGAGACAGTGTAGTGTCTCAGTAAACTATAGGATCATAGAATACAGAGAGACAGTGTAGTGTCTCTGTAAACTATAGGATCATAGAATACAGAGACAGTGTAGTGTCTCAGTAAACTATAGGATCATAGAATACAGAGACAGTGTAGTGTCTCAGTAAACTATAGGATCATAGAATACAGAGACAGTGTAGTGTCTCAGTAAACTATAAGATCATAGAATACAGAGAGACAGTGTAGTGTCTCAGTAAACTATAGGATCATAGAATACAGAGAGACAGTGTAGTGTCTCAGTAAACTATAGGATCATAGAATACTCTTATTAAGCGTTGCATCTTCAGCCACAGCTGAGGCCATTCTAAATGTAAACCAACCTGCTGAAAGGTCTGCCCTCTGCTGGTCAGAGGACGAACTGTCTGGTGTTGGTGACTGGGCTGTGTTCTGACTCTCTGATGCCCCCTGCAGGCATAGTACTGTCCGGCCTCCAGGAAGAACATCACGCCTGCATACTGGAGGAAAAGAAGAAGATAACTGTTATAATGAGTCTAACGTTCATTAGAAGGTCAATATCAGTCACTAGAAGCAGAGACGTGTGTTTTAATGAGTCTAACATTCATTAGAAGGACAATATCAGTCACTAGAAGCAGAGACGTGTGTTTTCATGAGTGTAACGTTCATTAGAAGGACAATATCAGTCACTAGAAGCAGAGACGTGTGTTTTAATGAGTCTAATGTTCATTAGAAGGACACTATCAGTCACTAGAAGCAGAGACGTGTGCTTTAATGAGTCTAACGTTCATTAGAAGGACAATATCAGTCACTAGAAGCAGAGACGTGTGCTTTAATGAGTCTAACGTTCATTAGAAGGACGATATCAGTCACTAGAAGCAGAGACGTGTGTTTTAATGAGTCTAACGTTCATTAGAAGGACAATATCAGTCACTAGAAGCAGAGACGTGTGTTTTAATGAGTCTAACATTCATTAGAAGGACAATATCAGTCACTAGAAGCAGAGACGTGTGTTTTAATGAGTCTAACGTTCATTAGAAGGACAATATCAGTCACTAGAAGCAGAGACGTGTGTTTTAATGAGTCTAACGTTCATTAGAAGGACAATATCAGTCACTAGAAGCAGAGACGTGTGTTTTAATGAGTCTAACATTCATTAGAAGGACAATATCAGTCACTAGAAGCAGAGACGTGTGTTTTCATGAGTGTAACGTTCATTAGAAGGACAATATCAGTCACTAGAAGCAGAGACGTGTGTTTTAATGAGTCTAATGTTCATTAGAAGGACACTATCAGTCACTAGAAGCAGAAACGTGTGTTTTAATGAGTCTAACGTTCATTAGAAGGACACTATCAGTCACTAGAAGCAGAGACGTGTGTTTTAATGAGTCTAACGTTCATTAGAAGGACACTATCAGTCACTAGAAGCAGAGACGTGTGCTTTAATGAGTCTAACGTTCATTAGAAGGACACTATCAGTCACTAGAAGCAAGCAACTTAAAAAACTGAAACACACAAAAGTCTGAGTAGACGTAAAAATTAGCCCAGAATTTCTTTAAAGTGTAATATTTATTTCAACCACATGGTGGAGCAGACTCACATGTGTCCAGGAGGAGGTGGTATCCACAGCGCTGGAGCAGAGAGGAGGAGGAGGAGGAAGAGGAAGAGGAAGAGGAAGAGGAGGAGGACGAGGAGGACGACACACCCAGAGGAACCACTTCTCCTGAAGAGAAGCTGGAATGAATCCTCCTGCACATGTGCATGAAGATCACTGCTGCTGCTCCCTGATGAAGATACACAAATAAATACATAAATAATGTCATAATAATAATAATAATAAACTAGAAAATGTGCTCCTCGGAGCACAAGTCTCCGCCAGCGGACCCGTGCTATTTTAATCAAATGAAATCACCTACCCTATCTTTAACCATAGTTCTCTAGGAATGTTCTAATTTCATAATATCATCATCATAATGCAAAAGGCGTTGGTTAAAATATTTTCTCTGTGTGATGTCTTTTTCTCTTTCTGTTTTTAAACCACCACGGCCATAAGGGTACTTTGATGGATTTGCCAATTCTTCAAACTTGTCGTCTAGATAGAATGCGCGTGGTTTTTGGTGTTCTGCAGGGGCGACTGAATATGTAGTGTCTTTCAGATTTACTGATGGCGTTCTCATCCTTAGAAGCGGTCAGTTGACACACCTATTTATAGAATTGTATTTCGTCATGCATCCCTCATGCATCCCTCTAGCCAATCAAAGGCATTGGTGTCAACATATTAACACGTATTAAGACTTCGGCCTTGTTGTGGGATCAATTCAACTCTAGTCCTCTTCTGTGTTACTGTTGTAGATGAGTATGCTTTCTTAGCTTTGGCCTTCTGCACCTTTGCTTGACCAATGTTAGGTGTTCTCAGAGGGACACACACACGCACGGACGGGTGATTTGGACTAGAAGATACTGTTCCAATCAAGAACAGTATAGAAACTAAGTTTTCTTTGTTGTGGGATCATTTCAACTCTAGTCCTCTTCTGTGTTACAATTGTAGATGAGTATGCTTTCTTAGCTTTGGCCTTCTGCGCCTTTGCTTGACCAATGTTAGGTGTTCTCAGAGGGAAACACACACGCACAGACGGGTGATTTGGACTTACTGAAGGTACTGTTCCAATCAAGTCTGATTGATCCTGTTTTACCTCACTTCAAAAAGTAGAGGCTTTTTGAAGTGACACACCTATTTATAGAATTTTATTTCGTCACGCGTCCCTCTAGCCAATCAGAGGCATTGGTGTCAACAAATTGACACGTGTCACGTGGAGCTTGCCCAATGTTAGCTTGGCTAACAATGTTTGCTCACACACGGCGGGACGAAGCGAAAACATATTCTCCACCTTCGGCGGAGACAATAAATAAATACACATGTGCATGAAGATCACTGCTGCTGTTCTGCTATTCTCACTGTGTGATATGCTTTCATATAGATGTATTATAATATATATATATTATTATTTTCACTGTGTGATATGCTTTCATATAGATGTATTATAATATTATATATATATTATATATATATATTATTATTTTCAGTGTGTGATATGCTTTCATATAGATGTATTATATATATATATATATATATATATATATATATATATATATATATATATATATATATATATATATATATATATATATATATATATTATTTTCAGTGTGTGATATGCTTTCATATAGATGTATTATAATATATATATATATATATATATATTATTATTTTCAGTGTGTGATATGCTTTCATATAGATGTATTACAATATATATATATATATATATATATATATATATATATATATATATATATATATATATATATATATATTATTTTCAGTGTGTGATATGCTTTCATATAGATGTATTATAATATATACATATATATATATATATTATTATTTTCAGTGTGTGATATGCTTTCATATAGATGTATTACAATATTATATATATATTATATATATATATTATTATTTTCAGTGTGTGATATGCTTTCATATAGATGTATTATAATATTATATATATATATATATATATATATTATTTTCAGTGTGTGATATGCTTTCATAGAAGACATTCTAAGAACACCAGTTATAAACACCATGAGGCCAATGGTCAGCAGCCATATTGGAAGGACATTGGGCCTCTTCCTTACTTCCTATTGTTACCACTGATACTAATGAAGGCTCTGTTCCATTTAGTGTCGCCATAAGGCCAGACCGCACCAATGCTACTCCTTGCAAACATCATTCCCCATGACAAACATCATCCCCCATGACAAACATAAACATCATCCCCCATGACAAACATCATCCCCATGACAACAAACATCATCCAGAGCCTTCATTAGTATCAGTGGTAACAACAGGAAGTGTCTTGTGGTGTTCCGCAAGGAAGTATACTAGGACCTTTACTGTTCCTGATATATGTGAACGATATGGGTACAGCCACACATGTCCGTAAAGCGTCCGTCAAGTTGCCGTACGGACGCCGGAAGTCCCATCCACTCCCATGTTAAGTTTAAAACCGGAAGTACCGTTCCGTTCTTTTTTTTAACATGGGAGTGGATGGGACTTCCGGCGTCCGTACGGCAACTTGACGGACGCTTTAAGGACATGTGTGGCTGTACCCTATGTCTTCAGCTTGCGACTGCAAACTGTTCCTGTTCAGCTGCTCTCGGACAGGAACAGGCTGCAGGTTGAGAAAACTCTCAGCTCTGAACTCAACAAGATCTGTATCTGGCTCTCCGACAACAAACTATCATTACACCTGGGTAAAACTGAATCCATCCTCTTTGGGTCCAGTTCTAACCTTAGCAAGGCTGAGAGTTTCACGATCAAAGTGGGTGATGATGTCATCACAATGAAAAATATGTTTTTCACACTTTTAGAGCATACCCACGGTTAATCTATTTTTGTGTATTTTTTATATCAAGAATGTATATTTAAAATTGATAATTTTACATATTAAACCCATACTAGGTATCCTCATAGATAGATAGATAGATAGATAGATAGATAGATAGATAGATAGATAGATAGATAGATAGATAGATAGTATATACAGTATATAAATAACGTACCCATCCCACAGCATCCAGCGCTGTGTAACGAGGGATCTCAGCGTTGCAGAACTGAAAGCTTCTTTGTTTGTTCTTCTTCTTCTTCTTCTGTCCATCATCTTCTTTCTGCGAGCTGAAGAAGAAGGATCATAGAAATCAGAGGCGTGTCCAGAGGGGTGTGGCCTCAGGTGGCACAGGCCACACCCACCTCTATTAAGGTCATAACCTGGTGGACACTAGGACCTGGTTAGAGGGTTCATTAAGGTCATTACCTGGCGGACACTAGGACCTGGTTAGAGGGTTCATTAAGGTCATTACCTGGTGGACACTAGGACCTGGTTAGAGGGTTCATTAAGGTCATAACCTGGTGGACACTAGGACCTGGTTAGAGGGTTCATTAAGGTCATTACCTGGTGGACACTAGGACCTGGTTAGAGGGTTCATTAAGGTCATTACCTGGCGGACACTAGGACCTGGTTAGAGGGTTCATTAAGGTCATTACCTGGCGGACACTAGGACCTGGTTAGAGGGTTCATTAAGGTCATTACCTGGCGGACACTAGGACCTGGTTAGAGGGTTCATTAAGGTCATTACCTGGTGGACACTAGGACCTGGTTAGAGGGTTCATTAAGGTCATTACCTGGTGGACACTAGGACCTGGTTAGAGGGTTCATTAAGGTCATTACCTGGTGGACACTAGGACCTGGTTAGAGGGTTCATTAAGGTCATTACCTGGTGGACACTAGGACCTGGTTAGAGGGTTCATTAAGGTCATTACCTGGTGGACACTAGGACCTGGTTAGAGGGTTCATTAAGGTCATTACCTGGCGGATACTAGGACCTGGTTAGAGGGTTCATTAAGGTCATTACCTGGCGGATACTAGGACCGTGGAGGTCACCTCGTCCTCCACATGGTGGGTCTGGGTCAGCCGCAGGGGGGCGTTGCCATGGCAACGGTTCAAAACTGCGTGGGGGAGGAATACATAAAAGGGTCAAAGTTCAAACTGAAAATAGATTCTCATCTGCTTCCTGTTAATATAACAATATTCTAATACTATTATATTATACTATATATATGTTATTCTAATGGACAGACAGACAGTTATCTCTATACCTAGAGTAGACCTAGCTCTGGTCCATAGCGTTAGATGGAGTTCTCCTTAAAGCTATGGTAGTCTCTATCCTTTCTCCTAACCTCTATGGTAGTCTCTAATAAAGACTTTCTCCTAACCTCTATGGTAGTCTCTAAAAGAGACTTTCTCCTGACCTCTATGGTAGTCTCTAATAGAGACTTTCCCCTAACCTCTATGGTAGTCTCTAATAGAGACTTTCCCCTAACCTCTATGGTAGTCTCTAATAGAGACTTTCCCCTAACCTCTATGGTAGTCTCTAATAGAGACTTTCTCCTGACCTCTATGGTAGTCTCTAATAGAGACTTTCCCCTAACCTCTATGGTAGTCTCTAATAGAGACTTTCCCGTAACCTCTATGGTAGTCTCTAATAGAGACTGTCCCCTAACCTCTATGGTAGTCTCTAGACTTCCCCTAACCTCTATGGTAGTCTCTAATAGAGACTTTCCCCTAACCTCTATGGTAGTCTCTAATAGAGACTTTCCCCTAACCTCTATGGTAGTCTCTAATAGAGACTGTCCCATAACTTCTATGGTAGTCTCTAATAGAGACTTTCCCCTAACCTCTATGGTAGTCTCTAAAAGAGACTTTCTCCTGACCTCTATGGTAGTCTCTAATAGAGACTTTCCCCTAACCTCTATGGTAGTCTCTAATAGAGACTTTCCCCTAACCTCTATGGTAGTCTCTAAAAGAGACTTTCTCCTGACCTCTATGGTAGTCTCTAATAGAGACTTTCCCCTAACCTCTATGGTAGTCTCTAATAGAGACTTTCCCCTAACCTCTATGGTAGTCTCTAATAGAGACTTTCCCCTAACCTCTATGGTAGTCTCTAGACTTCCCCTAACCTCTATGGTAGTCTCTAATAGAGACTTTCCCCTAACCTCTATGGTAGTCTCTAATAGAGACTTTCCCCTAACCTCTATGGTAATCTCTAATAGAGACTGTCCCCTAACCTCTATGGTAGTCTCTAGACTTCCCCTAACCTCTATGGTAGTCTCTAATAGAGACTTTCCCCTAACCTCTGTGGTAGTCTCTAATAGAGACTTCCCCCTAACCTCTATGGTAGTCTCTAATAGAGACTTTCCCCTAACCTCTATGGTAGTCTCTAATAGAGACTTTCCCCTAACCTCTATGGTAGTCTCTAATAGAGACTTTCACCTAACCTCTATGGTAGTCTCTATCCTTTCCCCTAACCTCTATGGTAGTCTCTAATAGAGACTTTCACCTAACCTCTATGGTAGTCTCTATCCTTCCCCCTAACCTCTATGGTAGTCTCTAATAGAGACTTTCACCTAACCTCTATGGTAGTCTCTATCCTTTCCCCTAACCTCTATGGTAGTCTCTAATAGAGACTTTCCCCTAACCTCTATGGTAGTCTCTAATAGAGACTTTCCCCTAACCTCTATGGTAGTCTCTAATAGAGACTTTCCCCTAACCTCTGTGGTAGTCTCTAATAGAGACTTCCCCCTAACCTCTATGGTAGTCTCTAATAGAGACTTTCCCCTAACCTCTATGGTAGTCTCTAATAGAGACTTTCCCCTAACCTCTGTGGTAGTCTCTAATAGAGACTTCCCCCTAACCTCTATGGTAGTCTCTAATAGCGACTTCCCCTAACCTCTATGGTAGTCTCTAATAGAGACTTCCCCTAACCTCTAAGGTAGTCTCTAATAGAGACTTCCCCTAACCTAGACTTCCCCTAACCTCTATGGTAGTCTCTAATAGAGACTTTCCCCTAACCTCTACGGTAGTCTCTATCCTTTCCCCTAACCTCCCCTAACCTCTATGGTAGTCTCTAATAGAGACTTTCCCCTAACCTCTACGGTAGTCTCTATCCTTTCCCCTAACCTCTATGGTAGTCTCTAATAGAGACTTTCCCCTAACCTCTGTGGTAGTCTCTAATAGAGACTTCCCCCTAACCTCTATGGTAGTCTCTAATAGAGACTTCCCCCTAACCTCTATGGTAGTCTCTAATAGAGACTTTCCCCTAACCTCTATGGTAGTCTCTAATAGAGACTTTCCCCTAACCTCTATGGTAGTCTCTAATAGAGACTTCCCCTAACCTCTATGGTAGTCTCTAATAGAGACTTTCCCCTAACCTCTATGGTAGTCTCTAATAGAGACTTTCCCCTAACCTCTATGGTAGTCTCTATCCTTTCACCTAACCTCTATGGTAGTCTCTAATAGAGACTTTCCCCTAACCTCTATGGTAGTCTCTATCCTTTCCCCTAACCTCTATGGTAGTCTCTAATAGAGACTTTCCCCTAACCTCTATGGTAGTCTCTAATAGAGACTTTCCCCTAACCTCTATGGTAGTCTCTATCCTTTCCCCTAACCTCTATGGTAGTCTCTAATAGAGACTTTCCCCTAACCTCTGTGGTAGTCTCTAATAGAGACTTCCCCCTAACCTCTGTGGTAGTCTCTAATAGAGACTTTCCCCTAACCTCTATGGTAGTCTCTAATAGAGACTTTCCCCTAACCTCTATGGTAGTCTCTAATAGAGACTTTCCCCTAACCTCTATGGTAGTCTCTAATAGAGACTTTCCCCTAACCTCTATGGTAGTCTCTAATAGAGACTTTCCCCTAACCTCTATGGTAGTCTCTAATAGAGACTTTCCCCTAACCTCTATGGTAGTCTCTAATAGAGACTTTCTCCTAACCTCTATGGTAGTCTCTAATAGAGACTTCCCCTAACCTCTATGGTAGTCTCTAATAGAGACTTTCCCCTAACCTCTATGGTAGTCTCTAATAGAGACTTTCCCCTAACCTCTATGGTAGTCTCTAATAGAGACTTTCCCCTAACCTCTGTGGTAGTCTCTAATAGAGACTTCCCCCTAACCTCTATGGTAGTCTCTAATAGAGACTTTCCCCTAACCTCTATGGTAGTCTCTAATAGAGACTTTCCCCTAACCTCTATGGTAGTCTCTAATAGAGACTTCCCCTAACCTCTATGGTAGTCTCTAATAGAGACTTTCCCCTAACCTCTATGGTAGTCTCTAATAGAGACTTTCCCCTAACCTCTATGGTAGTCTCTATCCTTTCACCTAACCTCTATGGTAGTCTCTAATAGAGACTTTCCCCTAACCTCTATGGTAGTCTCTATCCTTTCCCCTAACCTCTATGGTAGTCTCTAATAGAGACTTTCCCCTAACCTCTATGGTAGTCTCTATCCTTTCCCCTAACCTCTATGGTAGTCTCTAATAGAGACTTTCCCCTAACCTCTGTGGTAGTCTCTAATAGAGACTTCCCCCTAACCTCTATGGTAGTCTCTAATAGAGACTTTCCCCTAACCTCTATGGTAGTCTCTAATAGAGACTTTCCCCTAACCTCTATGGTAGTCTCTAATAGAGACTTTCCCCTAACCTCTATGGTAGTCTCTAATAGAGACTTTCCCCTAACCTCTATGGTAGTCTCTAATAGAGACTTTCTCCTAACCTCTATGGTAGTCTCTAATAGAGACTTCCCCTAACCTCTATGGTAGTCTCTAATAGAGACTTTCCCCTAACCTCTATGGTAGTCTCTAATAGAGACTTTCCCCTAACCTCTATGGTAGTCTCTAATAGAGACTTTCCCCTAACCTCTATGGTAGTCTCTAATAGAGACTTTCCCCTAACCTCTATGGTAGTCTCTAATAGAGACTTTCCCCTAACCTCTATGGTAGTCTCTAATAGAGACTTCCCCTAACCTCTATGGTAGTCTCTAATAGAGACTCTCTCCTAACCTCTATGGTAGTCTCTAATAGAGACTTCCCCTAACCTCTATGGTAGTCTCTAATAGAGACTTCCCCTAACCTCTATGGTAGTCTCTAATAGAGACTTTCCCCTAACCTCTATGGTAGTCTCTAATAGAGACTTTCCCCTAACCTCTATGGTAGTCTCTGTCCTTTCCCCTAACCTCTATGGTAGTCTCTAATAGAGACTTTCCCCTAACCTCTATGGTAGTCTCTATCCTTTCCCCTAACCTCTATGGTAGTCTCTAATAGAAACTTTCCCCTAACCTCTGTGGTAGTCTCTAATAGAGACTTCCCCCTAACCTCTATGGTAGTCTCTAATAGAGACTTCCCTAACCTCTATGGTAGTCTCTAATAGAGACTTTCCCCTAACCTCTATGGTAGTCTCTAATAGCGACTTCCCCTAACCTCTATGGTAGTCTCTAATAGAGACTTCCCCTAACCTCTATGGTATTCTCTAATAGAGACTTCCCCTAACCTCCCCTAACCTCTATGGTAGTCTCTAATAGAGACTTTCCCCTAACCTCTACGGTAGTCTCTATCCTTTCCCCTAACCTCTATGGTAGTCTCTAATAGAGACTTTCCCCTAACCTCTGTGGTAGTCTCTAATAGAGACTTCCCCCTAACCTCTATGGTAGTCTCTAATAGAGACTTTCCCCTAACCTCTATGGTAGTCTCTAATAGAGACTTTCCCCTAACCTCTATGGTAGTCTCTAATAGAGACTTCCCCTAACCTCTATGGTAGTCTCTAATAGAGACTTTCCCCTAACCTCTATGGTAGTCTCTAATAGAGACTTTCCCCTAACCTCTATGGTAGTCTCTATCCTTTCACCTAACCTCTATGGTAGTCTCTAATAGAGACTTTCCCCTAACCTCTATGGTAGTCTCTATCCTTTCCCCTAACCTCTATGGTAGTCTCTAATAGAGACTTTCCCCTAACCTCTATGGTAGTCTCTAATAGAGACTTTCCCCTAACCTCTATGGTAGTCTCTATCCTTTCCCCTAACCTCTATGGTAGTCTCTAATAGAGACTTTCCCCTAACCTCTGTGGTAGTCTCTAATAGAGACTTCCCCCTAACCTCTATGGTAGTCTCTAATAGAGACTTTCCCCTAACCTCTATGGTACCATAGAGGTTAGGGGAAAGTCTCTATTAGAGACTACCATAGAGGTCAGGAGAAAGTCTCTATTAGAGACTACCATAGAGGTTAGGAGAAAGTCTCTATTAGAGACTACCATAGAGGTCAGGAGAAAGTCTCTATTAGAGACTACCACAGAGGTTAGGGGAAAGTCTCTATTAGAGACTACCATAGAGGTTATGGGACAGTCTCTATTAGAGACTACCATAGAGGTTAGGGGACAGTCTCTTTTAGAGACTACCATAGAGGTTAGGGGAAAGTCTCTATTAGAGACTACCATAGAGGTTAGGGGAAAGTCTCTATTAGAGACTACCATAGAGGTTAGGGGAAAGTCTCTATTAGAGACTACCATAGAGGTTAGGCGAAAGGATAGACTACCATAGAAGAACTCCTTCTGGACCAGAGCGAGAGTAGACAGACAGACAGACAGACAGACAGACAGACAGACAGACAGACAGACAGGGTCTCAGAGATGATAATGATGAACATTATCATCCTTCCTATTAAACTGTGATGTATTTATTTACACTGCATTCGAACTCTATGTTGTGATTGATTGATTGATTGATTGATTGATTGATTGATGTACTTTAGTAAGACATGAGAAACAGTACATGGAAGTACAATTCACAATACAAGGTCTACTAAACTACCTAACCTACCCTTACCTAGACCCTAACCCTAACCTAACCTTACCTAAACCCTAACCCTAACCCACAATACAAGGTCTACTAAACTACCTAACCTAACCTTACCTAAACCCTAACCTAACCTAACCTTACCTAAACCCTAACCCACAATACAAGGTCTACTAAACCAGTGGTTCTCAAACTTTTTCATGTCAAGGACCCCCAAATTGACACTTATTAGCCCACGGACCCCCATTTGAAAAGATATGCCAAGGACCCCCATAAGAGAAGATGTTTACGGCTCTATAGCAGTGATTGTCAACCATTTTAATTTCTTGGACCCCCAGTTTGACATGCCCCAATCTAATGGCATTTCTATGGACCCGTTAGGGTCCATTTGGTTCCATTTGTACGCTCTCTGAGTTACAGACCATTTGTCCATTTGGTTCCTAACTATCCATCATTTAGCTGGGGACCCCCTGGAACTCCCTCAAGGACCCCTGGGGGTCCCCGGACCCCACTTTGAGAACCAATGTACTAAACTACCTAACCTAAGCTTACCTAAACCCTAACCTAAGCTTACCTAAACCCTAACCTAACCTTACCTAAACCCTAACCTAACCTTACCTAAACCATAACCTAACCTTACCTAAACCCTAACCTAACCTTACCTAAACCCTAACCTAACCTTACCTAGACCATAACCTAACCTTACCTAAACCCTAACCTAACCTTACCTAAACCCTAACCTAACCTAACCTTACCTAAACCCTAACCTAACCTTACCTAAACCCTAACCTAACCTTACCTAAACCCTAACCTAACCTTACCTAAACCCTAACCTAACCTAACCTTACCTAAACCCTAACCTAACCTTACCTAAACCCTAACCTAACCTTACCTAAACCCTAACCTAACCTTACCTAGACCATAACCTAACCTTACCTAAACCCTAACCTAACCTAACCTTACCTAAACCCTAACCTAACCTTACCTAAACCCTAACCTTACCTAAACCCTAACCCACAATACAAGGTCTACTAAACTACCTAACCTAACCTTACCTAAACCCTAACCTAACCTTACCTAGACCATAACCTAACCTTACCTAAACCCTAACCTAACCTTACCTAAACCCTAACCTAACCTTACCTAAACCATAACCTAACCTTACCTAAACCCTAACCTAACCTTACCTAAACCCTAACCTAACCTTACCAAAACCCTAACCCACAATACAAGGTCTACTAAACTACCTAACCTAACCTTACCTAAACCCTAACCTAACCTTACCTAAACAATAACCCTAACCTTACCTAAACAATAACCCTAACCTTACCTAAACCCTAACCCTAACCTTACCTAAACCCTAACCCACAATACAAGGTCTACTAAACTGGATAACTCGTAAAGCACTAAGCTTGTTTAAAATGAGTTCCCACGCACACAAATCATGATGACATATAAGAGACAGACAGATAATTGTAGTTCTGTTGATCATGAATGTAGCTACTGACCCAACATAAACATTAATGTATATTATTATTATAAATATCAACTGACCCAACATAAACATTAATGTATATTATTATTATAAATATCTACTGACCCAACATAAACATTTAATGTATATTATTATTATAAATATCTACTGACCCAACATAAACATTAATGTATATTATTATTATAAATATCTACTGACCCAACATAAACATTAATGTATATCATTATTATAAATATCTACTGACCCAACATAAACATTTAATGTATATTATTATTATAAATATCAACTGACCCAACATAAACATTAATGTATATCATTATTATAAATATCTACTGACCCAACATAAACATTAATGTATATTATTATTATAAATATCTCACCTCTTCCCACAAATCCAGAAACTCTCCACATGTTTAGATCTTGTAGTTATAAACTTATTATAAATGTTTACATTAAAGTAACAAAGTAACTAAGTAGTTCAGTCTGGCTCATTGTTTAAATCCATCATGTTGTTACATTCATAATAAACACAATAGATACAATGTATCTATTCTACTCTATATGATACAATGTATTTAATCTGATGCTACATGTAGCATACTGTGCTAAAAATAAACACCGTCCGTCACGAGTTACTGTATGACCCGGAAGTTCTTCTTCTTCTTCTTCTTCAGCTCCGTTCCATTATCAGCAATAGCACATCCGGTTTTTGAGCTAGCAGCAATAAGGTTTCCGGTTGCCTTCAAAATAAGACCGTACAATTTTAATGTTTTTTAAAAGACACAAATCTATTTAAAAAATACATTTATGATGTATGCCTTTTAAATGCCTCATACTAAAACACTTCTAAGTGGCAAGTTAAAAAAAAGAATTGTATTTAAAAAATACATTTATGATGTACAGTATGTCTTTTTAAATGGCTTATACTAGATCACTTCTAAGTGCCAGGTTGTTCCAGTTTGAAATTGTCTATTGACCCCCGTTCAATGTGCACTTAGCACTGTTTTGCACTTTAACTGGATATTGATTTGTGTATGTTACATATATGTATTGTTTTTGTATTGTTTGTCCATTGTTGTAATAATGCTGCCTCTAGGCCAGGTCACTCTTGGAAAATTATTATGATATAATATTGTTTATTGCAGAAGCAAATCTCACCTATTTAAAACTAAAATACAATACAAATACGAATGTAAACAGAAAAATTCATTGAAAATGTATATTATTTTTCGACATACATACAACATGGAAACACAGCATAAAAAAAGATAAATGACATGAAATGATGAAATATTAGTGGATTTGTATTGTGTGTGTGTGTGTGTGTGTGTGTGTGTGTGTGTGTGTGTGTGTGTGTGTGTGTGTGTGTGTGTGTGTTTTGTGTGTGTGTGAGAGAGAGAGAGAACTGCTCCATAACTGAGCGCCTCTAAACTAGATAGAAAATTGATACAGACCAGTACAGAATGTTGAACAATGGTGAACATTTGAGAGATAATTTGTAAAAAAAAATAAAAAAGTGGCAGGCCGTCCAGTGCTGCCAGAGGTAAGAAAAGTGCCGTTTTCAGACAATACTGGACACTGGACAGGATACGGCTGTTGCCGCCAGCACTTTTGACATACGCACACGTTCAGGGAGACCCCCTCTACAACGCCACACTCTCCGCTAAGTGGCGGGCCGTCGAGTGAGGTCAGGGGTCAGAAAAGGGCAATTTTCAGAGCATATCTTTTACAAATTGGACGCTGGACACGAGACGGCTCTTTGCCGTGGCACTTGTGTCATGCGCACGCGTTCAGGGAGACTGAACGCGTGGAGTCTACAACGCCACACTCTCCACTAAGCGGGAGAGGTGTATTTGGAAAAGTGGCGGGCCGTCCAGTGATGTCAGGGGTCAGAAAAGGGCCCTCAGGGCCCTCAGACCACTCAGAAAAGGGCCCTTTTCTGACCCCTGACCTCACTGGACGGCCCTTACTCGACGGCGTTGTAGAGGGGGTCTCCCTGAATGCGTGTGTATGTCACAAGTGCCACGGCAAATAGCTGTCTCGTGTCCAGCGTCCAATTTGTAAAGGCTATGCACTCCAGTGAACAGCATTTATCCATTTAGATACATTTTTAATGTTATTAAAACAGTAAAAAAAATATATATATTACAAATAAACATAATCTGTGTTGTCTAGCTTCGTTTAAATGCTTAATTTATAGTTTTAATGTGCAAATGAATCGTTTCTCAATGGCCTCTTTTTACTCTAGAGGGTACTCTTATTCTGAAGAGATCGTTGACCGGAGGTCTTATTGCTGCTCACGGAACACAGCTTTCTTCTTCTGTTAGTTTAACGGCGGCTAGCAACCGTTGGGCTTACAGTGCCACTAGTGTTCGTTCTAAAACAAGCTGTGTGATCCATAGAGATATAATATAACGGTGTGATTCATAGAGATATAATATAACGGTGTGATTCATAGAGATATAATATAACGGTGTGATCCATAGAGATATAATATAACGGTGTGATTCATAGAGATATAATATAACGGTGTGATTCATAGAGATATAATATAACGGTGTGATCCATAGAGATATAATATAACGGTGTGATCCATAGAGATATAATATAACGGTGTGATCCATAGAGATATAATATAACGGTGTGATCCATAGAGATATAATATAACGGTGTGATTCATAGAGATATAATATAACGGTGTGATCCATAGAGATATAATATAACGGTGTGATCCATAGAGATATAATATAACGGTGTGATCCATAGAGATATAATATAACATGTGATCCATAGAGATATAATATATATATATATTATATATATATATATATATATATATATATATATATATATATATATATATATATATATATATATATATATATATGACAGAATATGACATGTAGCATTACACAGTAAACCTTATGAATATTTGAAAAATTAATATGACATGTAGCATTACACAGTAAACCTTATGAATATTAATATGACATGTAGCATTACACAGTAAACCTTATGAATATTACATATTAATATGACATGTAGCATTACACAGTAAACCTTATAATATAGCATTATACAGTAAACCTTATGAATATTACATATTAATATAATATAACATTACACAGTAAACCTTATGAATATTACATATTAATATAATATAGCATTACACAGTAAACCTTATGAATATGACATAATTAATATAATATAGCATTACACAGTAAACCTTATGAATATTACATATTAATATAATATAGCATTACACAGTAAACCTTATGAATATTACATATTAATATAATATAGCATTACACAGTAAACCTTATGAATATTACATATTAATATAATATAGCATTACACAGTAAACCTTATGAATATTACATATTAATATAATATAGCATTACACAGTAAACCTTATGAATATGACATAATTAATATAATATAGCATTACACAGTAAACCTTATGAATATTACAATCTATTAGTATAAAAGGAGTAGTACGCCCCATGTAAAAAAAAACGTTTTTGTTTTTGGCACATTCATTCCTGAGACAATAATTTGATGACCAGCGGTCTCTCCGGTAGGAGACTCAAAGAGACTCCTTTGTGTCTCCTACCGGACACATTAGCATCTTTCCTTTGTGTCTCCTACCGGAGACATTAGCATCTTTCCTTTGTGTCTCCTACCGGAGACATTAGCATCTTTCCTTTGTGTCTCCTACCGGAGACGTTAACATCTATCAGCCGGTCAGCAAATTATTCTCTCAGGAATGCGACAAAAACAAAACAAAATCTCCATGAATTCAATGCTTCACAGGGTGTGTAATTGATAGAAAACAAGTATCTTTTGGGTGAACTACTCCTTTAACTCATTCACTGCCACTGACGTAAAAAACGTAATTATTTCCAATTACCAAACCTGCCACTGACGTAAAAAACGTAATTTTAGTTTTTTTGGTTCATACACTATATCACACTCTCACCCAACTTGTGACAAAATGTGAGGATCCTGTGATCAATAGAAAGCCCAAAATCACGTGAACAACCACTTCATCAAAACAAAGGCTGATAAAAGAAAAGTAAAAACCTTTCCCATCAACCGCCATAGTGCTATTCAGCCACCTGTCAGGTCGCTGTGACTCATAACACACGATCAGACCAAAAGCCGATCAAAGGGAGCCGTCACCCACGTGATCAAACAACAGCTGATGTGTGTGTGTGAAATGGTACCGAATGTCACCCCATCAACAACAATGGCGCTGTTCCTCAACTTGAATCTTAGTTTGAGGCACCTTGGACTATCTGTGAACCAAAACAAGCAATACAAACACCACCCGATCAAAGGAACCCAATCAAAACAGAAGCTTATAAAAGGGAGTGGGCAACGTTACCTTGTGTTCCGCGGAGTAGGTCGTTTTGAGAGAAAGCCAGTTGAGTTGAGAAGAGAAGAGAAGAAAGTAGAGAGAAGTCCATTTATTGATAGTGTCCAGTTAGATAGTAGTTCCACATAGCGTCCACATAGATTGTAGTAGTAGTAGTATTAGTTCCACATAGCGTCCACATAGATAGTAATTGTAGTAGTAGTAGTAGTATTAGTTCCACATAGAGTCCGCATAGATAGTATTGTAGTAGTAGTAGTAGTTCCACATAGCGTCCACATAGATAGTATTGTAGTTGTAGTAGTTCCACATAGATAGAGATTGTAGTTGTTAGTTAGCGTCCACAGTAGTTAGATACATCTGTTGTCTGTCTGTCTTGTCTTGTCTGTCTGTCTGTGTGACAAAAAAAAAGTGCGCTTGTGTGTGTGTGTGTGTGTGTGTGTGTGTGTGTGTGTGTGTGTGTGTGTGTGTATGTTACTACAGTCGTCAGTCAGTCTAGTGTAAGTATAGTGTGAGTTTAGTGTTTTTTTTTGTTTTTGTGAGCTAGTTTAGTCTCTCAAAATGCCGAAGCGCAAACTGCCTGTTGGGGGTCTTCCTGTCGCCGATCCACTCCCAGGATCAAGCCGTGGTCCTCGACCCATCGCTGGTCCAGCCCCTCGACCGGGACGTGGACGTGGACGTGCTGGTCCTCCCGGGAATCGAGCGCCTAGACGGGGCCGTGCGCGCGGTGGCCCTCGCCCTGCAGTCAGTGCTCCAGCCCCTGGACCCAGACAGCAGACACTTGATGAGATGTTCCATCGTGCTGTGGTGGACCTTCAGCCAGAGACTGACTCCGAGATTTCTGGCGGTGAGGAACCGATGGATCTCTCAGCCTCAGTGCTTTCTGTCCGTCGGAGTGGCAGGACAACCCGGCGAGAAATCATAGAGTCTCCGTACGACTCCCAAAGATCTCATTCTGGCCCGTCGTCTTCAGATGAGGATTTGGACGAGCTGTGGGTCCCGTTGAGAGCCGTAGTTTTGAGTGGTATGTACATTTTATATCGTTTTTGAGATGAAATGAATGTATTATACTGTACATTGCTCTGGTTGATAATAGTGTCTGCTAAAGCCTAAATGGTAAAATGGATTTTATTCTCGTGTGCATTCACTAGCCCTGAGTCATGGAGCAACGTGTTCCTGGTTTTTGAATCGTCTGTATTTACATGCCATACATCTACATAAACCTTCAGATTTCAAATATAAAGGCCTTACCCCACTGCCAAGGATGTAACAAGTTACGCCTGGGTCTAAGTACCTGTATTTTCCATATTGTTCAATAAAAAGCATTATAGTCCGATCGGTAGCCATTTTCTCAGAGTTTTCACAACTACGCGACCCTATCAGTTGAGAGGTGTATTGCACTGTGATACATCATAGCTCTATGAGAAAATGGCCGCCGATTGGATTAGAATGCTTTTTATTGAACAATACGTAAAATACGCGTACTTCTGAGGGCCCGTACGTAATTGTAACGTCCGTGGCCATGGGGTAAGCATTTTATATTTGAAATTTGAACGTTCATAGATGCATAGGTTGTAAATGGAGACTATTCAAAAAACGGGAACACGTTGCTCCATGACGCTTGACAGACGAGCGTCACAGTTATATATTTACCAACTCTTGTATTGTCATTTTAGACTCTGAATCAGATGGTGAGATGGCAACATCCAATATCACCAACTTGTCACATGATGGCAGTGGAGGTAAGCTTATTATTTTTGTCTGTTTTTTCAATGCTTTTTTTCGTTTACAAAGCTAAATCTAAAAGTTGGGGGCAGTGTTGCCAGATTCTGTGAGAGAAACGAGCAACCAGGTCTAGGAAAACGAGCCCAAAAAAAGCGACCATGTTGTGAGCTTGTAGATCTGCTATTTTCAATAAAATCTTGGGGGAAACTTATAAAACAAGCAGACCTGGCAACACTGGCTGGGGGTGTAAAAATTATTGATTTGGTTTACCATACTATCATAATAACTTTGATATTTTCCTCTGATTTCAGATGCAGAGGCGAGTGTGGACGAACCCTTATCTCATCCAACTGTTGGCAGAACCACTGGAGGTAAGAAAAGTTTATTTTTCTAATCACACTTACACACAAATACAAAAAAATGTATTAGAGATGTATATTTTATGGTAAAATTATGTCTTTCTATAATTTACAGGACGTGGGCGTGGGCGTGGGCGTGGTGGCAAGGCTGTCCCTCTTGTGTGGCATTCCTTGTAGGAGAAATATTGGTGCCCCTTGGACTTCCCATTCACCCCAATTCCTGGTCCACTCAGCAGTGCTGCAGATCTTCAGTCAGATGAACCAGTGGAGTTCTTCCAGTTATTCCTGACCGATGAACTGCTAACACAGATCGTGGACCAAACCAACATCTATGCAGCGGCGTGCATTGCGAAGATCGACCTGCCATCAGTGCCATCCTCTAGAGTCAAGGCATGGCAGCCTCTCACAGTGGAGGAACTAAAAATCTTCCTGGGCCTCTTGTTCCTGACAGGGCTGATGCGCAAACCGGAGCTGGAACTCTACTGGGCTCAGGATGAGATGCAGGCTACGCCCTATTTCAGCAAGGTAATGGCTCGAAATAGGTTTCAAATCATCCTCCGATTCCTCCACTTCAGCGATGCCAGAGATACTGGTAAAGACAGACTGTTCAAAATCCGCCCAGTCTTAGACTACCTCGTGGACAAGTTCCAGGAGCTGTATCAGCCATCACAGAACATCTCCATTGATGAGGGCACACTCCTGTGGAGAGGACGCTTGAACTTCCGGGTCTACAATCCTCAGAAGCCAATAAGATATGGGATCAAGTCTTACATCTTGTGTGATTCGGACACAGGGTATTGCTACAACATGAGGCCATACTGTGGAATATATGTCCCCCTTGCCGACACTATTACCTCACTCCTAGGTTCTCTAAAAGGTAAAGGCTACCGTGTTTTCATGGACAACTTTTATAACTCTGTGACCATGTGTAAAAACCTCCTGAAAGTGAACACTCACGTATGCGGGACACTGAGGAGGAAGAGGGGCGCACCACAGGAGATTGAAGAGGCTACCTGTTCCAGCCTGGGCACGAAGGGAAGACTTGCTCGCCACACAGACGAGCCCAGAGTGATGGTGATGGCGTTTCGGGACACGAACGTGGTCCGGATGGTCTCAACATTCCACCCGGACGAGATGGGAGAGGTCAGTGTGTGGCGAAAACGCCACACTGCCCGAGTGGCAAAAGAGAAGCCCGTCTGTGTCATCGACTACAACAACGCTATGAATGGAGTGGACAAGCTGGACCAGTCAATTGCATATTACCCGTTCACTAGGAAGTCCAGCAAGTGGACGAACAAGTTTGTGATTTATATGTTTGAAATATGTATGGCCAATGCATTCTACTTGTACAAACAGAAAAACCCAGAGGGCAGCTGCAAGACTATCTTGGAATTCACACAAAGCGTCTGCAGGGCATGGACCACCATCCAGAGACGGCCTCCACGTGATCCTAGTGCACCTAGAAACACCGACCCTCAAACCAGGCTCTGTGCAAACATTCCACCGCTGCCAACATCACATGTGCCTGTTCGCCTGCAGCCCACCAAGAAAAAAGAGCACCCCGCTCGGCGCTGCAGGGTTTGTGGCAGAGGCAGAGATGGAGAAGATCGCCACGAGACGACATACCATTGTCCCGTTTGTCATGTTCCTCTGCACAAAAAGCTCTGCTTTGCACTCTTCCACACAGCCCCAGAGTATGCTGCTGAGAGACGCTGAACTCTCTCTCTCACACACACACACACACACACACACACACACACACACACACACACACACACACACACACACACACACACACACACACACACACACACACACACACACACACACACACACACACACACACACTTACTTGCTTAGTATAGGCCTACCTTGTATGTATTGTATTTGTCATGTCTCATATCCTTCATTTGCAGGGAAACACTCCCATGTATTCAATAAATATGCCATTCGGCTGATTCAAATGTCTGTTTCTAAAGTGTATTTGCTTATTTGGGCTTGTTTCTAAAGTGTAGTTGCTTATTTGGCCTGTAACTCTAGGTGTGTACAAATGGAATCCAAATGGATCCTCACTGGTCCATTTGGTTTCATTTGTACACGCTCAGAAAATCCACTGTCTAACACACACACACACACACACACACACACACACACACACACACACACACACACACGGAAGATGGGATTGCACCTTTTTTTTTGTGGCAGAGAAGGAAAACCTTCCAGAGAGATGACTTTATAAGTGTCCAGTTTGTAATTGTTGCTTTGCACTCTTCCACACAGCGAAAGAGTATGCTACTGAGAGACGCTGAAAACACACTTGCTTAGTATAGGCCTACTCTTCTACCTTGTATGTATTGTATTTGTCATGTCTCATATCATTCATTTGCAGGGAAACACTCCCATGTATTCAATAAATATGCCATGTATTTCGGCTGATTCAAATGTCTGTTTCTAAAGTGTATTTGCTTATTTGGGCTTGTTTCTAAAGTGTAGTTGCTTATTTGGCCTGTAACTCAAGGTGTGTACAAATGGAATCCAAATGGATCCTCACTGTTCCATTTGGTTTCATTTGTACACGCTCAGAAAATCCACTGTCTAACACACACACACACGGAAGATGGGATTGCACTTTTTTTTTTGTGGCAGAGGCAGAGAGACGAGAGAAGACGAGAGAAGTGTCCAGTTTGTAATTGTTGCTCTGCTTTGCACTCTTCCACAGCGGAAGAGTATGCTACTGAGAGACACTGCACACACGCGCACACGCTTAGTATAAGCGTGTGTGTGTGTGTGTGTGTGTGTGATAGACTGATCCATGCAGTGTGTACAAATGGACCATTTGGTTTCATTTGTACACTATAGCTATGCTGAGCACTAAAACAGAGTATTGATGACCCCTGATAGACCATATATAGAATATATGACATGCAGACAGCACTGAGGTCAGTTGATGTTTTCTGTCATTGCTACCTGTATGTATATACCTGTGTGTACAAATGGAACCAAACGTGTCCATCTGGTTTCATTTGTACACACTGCATGGATCAGTCTATCACACGCACACACACACGCTTAGTATAAGCGTGTGTGTGTGTGTGATAGACTGATCCATGCAGTGTGTACAAATGGACCATTTGGTTTCATTTGTACACTATGGCTATGCTGAGCACTAAAACAGAATATAGATATATTGATGACCATATATAGAATATATGACATGCAGACAGCACTGAGGTCAGTTGATGTTTTCTGTCATTGCTACCTGTATGTATATACCTGTGTGTACAAATGGACACACACACACACACACACACACACACACACACACACACACACACACACACACACACACACACACACACACACACACACACACACACACACACACACACACACACACACACACTGTGTGTGTGTGTGTGCTATTTACCCTGGCTACTTCAGACTCACTGAAGTGTTATGTAGTTACTTTTCAAAACCACTTGATGTCACTGTAGGTGGACTGCCTAAATTTTTTTTTTGTCATTTATTTGAACACATAGTTTAGATAATGTCTGGTGTGTCACTGAGGCGAAAAATAAATGGATCAAAAGAGTTTTCTGGAAAAAAAAAATTCATGAAAAACTTTTATAAAAAGCTGTTTATCTCAGAATTCTTCTCTCAGAGGGTGTTTTTCACTGAAAACAAACTTTACTCAACTGCCGATAAGTAAAGAACGGAAGATGGGATTGCAAAAATTTGCATAGCTGATGGTAGTAATACCACCACACATACCATACACACACACACACACACACACACACACACACACACACACACACACACACACACACACACACACACACACACACACACACACACACACACACACACACACACACACACACACACAACACACACACACACACACACACACACACACACACACACACACACACACACACACACACACACACACACACACACACACACAGAGTAGACTCTTTGGTCATGTTTTCTGATGTTGCGTCTATGTTCAGAAATTCTAATTATCAATACATTTTCAACTATATAGAAGAGTATAAAACTAAGTGTATTATATAAAGTGTGTGACAGTACATACAGTGACATATTACAGTGACATAGTGACAGATACACTGTTAGAACAGTTGTTTGTCAGTCAATATGAACTCAGTCCTTCTCTTCTAATAAATGACATTTCTGAGACAGAGGTCAGTCTCCCTGGTGACCCCTGGCCCCTAACAATGTATAGGAATGTATCTAACCCTTTATCATTCATTACCCCTCCTTTCTCTCCTCTCCTCTCCTCTCCTCTCCTCTCCTCTCCTTATAGTACTTTCTCGCCACCTGCTTGTTCGTAAACAAACAGGTTGCCAGGCAACAGTGGTTAATATAGCGAGGGGGGTTAGTAGTTATTGCAAGGACTCTACTTTCACAACCATTGTTCACACACACACACACACACACACACACACACACACACACACACACACACACACACACACACACACACACACACACACACACACACACACACACACACACACACACACACACACACACACACACACAGAGAGAGAGAGAAATGCTCTGGATTCTTAATTCAGAAGATGGAAGCATTTATGTTGTAATTCTGTGTGTGTGTGTGTGTGTGTGTGTGTGTGTGTGTGTGTGTGTGTGTGTGTGTGTGTGTGTGTGTGTGTGTGTGTGTGTGTGTGTGTGTGTGTGTGTGTGTGTGTGTGTGTGTAAATGGTAAATGGTGCATTTATATAGCACACACACACACACACACACACACACACACACACACACACACACACACACACACACACACACACACACACACACACACACACACACACACACACACACACATACATTCAGTGCGTGCGTGCGTGCGTGCGTGTGACCAAGACATCACAGACACATACTGACCACTGGTCACAAACACACAGAGAATTTGAGAACATGATTAATGACACTAAACTCTCATGTCTGTTGGGTGAAGAACGATGTGATCAAACATGTATTTATTTATTCCTGTTTAATTATAAATACATTGTTTTGTTTTGTTTTGTTTGGATTGTTTTGTTCCACTTTTGCTTTGGCAATGTAGACGTATGTTTTCTCATGACAATAAAGCTGCATTGAATTGAATTGAATAGAGAGAGACAGAGAGAGAGAGAGAGAGAGAGAGAGACAGAGAGACACAGAGAGAGAGACAGAGAGAGAGAGAGAGAGAGAGAGAGAGAGAGAGAGAGACAGAGAGAGAGAGAGAGAGAGAGAGAGAGAGAGAGAGAGAGAGAGAGAGAGAGAGAGAGAGGGGTGGGTATTCATTTAGGAGGCGGGGTTATAGGGGGTGTTCCTCTGTGTCTTCAGTCAAATACTCACACCACACCACACACCACACAACACACACCACACACCACACACCACACACCACACACCACACACCACACACACACACACACACACACACACACACACACACACACACACACACACACACACACACACAGACGAGGGCTCAGAGCTGACATGGCCTCCAGTGAACAGACTTCACAGCCTGAATGTTTTAGACCAGACTCAGTAGAACCTCCTGAGTCCAGACAGGAGAACCAGACCTCCCTGAGCCTTCCAGAGGAGACGCAGACCTCCCTGAGCCTTCTAGAGGAGAACCAGACCTCCCTGAGCCTTCTAGAGGAGAACCAGACCTCCCTGACCCTTCCAGAGGAGAACCAGACCTCCCTGAGCCTTCCAGAGGAGAACCAGACCTCCCTGAGCCTTCTAGAGGAGAACCAGACCTCCCTGAGCCTTCTAGAGGAGAACCAGACCTCCCTGACCCTTCCAGAGGAGAACCAGACCTCCCTGAGCCTTCCAGAGGAGAACCAGACCTCCCTGACCCTTCCAGAGGAGAACCAGACCTCCCTGAGCCTTCCAGAGGAGAACCAGACCTCCCTGACCCTTCCAGAGGAGAACCAGACCTCCCTGACCCTTCTAGAGGAGACGCAGACCTCCCTGACCCTTCCAGAGGAGAACCAGACCTCCCTGACCCTTTTAGAGGAGAACCAGACCTCCCTGACCCTTCTAGAGGAGAACCAGACCTCCCTGACCCTTCCAGAGGAGAACCAGACCTCCCTGACCCTTCTAGAGGAGACGCAGAACCAGGAGCATCACATTCCCTCAGAGGAGAACCAGAAGGAGAACCAGAAGGAGAACCAGGAGCATCTGGTTCCCAGCAGCCGCCCAGAGCAGGAGGAGGAGGATGAGGAGGAGGAAGGATCGAGGCAGGAGGAGGCCAAAGGTCAAGGGTCAGATCCTGACCCGGAGTGGGTGGAGGAACGCTTCCGTATCGACAGGAAGAAGCTGGAGTTCATGTTGTACGGTGAGTGACCTCTAACCCCTAACCCCTAACCCCTAACCCCTAACCCTAAAGACCCCCCTAACCCTAACATTATTACGTTAGTCATTTAGCAGACATTACATAATAACATTATATTACATAATATAACATTACATTATATTACATTACAGTCATTTAGCAGACATTACATTATAACATTTTATTACACGGCTTGGTTGAATGCTCGATTCTGATTGGTCAGTCATCGGTCATTATTTCTTGATAATAAAAAATAAATAAAAAATAAAAAAGCTCTATAACGGACCGCTCTGTAATCAGAGACTCAGAGCACCTGCTCATATCAATCTGCGCTGCTTGGTTTAATGCTTTATCCAACATGACAGCCATGTAAACAAACAACCAATGTCATGTACAACTAAACGTTGCTCTCAATAATGTTTTTGAAAACATTTGAAGTGAGAAATAGACGATGCAATAACCGAAAAGTAATTCTATTTGATCCACTGCACTTCCTTGTTTATCGTGGCTCAACGGGGGAAATACCAAAACGCTCGCCCCAAAACACAGTCGCCCCAGGGAAAATCCGGCGGTATTACAGGCAAATCGACAGTATATAGAATGGGGGGCGAGTGTGTTTTGGGGCGTGAGTTTTTATTTATTTTGTCATTTGTTTTCCGAGGCGAACTTGTCCGCCCAGGCCCAATACTTATGGAATACTTTCATTGCCGTAAGCAAGGAAATACTTCGTTTTGTTGTTACTTTTGGGCATTTATTTATGCATTTATTAAGTAGCCGTGTAATAAGCGGGATAATGCATGGGGAGGTAGTCATTATTGAAATTTAAAGCCCTTCAGGGTGATTATGCACCTCGGCTTCGCCTCGGTGCATAATCGCCCTGTCGGGCTTTAAATTTCAATAATGATTACCTCCCCATGCATTATCCCTTGCATATTACATAATATAACATTACATTACATTACATTACAGTCATTTAGCAGACGCTTTTATCCAAAGCCACTTACAATAAGTGCATCAACATAGGTGGCAAGAACACTACTAATCACCAGAAGTCTGAAGTGCATTCTCCTCTAAAACAAGCAACTAAGAGCATACCTAGCGCTAAGGTAAAAGTGACATATATCAGCTATATACCTACTTTCATAAACAGATGAGACACATAGGAAAATCAAATGAGCAAGAGATAAAACTAATAAGTGTATCAAATAAACAAGATCCAATAAAACAAGAGCTCGTACAAATAATTGATAACAAGTAGGCAAGGCTAAGAGGAAGAGGAAGGGTCAGGGTAGTGTTTCCTGAAGAGGAAGACGAAGGGTCAGGGTAGTGTTTCCTGAAGAGGAAGAGGAAGGGTCAGGGTAGTGTTTCCTGAAGAGGAAGACGAAGGGTCAGGGTAGTGTTTCCTGAAGAGGAAGAGGAAGGGTCAGGGTAGTGTTTCCTGAAGAGGAAGAGGAAGGGTCAGGGTAGTGTTTCCTGAAGAGGAAGAGGAAGGGTCAGGGTAGTGTTTCCTGAAGAGGAAGAGGAAGGGTCAGGGTAGTGTTTCCTGAAGAGGTGGGTTTTCAGTGACTCTGCTGTCCTGACATCATAACTGTGTAGTAGGTCTTAAAGATCACATTTAATAACAGTGTGGACAGTAGGTCTTAAAGATCAGATTTGATAACAGTGTGGACAGTAGGTCTTAAAGATCAGATTTGATAACAGTGTGGACAGTAGGTCTTAAAGATCACATTTAATAACAGTGTGGACAGTAGGTCTTAAAGATCAGATTTGATAACAGTGTGGACAGTAGGTCTTAAAGATCAGATTTGATAACAGTGTGGACAGTAGGTCTTAAAGATCACATTTAATAACAGTGTGGACAGTAGGTCTTAAAGATCAGATTTGATAACAGTGTGGACAGTAGGTCTTAAAGATCAGATTTGATAACAGTGTGGACAGTAGGTCTTAAAGATCAGATTTGATAACAGTGTGGACAGTAGGTCTTAAAAATCAGAATGACCCTGAATGACCTCATAGGTCATCATATCAGAGCCTTAAAAATGTTTCTTTTATTATATTTTATGTGAAGCTGAAAAGTCCTTGTTGACGATTCTATCAGCGTTTTGTGTAGAAACTTCAAAACGCTCCTAAAGCTGGAAATGTTTTTAATAAAAACATTTAGGTTATTTATCAGATCCTAATAAATGTGTTTTTTATTAGAAGTCTGACCCAGAATCACACTTACTGTGTAACAGGAGTGGTACATTATTATTATTATTATTATTATTATTACCCTTATTATAATTGTTACCAGTGATACTAATGAAGGCTCTGTTCCATTCTGGTCAAACAGAGTCAGGGTGATGACTCACTGGAAACACTCTGATACACCAGTGGGTCTCAAAGTGTGGTCCAGGGACCCTCATGGGTCCTTGAGGGACTTCCAAACGGACCCTTACAGGTCTGTAACTCTGAGAGTGTACAAATGGAACCAAATGGACCCTTAAGGGTCCATTTGGTTCCATATGTACACTCTCAGAGTTATGGGGATCCTTGAAATGCAAAGGTTTGAGAACCACTGTGCTTCACTAAATG
>NC_137622.1:46721024-46800797 GCF_963280865.1 Gymnoscopelus braueri
TGTGTGTTAATGTGTGTGTACATTGTGTATGTGTCTATTAGGTGAACAAGGTGTGTGTTGATATATGTGTACATTGTGTATGTGTCTATTAGGTGAACAAGGTGTGTGTTAATATATGTGTACATTGTGTATGTGTCTATTAGGTGAACAAGGTGTGTGTTAATATGTGTGTACATTGTGTATGTGTCTATTAGGTGAACAAGGTGTGTGTTGATATATGTGTACATTGTGTATGTGTCTATTAGGTGAACAAGGTGTGTGTTAATATGTGTGTACATTGTGTATGTGTCTATTAGGTGAACAAGGTGTGTGTTAATATATGTGTACATTGTGTATGTGTCTATTAGGTGAACAAGGTGTGTGTTAATATATGTGTACATTGTGTATGTGTCTATTAGGTGAACAAGGTGTGTGTTGATATGTGTGTACATTGTGTATGTGTCTATTAGGTGAACAAGGTGTGTGTTGATATGTGTGTACATTGTGTATGTGTCTATTAGGTGAACAAGGTGTGTGTTGATATGTGTGTACATTGTGTATGTGTCTATTAGGTGAACAAGGTGTGTGTTAATATATGTGTACATTGTGTATGTGTCTATTAGGTGAACAAGGTGTGTGTTAATGTGTGTACATTGTGTATGTGTGTATTAGGTGAACAAGGTGTGTGTTAATGTGTGTACATTGTGTATGTGTGTATTAGGTGAACAAGGTGTGTGTTAATGTGTGTACATTGTGTATGTGTCTATTAGGTGAACAAGGTGTGTGTTAATGTGTGTACATTGTGTATGTGTCTATTAGGTGAACAAGGTGACTTTAAAGGTGGACGTCCCTCACACAGAACACAGTCATGTGATCGGTAAAGGAGGCGGGAACATCCAGAGGGTGATGGAGGTCACTTCCTGTCACGTTCACTTCCCTGATTCTAACAGACACCAAGAGAAGGGGAGGAGCAACCAGGTGACCTTTAACCTTTAACCCTTAACCCTACTGATTCTAGATGCTAGGTTCATTGTTTGTTTTTTTTTAACTCTTTATTTTCAGAAATGTTATCAGACAGTAGGCCTACATAAAATCAAATAGTACAAAAAAGCAACAGAAAAATGAGCAGTAAAAATAAAATAAAAACATACAAAAAAAACAAGAACAAATAAAAAGAGGTCATTTGGTACCAGTAATAATATAAGACTGAAATATGTTAACAGGATTTTAAGACCAAATACAAAGTACAATATACCATAGGGAGGACAACCAGCCATCATCAGAGATCTGGCACGCTATCTAAATAGTCCAGCCATTTCCCCCATCTTTTTTCATTTCAATACTGACAAATAGTCCCATAGTAGGGCAGTTTTTCTGCAACCAGTTCTTTGTAATAGCTTTTTTGCTTGCTGCAAGTAGGATCTTAAGCAAATAAGAGTCATTCTGACTCAGTCCATCCAGGGTTTGTCCAAGATATAAAGATTCAAATGTAGTATTGATACTGAAACCCAGATTTTTTTAGATAAGTGTTGCTACCTCCTTCCAGAAAGGTTGAATTGCAGGACAAGACCAAAAGACAAGTGCATGGTCAACCATAGTATCTCCACATTCCCTCCAGCAGTCCAGCTGGTTCCCAGTTTGTTTAGACTTCTGTTTGGGAGTGATAAAGAAGCGGATTTGTTTTTTCCAGCAAAAGTCTCTCCAGGTCAGGGAGTTAGTAGTCGTTGATTGTGTTTCCCATGAATCCGACCACACTTCATCACTTATGTCAATGTCAAGTTCTTTTTCCCATCGTTGTTTCACATATATCGTAGAGTCCTTATTCAATGACACAATTCCATTGTATAGTTTACTTATAAGACCTCTATTACTCCCTGAGTTATAAGCATCAACAAATACAGTTATTATAGTTGGTGTAATCCCCAGATTGGACATTTTTATTTTTTTCCCGGATGCTAGGTTCATTGTTGACGTGGTATCCTATAGTTTCTATGTACAGATAGTATAGTATTCAGACTGAGCATTCTGTGTTGGCGTGTATTCTATGATCCTATAGTTTACTTTACTGAGACACTACACTGTCTCTGTATTCTATGATCCTATATATAATGGCGACTTTACTTATCCAATATTATAGCCAAATTTAGGATCTTGATGCAGAACTGTTGTATTGACTCGTACTCATATCATTAAAGAATTCTCCACTTCTTATTCGTTATATTGACAACTTACAACATCCAAGGAATGGCGGAGATCGTCGTGTATTTTAGGGGGTTTATTGAAAAGTCCAATCTTTATTTCCATCCAAACAGTATATTCCTCCCTGAGCTTCTCTCAAATAGGATCCTCTTGAAAATAATAAATGGCTTTACAACAGCAACAAAAAACAATAAAACACCTTATAAACTGGTTACAAATCCATTTTACTCTACGTTAAGTTACGTTCAAAAACTTGTATCGTCCTGCTCCTGCAGTTACATCATCTAGACTAAAAACTCTCACTTTCACTTCCTCTAATCCTGACGTCACTGGTCCATTTTCACATGCGCAGTAGCACAGAACAATACAGATGTTTCAGAAATGTGTCAATATATTCAAGTAAACAATACCTAATATTAGTAAACAAAACAATATCACAATATGCAAATACTACTAATAATACTGTGTCCCTTTGGTTATAACACAATAAATACAATAATAGTATAAAACACTCAAATTAGTTTTAGGTCAGTTTTGGCGCTTACACTATAGTTTACTGAGACACTACACTGTCTCTGTATTCTATGATCCTATAGTTTACTGAGACACTACACTGTCTCTATGTATTCTATGATCCTATAGTTTACTGAGACACTACACTGTCTCTGTATTCTATGATCCTATAGTTTACTGAGACACTACACTGTCTCTGTATTCTATGATCCTATAGTTTACTGAGACACTACACTGTCTCTATGTATTCTATGATCCTATAGTTTACTGAGACACTACGCTGTCTCTGTATTCTATGATCCTATAGTTTACTGAGACACTACACTGTCTCTATGTATTCTATGATCCTATAGTTTACTGAGACACTACACTGTCTCTCTGCATTCTATGATCCTATAGTTTACTGAGACACTACACTGTCTCTCTGCATTCTTTGATCCTATAGTTTACTGAGACACTACACTGTCTCTCTGTATTCTATGATCCTATAGTTTACTGAGACACTACACTGTCTCTCTGTATTCTATGATCCTATAGTTTACTGAGACACTACACTGTCTCTGTATTCTATGATCCTATAGTTTACTGAGACACTACACTGTCTCTCTGTATTCTATGATCCTATAGTTTACTGAGACACTACACTGTCTCTCTGTATTCTATGTATGTGTTTACCTTGTTTATTTTAAGTCACTCTGGATAAAGAGCTTCTGATAAATGCCTACAGTACATTGTGAATTGTATTATTAATATTGTATGATGTATTGTATATGTATATATATATTGTATTATGTATTTTATATGTATATATATTGTATTATGTATTGTATTCATATGTATATTCATATGTGTTGCAGGTTTCTATAGCAGGACCAGTAGAAGGAGTGGAAGCAGCTAGAAGGAAGATCAGGGTGAGATGAATCATTTGTCACTGTCTGTGTGTGGGTTTATAAATCAGTGCTATTGAACACACCCTTTACGTCTGTGTGTGTGGGTTTATAAATATTCAATCTGGGAACCCATCGCCAAATAAAAAGGAAAAACAGCACTCTCTGCTGTTTTTTACTCTTTCACTTGGCTCTGGGCCAAGCTGAATGGAGCACCCGTGCGCAAGGAACGGGAACTTGGTCTGCCCTCAGCGCTCCACTTCCGGTGGTGCGCTTATGTTTTCATTCCCACAAACAATATTTCTACACGGAACACTAACACCACTTCTCCCAGAGAACATGGATGTTTTTTTCTGCTTCAAGGACGCTATTGTTAAATGAGTTTCGGCTTGTTTTCAGTGGGAAGCGAGCGCACAGACAGTAAATCCCGCCCACTACATTTGATTGGGTAAAGTGCGGCCTGCTTCCTGATCTGAAGGCACGCCCACTTGTAAGCTAACGCGCACACGTTCTGAAGGGGGCTCTGGACAGATTCAGTAGCGTAGCTCTGAATCTGTTCTTGAGAGATTAATAAATATTGAATGAAAAGTATTAAAAAGCTCTTCTGACTAAACTTCCTAACTCCATTGGATCCTCAAACTGTCAGTCAAACCTCCAACTCGACCTTGTTGTTTTGTCCATCATTGATAAAGTAAGAAAGAAACAAATCTCCACAATAATGAGGAAAAACTTGAGCTGTATCTGGATAAAGTGATGATAATATGATGTATTTAATAGAATAATAATATAATATAATGTATCTGGATAAAGTGATGATAATATAATGTATTTAATAGAATAATAATATAATATAATGTATCTGGATAAAGTGATGATAATATAAGGACACATTCAAGTATCTGACAATGTATAAAGTCACCAACTTTGATGAGGCCGTTTTGAGTCGTTCTAAAGACATTCTTTCTTATTTCCTGAAAAGTTTATATTTTGGGCATAGTTGGTTTCTTCCCGACAACAGTGATATATATCCTGCAGATGTTTTGTATTTTATATGTGTTGATTAATTGAATACACAGGACCACAACGTAAACAAGCCCTCAGGGCCTTTTAACATGACATAATTATACCTCCATACTGTTTTAATCTGTAATCAATCAACATATTGACTACCTTTACTTTTTGTACTTTAAGTATTTGTACTTTTACTTTATGACCTGTCACTCACCTGTTGTAGGAGCTGCAGCCGTTGGCCTTGACCTTTGACCTCCCGGTGACCCTGGTGCCCCAGGCCGTCCCAGACGCAGCGTCTCCTGTCATCCAGCAGGTGGCAGCGGCGCTGGGCGTCAGTGTGAGCTTCAGAGCGCAGTCCCCTCCTCAGCCAGCGGGGGCGCCACACCCTCTGTACAGCAGCTGCTGTACCGTCCGCGGCCTGCAGGGCGGCGTCGCCGCTGTGAAGGTTAGAATGATTCAGCATTTTCATTCTTATAAACATTTGAATATTTTGGAAAATGTCATTTTCTTCCATAATATAATCCTGTATTAAAATAGCCTGGAGGGTCAACCTACGGTTGGCGGGCGGACGCTGGACGTCACTAACGTAACATGAGGAGCTGAGAGGACCGATGCTCTGATCCACATCAAACCTGGCGCCCACACTGTTCTGATCCACATCAAACCTGGCACCCACACTGTTCTGATCCACATCAAACCTGGCGCCCACACTGTTCTGATCCACATCAAACCTGGCACCCACACTGTTCTGATCCACATCAAACCTGGCACCCACACTGTTCTGATCCACATCAAACCTGGCGCCCACACTGTTCTGATCCACATCAAACCTGGCGCCCACACTGTTCTGATCCACATCAAACCTGGCACCCACACTGTTCTGATCCACATCAAACCTGGCACCCACACTGTTCTGATCCACATCAAACCTGGCACCCACACTGTTCTGATCCACATCAAACCTGGCACCCACACTGTTCTGATCCACATCAAACCTGGGGACAAGGCTGTAATTGGGCTGTAATGACCCTCCTCTCCTCTCCTCTCCTCTCCTCTCCTCTCCTCTCCTCTCCTCTCCTCTCCTCTCCTCCAATCAGAAAGCAGTGTGCATCCTAGTGGACCTACTGCTGGGTTCAGAGGTCGGAGGTCAAGCGGGGGTCATAGTGAGCAGCCAATTGGACGTGACCTCCCAGCAACATGTGTTCCTATTGGGTGGGAATGGAGCTCACTTCCTGTCTGTGATGCATCAGACAGGAACTCAGATCATCATCCCTGACCTTAACGCCCCCCTCAGCCCCCCCCTCAGCCCCCCCGCCCTGCTCATCCAGGGACCCCTGGAGGGGGTGTGTTCCGCTAGACAGCAGCTGATGGTAATTATTATTATGTTAATATAATAGTTTATTAACACACGTAGTGGTGCAGTCTGTACCTTTTATTATTATTATTATTATTATTATTATTATTATTATTATTATTATATTAATAATAGTTTATTAACATACGTAGTGGTGCAGTCTGTACCTTTTATTATTATTATTATTATTATTATTATTATATTAATAATAGTTTATTAACACACGTAGTGGTGCAGTCTGTACCTTTTATTATTATTATTATTATTATTATTATTATTATTATTATTATAATAGTTTATTAACACACGTAGTGGTGCAGTCTGTACCTTTTATTATTATTATTATTATTATTATTATTATTATTATTATTATATTAATAATAGTTTATTAACACACGTAGTGGTGCAGTCTGTACCTTTAATTATTATTATTATTATTATTATTATTATTATTATTATTATATTAATAATAGTTTATTAACACACGTAGTGGTGCAGTCTGTACCTTTAATTATTATTATTATTATTATTATTATTATTATTATTATTATTATATTAATAATAGTTTATTAACACACGTAGTGGTGCAGTCTGTACCTTTTATTATTATTGTCTCCGCCAGGCCGAAAGGCGGGAGAGTATGTTTTCCACCCCGTCCGTCCGTGTGTCCGTGTGTGTGTCCGTGTGTCCGTGTGTGTGTCCGTGTGTGTGTCCGTGTGTCCGTCCGTCCATCTGTCTGTGAACAGCTAATCTCCGGCACCGTTGGCCCGGTCGCTGCGAAACTGTGCACACACACTTCCTGGATGCCAATTCAGAACCTCTGGCCCAAGTTTTTGACATGGGCCTTTTATAGCGCCACCAGGAGGCCGATTTGTGCAAAACATATTTTTTGAAAGTACTCCTACAGATTTTGTCCAAAAATCACACAAATCGGTACACTGTATCTCTATAGTCATTAAACGAAATGGGTCTTTCAGATTTTTCATATTCTATCCTGATTGGCTAAAAATGTCTTCCAAAGTTTGCAGGAGTGCTCCATTTTGAACAAAATGCTTCACATCATGAACACAGCATGCAATTTCCCTGAAATTTTGCGCGCACGTTCCCTTTAGGCAGAGGAAGAAATACCATTTGAAAATGTTCAAATCAGCCTCATGGTGGCGCTATAACAGGCCGATTCGTGTTTTGACCTATAACTGCACCGATCTGTGTAAAACTTTGTATGCACACTCCCTAGAGGTCAAGGAAAAACCTTTGCCCTGCATTTTTGTCTCCGCCAGGCCGAAAGGCATGGCGAGAGAGTATGTTTTACCCCCTGTCCGTCCGTCCGTGTGTCCGTCCGTCCGTCCGTCCGTGTGTCCATCTGTCTGTGAGCGGCTAATCTCCGGCACCGTTGGCCCGGCCGCTGCGAAACTGTGCACACATACTCCCTGGATGCCAATTCAGAACCTCTGGCCCAAATCTTTCAGATTGGCCTGTTATAGCGCCACCAGGAGGCCGATTTGTGCAAAATCCATTTTTTTTATATGACTCCTACAGATTTTATCCAAACATCACGCAAATCATTACACAGTATCTCTATAGTCATGTGATCAACACGGATCTGTCTGATTTTCCATATTCCATCCTGATGACTAAGGTTGGCTTCCAAAGTTTGCAGGATTGGTCCATTTTAAACTAAATGCCTCAAATCATGAACGCAGCTTGCAATTTCCGTGAAATTTCACACGCACATTCCCACTAGGCCGAGGAGGAAATGCCACTTGAACATTTTCAAATCAGCCTCATGGTGGTGCTATAAAAGGCCAAATTGCGTTTTTAACTGTAACTGCACCGATCTGCGTGAAACTTTGCACGCATACTCCCTAGAGGCCAAGGAAAAACATCTGCCCTGCATTTTTCACATTAGCCTTTTATAGCGCCACTAGGAGGCCGACTTATGTAAAATATATATTTTGAGATTAAGCCTTCAGATGTTATCCAAATGTCACGCAAATCGGTACACATGATCTTTATAGTCATGTGATCAAGATGGATCTGTTTGATTTTTCATATTCCATCTTGATTGGCTAACATTGACATCTAAAGTTTGCAGGAGTGGCCCGTTTTGAACAAAATGCCGCAAATCATGAACGCAGCGTCCGATTGCGGTGGAACTTTGCACGTACATTCGCACTACGTTGAAGAACAAACGCCACCCTTTTAACATTTCCCTATTATAGCGCCACCAGGAGGCCGATTTTTCTTTTTTATATTACTCCTGCAAATTTTGTCCAAACATCATGCAAATCAGTACACATTATCTCTATAGTCAAGTGATCAAGATGGTTCCGTAAGATTTTTTATATTCCATCCTGACTGGCGAATTCTGAACATTGCTGGCCCACAATAACCTACCTGACCTGGCGGAGACCTGTGCTCCGAGGAGCACTTTTTCTAGTTTACATTTGCCTTTTATAGCGCCACCAGGAGGCCGACTTATGTTAAACACATTATTTTATACTACTCCTTCCAATTTTATCCAAATTTCACGCAAATCGGTACACATAATCTCTATAGTCATGTGATCAAGACAGATGTATTAGATTTTTCATATTCCATCCTGATTGGCTAAGATTGACATCTAAAGTTTGCATTATTGGCTTGTTTTGAACAAAATTCCGCAAATCATGAACGCACCGTCCAATTGCGGTCAAACTTTGTACGCACATTCACACTATGTTGAGGAACAAATGCCACCCTTTTAACATTGGCCTGTTATAGCGCCACCAGCAGGTCTAATTTAGCAAAACAAATGTTTTTAACAAAATGCCTCAAAACATGAATGCAGTCAGTGTCGGATTGTCGTGCAAGGCCTAAGAAGAAATGGCACCCTTTTCACATTGGCCTATTATAGCGCCACCAGGAGGCCACAATAACCTACCTGACCTGGCGGAGACCTGTGCTCCTGCTCCGAGGAGCACTTTTTCTAGTTATTATTATTATTATTATTATTATTATTATTATTATATTAATAATAGTTTATTAACACACGTAGTTGTGCAGTCCCTTCTTGTTTCTTTATTAATATTATTATTATTATTATTATTATTATTATTACATTAGTAATAGTTTATTAACATACACACGTAGTGGTTCAGTCCTTCTTATTTCTGTACCTAAACGTAATATATAGCAAAACATAATTATAGTCAATGAGACAATGAGCATTAGTTGTGTCCAATTATCTGAAGATAAGGTTGAAAATGGGTGAAGTGCTCCTTTAACAGTGCTAATGTATCTGTCCTTTGTGTGTGTGTGTGTGTGTGTGTGTGTGTGTGTGTGTGTGTGTGTGTGTGTGTGTGTGTGTGTGTGTGTGTGTGTGTGTCAGGACTGTCTTCCAGTGTGTCTGATGTTTGACATGCGTGAGGACAGACAGACAGACGCTGTGACACTGAGTCACATGATGCAGAAGCTGGGAGTCTTCATCAGTGTCAAACCCAAAGCCAAGCAGACCACCAAGGTACACAAACACTACCACACACTCACACACACACACACGCGCACACACACACACACACACACACACACACACACACACACACACACACACACACACACACACACACACACACACACTCTCTCGCACGCACACTCTCTCGCACGCACACGCGATAGGTCCCCTCAGCACACCTGCTGTAGATGCTTTTACTCTCTGATGTTTGTTCAGTCGTTAAAGACAGTTTGATTCAGTCATTCAGTCAGTGTGTGTAGTCAGTGTGTACATGTTATAATGGGTGTCTATGTGTGTGTGTGTGTGTAGTCAGTGTGTGCATGTTATAATGGGTGTCTATGTGTGTGTGTGTGTGTGTAGTCAGTGTGTACATGTTATAATGGGTGTCTATGTGTGTGTGTGTGTAGTCAGTGTGTACATGTTATAATGGGTGTCTATTAGAGAGCTTCACGGGTACATTTTTACCCGAAATCGAATGGACCCGGCCTATGGTCCAATATGAAGGGCCGATACCCGAATGGACCCGCAAAAGAATGACCTGTAACCGAATGGACCCGGGCCAAAATTAGAAAAGAAGTTCCGGACCCTAACAGTACCGAGAGCTGTCGGACCCTGACCCGTATAGAACCGTGACATAACAGACCCGTATAGAACCGTGACATAACAGACCCGTGTAGAACCGTGACATAGCAGACCCGTGTAGAACCGTCACATAGCAGACCCGTGTAGAACCGTGACATAGCAGACCCGTGTAGAACCGTGACATAGCAGACCCGTGTAGAACCGTGACATAGCAGACCCGTGTAGAACCGTCACATAGCAGACCCGTGTAGAACCGTCACATAGCAGACCCGTGTAGAACCGTCACATAGCAGACCCGTGTAGAACCGTCACATAGCAGACCCGTGTAGAACCGTCACATAGCAGACCCGTGTAGAACCGTGACATAGCAGACCCGTGTAGAACCGTGACATAGCAGACCCGTGTAGAACCGTGACATAGCAGACCCGTGTAGAACCGTGACATAGCAGACCCGTGTAGAACCGTCACATAGCAGACCCGTGTAGAACCGTCACATAGCAGACCCGTGTAGAACCGTCACATAGCAGACCCGTGTAGAACCGTCACATAGCAGACCCGTGTAGAACCGTCACATAGCAGACCCGTGTAGAACCGTGACATAGCAGACCCGTGTAGAACCGTGACATAGCAGACCCGTGTAGAACCGTGACATAGCAGACCCGTGTAGAACCGTCACATAACCCGAGGCCCCGAAATACCCGAACGCAAAATTGTTTGCCAACGTCATACTACAAGTTGTCCAGCGCTAAATAAATAAGACTATGTGTGTGTGTAGTCAGTGTGTACATGTTATAATGGGTGTCTATGTGTGTGTAGTCAGTGTGTACATGTTATAAAGGGTCTCTATATGTGTGTTTAGTCAGTGTGTACATGTTATAATGGGTGTCTATGTGTGTGTAGTCAGTGTGTACATGTTATAATGGGTGTCTATGTGTGTGTGTAGTCAGTAGTGATAAAGGGACTGGAGAGGAACATACACAGTCTCTATGAAACCAGGGTTTTGCTCCTGGGACTGGATTCTGAGGTATCCATGAAAACCAAGATGGCCGCCGACAACAGTGTGGCGCCCCCTAGTGGCCTCGCTCAGTACTGGCTCAGCATGTTGTTGAAGACACTGTCTGACCAGAGTATGTATTATTATTATTATTATTACCCTTATTATTATTATTATTATTATTATTGCCCTTATTATTATTATTATTATTATTATTATTAGGGATGTCCGATATTACCATAAACATTTAATATCGGAAAATATCGGTATAGGTTTTTATTTATTTTTTAAAATATTTACAGGAGTTCTTGTACTGTACTGTATGGTGTGTGTGACATGAAATGTGAGCTTACCATAATCACAGTAATCCTTAATCATATTCCTTCATATTCAAGGGCTTTTGTAGAGAAATGAGACAGACTCCAGTCACTTTAAAATTAGAGCACTGCAGAGGGCAGGTGTCTGTGTCCAGCTGACGCTCGTTGATGCTCGTTAACATTATAGGCATCAAAGGCAATAATGCTTCTGCACTGTCAAATAGGCCAACATCTAACCTAAGATTAGTGGGACTCATTCAGATAACCACCAGTGAGTCCCGGGACTCACTTTATTGAAAACCACTGTATATCACTGTATTATATTAGATTTATTAGATATTATATTGATATTATAGCTATTTTCTGTATTCATTTCATAATTAGTATTAATTATTATTATTACTAATCCATTCAGTCGATTATAACAAGTGTGTTGTCTGTAAAGAAAAAACTAAAAAACATGATTATGTAAATCTCGATCATTTGATTAATGGAAATAGAAATAAATAGAATAATCGCTAAAAAAAAACTGGATCGTTGCTAAGTTGAGTTGTTCCTGTCAATCAGGTCCTGCCCCGCCCACTGCCTCCACTCCTGAGATGCTGATTGGTTCTTACAGTCAGCTCAAATCCCGCCCCTCCCCTCCACCAGGCCTGACTCCTCCAAATGAGGCAGGGCTAAAGTATCTGACTCCTCCCACTGAGGTGGGGCTAAAGTATCTGACTCCTCCCACGGAGGTGGGGCTAAAGTATCTGACTCCTCCCACTGAGGTGGGGCTAAAGACGTCTGACAGCCGAACACTGGAAAAGGTTCTTTATTTAAATTTATGTTAATATATGTTATATATGTTAATGTATTATTATTGTTATGTTAAAGGTAACATTTTTGTTAAAACAAGTGTTAAATAGCTCTATATTGTGATCATTACTATAGAGTGTTTGTTCAGTAACAGTGTTAAATAGCTCTATATTGTGATAGTAGTCATTATTATAGAGTTTACTATATAATGATTATCATATATTAATTCTAACAGACTTTATAAGAGCCAGTCACCAATCAAATCTCTCCTCTCACCAGATCCTGGAGAATGACGACCAGTCTGGCCAATCAGAGGACGAGAGCTCTGGTCCCATTCTGATGACATCATCATCAGAGGGGTGCGAGGTGAGGGCGGGGCTTTTGGGCCGGCGGGGGAGTCTGCAGGGTCCTGACGCCCCCCGGGTTTTCAGTCAGGCAAGAAGACACTCCACAGGACAGGCCCTGTCCTACAGGTAAACACACACACACACACACACACACACACACACACACACACGCACGCACGCACGCACGCACGCACGCACGCACACACACACACACACACACACACACACACACACACACACACACACACACACACACACACACACACACACACACACACACACACACACACACACACACACACACACACACACACACACACACACACACACACACGCACGCACACGCACACAGACACAAAATAACAGATTACAAACTCACTTTCTGCTACTTTTGTGTGACACATCTTGTAACACACATATCATTCAGTAGGATGTAGGTTATTCATTTATTTGATTTATAATTTAGTATGATATACGTAGTAACGTAGATCATTCATTTATTTAATATTTCATACAGTAGGATGTAGGTTTTTCATTAAAAAAATAAACATAACAAGTTGAAATATGGATACAAGGTTTGTGCCCGACATTAATGAGTGTGTGTGTGTGTGTGTGTGTGTGTGTGTGTGTGTGTGTGTGTGTGTGTGTGTGTGTGTGTGTGTGTGTTTCAGAATGTTACTGTCAGACATGGAGGGGGGGAGGGGTGAGAGGAGGAACAGTTTAAGGAAAGAAACTACGTTGGTTCTTCAGCCTGAGGTGAGAAAACATCCTGTCTGTTATAAACTAGGGACTCTGTGGGATCTGGGACTAGAGCCAACACTGAGGAACCAGGAACAGGTTCCATTATATTTGGATCCGATTCCAGAACCGTTTTCTATCCACACTGTCAGAGCTTCATGTCTGATATACTATTACTATTCTCAAACCTTTTAATTTCAACGACCACCATGAGAGTGTACACATGGAACCAAATGGACCTGTACGGGTCCATTTGGTTCCATGTGTACACTCTCAGAGTTACAGACCTGTAAGGGTCCATTTGGTTCCATTTGTACACTCTCAGAGTTACAGACCTGTAAGGGTCCATTTGGTTCCATGTGTACACTCTCAGAGTTACAGACCTGTAAGGGTCCATTTGGTTCCATTTGTACACTCTCAGAGTTACAGACCTGTAAGGGTCCATTTGGTTCCCCCTATAGGAGTGGTTAAAGGGAACCACTAAGAGTTAGGGTTGTGTTCCTAGTGAGGATGAGGAGCAGCTTCATCCACAACTAAACCCTTTCCTGTCCTCACATGTCTTCTTCATTTCCTGTTTGTGTTTTATAGGATTATGACATCACTTCCTGTTTATATTATTTAGGATTATGACATAAGTTCCTGATTGTGTTAGTTAGGATTATGACATCATTTCCTGTTTCTGTTATTTAGGATTATGAGCAGAAGAAACTGCTGGCGACCCGAGGTGAGTTGTTTATGATGTGACCTCTGACTTTCACAGTGACCTCATCATTGAATCATAGACTGTAAAACATGGTCTGTAGAAGGTTCTAGGTTCCTACTATAGAAGCCCTAGTCACAAGGGGGACCTAGAACCTTCTATAGACCCGTTTTGAAGCCACTTTTTCTGTAAATTCAAATCCACCGTCTTGGAACTTCCAGGTCCGAAAGGCAACCGGAAACGAATGCTATTGGCTGGAAGGGCAGCGAGTGTCTTTTTTATTTGAACTAAGCTTTGGCCCATGCAGGGCTTCAGGACTTGATGCTTGGGCCATGCAGGGCTTCAGGACTTGATGCTTGGGCCCATGCAGGGCTTCAGGACTTGATGCTTGGGCCATGCAGGGCTTCAGGACTTGATGCTTGGGCCATGCAGGGCTTCAGGACTTGATGCTTGGGCCCATGCAGGGCTTCAGGACTTGATGCTTGGGCCATGCAGGGCTTCAGGACTTGATGCTTGGGCCATGCAGGGCTTCAGGACTTGATGCTTGGGCCAAACGTTTTTCACTTTTGGTTAAAATAATAGAAAAACGGGAGAGCAGTTTATCGTATGTGGACGTGACTTTTTTCTTCACTTGATTATTTTTGGGTTGAAAGAACTGTGTGCATGTCCTACCTTTCTTCATGTGTGTGTGTGTGTGTGTGTGTGTGTGTGTGTGTGTGTGTGTGTGTGTGTGTGTGTGTGTGTGTGTGTGTGTGTAGCCATGCAGAGGAACCCGGTTCTCTCAGAGGTTAGAACCCCTACAGACACATGGAGCGGTCTGGGTTTCTCTAAGTCCATGCCCGCTGAGGAGCTGCGTTTGATTGGCCGACGCAGCTCCATGCCCGCCGATGAACTGCGTCTGATTGGTCGACGCAGTTCATACAAGCCCTACCTGAGCAACAGCGCCACCCCAGGACAGGTGCAGGTAAGATTCAATACATTTATACTTTAAATGTAATATTTAAATGTTATGTTTAATATTAAGATGTATATTGCATTTAATATTTTATCATTCTTTGTTTTTGACAAAACAAATAGCGGGACAATATAATAAAACAATGTTTTATTTTAGCCCATAATGAGAACATAAGATGTCAGCTTTCATAGTTAAAGGGCAAAGATTTATCATATTATTATTGTTTCCTTTTAAAATGAACTGAAATATGAAAAATTATGAACTGTAACTCACCTGTCTGTCTGTCTGTCTGTCTGTGTGTCTGTCTGTCTGTCTGTCTGTCTGTCTGTCTGTGTGTCAGTGGGCGTGTCAGACGGTGGGCAGTAACTCAGAGAACTGGAGAGACAGACACAGCTCCACATCTTCATCCTCACCCGTCTCACCCTCCTCACCCTCCTCTTCCTCACCAGAACACAACTCCTTCCCTGTGTTTACACCTTCCTCCAGTAGGGGGCGACACGACACTTCCTGTGAGCTTCATAACACTGCTGGATATGTTAGCATGTTAGCATGTTACTTAAGCTTCTAAACACTACTAGATATGATAGCATGTTAGCATATTAGCATGTTAGCTAAGCTTCTAAACACTGCTGGATATGATAGCATGTTAGCATATTAGCATGTTAGCTAAGCTTCCAAACACTGCTGGATATGTTAGCATGTTAGCATATTAGCATGTTAGCTAAGCTGCATAACACTGCTGAATATGATAGCATGTTAGCATTTTAGCATGTTACCTAAGCTTCTTAACACTGCTGGATATGATAGCATGTTAGCATCTTAGCATGTTACCTAAGCTTCTAAACACTGCTGTATATGATAGCATGTTAGCATATTAGCATGTTAGCATGTTACTTAAGCTTCTAAACACTACTAGATATGATAGCATGTTAGCATATTAGCATGTTAGCTAAGCTTCTAAACACTGCTGGATATGATAGCATGTTAGCATATTAGCATGTTAGCTAAGCTTCCAAACACTGCTGGATATGTTAGCATGTTAGCATATTAGCATGTTAGCTAAGCTGCATAACACTGCTGAATATGATAGCATGTTAGCATTTTAGCATGTTACCTAAGCTTCTTAACACTGCTGGATATGATAGCATGTTAGCATCTTAGCATGTTACCTAAGCTTCTAAACACTGCTGTATATGATAGCATGTTAGCATATTAGCATGTTAGCATGTTACATAAGCTTCCAAACACTGCTGGATATGTTAGCAAGTTAGCATATTAGCATGTTACATAAGCTTCCAAACACTGCTGGATATGTTAGCATGTTAGCAAAGCTTCCAAACACTGCTGGATATGTTAGCATGTTAGCATGTCAGTTAAGCTAGTATATTAATTATAGAAAACATTCCATTTGAACTATGAGTATATCATTAGTATTGAGAACGTCACTCCCGCTAACTCTGGGTCAGAGAAGTACTTTTATTATTGAAAATCTTAATCACGTCGTATAAGAACCGTGTTCCAAAAATAACCAAATCATCCCTGCGATTCTGTCAGGTCATGTGACTCTGTGGGGTTTATGATACTGAGTTACATTACATTATTATATCACTACGTATACTACATTATTATATTACATTATTATATTACATTATTATATTACATTATTATATTACATTATTATATCACTACGTATACTACATTATTATATCACTACGTATACTACATTATTATATCACTACGTATACTACATTATTATATTACATTATTATATTACATTAATATACTACATTATTATATCACTATGTACACTACATTATTATATAACTACGTATACTACATTATTATATTACATTATTATATTACATTATTATATTACATTATTATATCACTACGTATACTACATTATTATATCACTACGTATACTACATTATTATATTACATTATTATATTACATTATTATATTACATTATTATATTACATTATTTTATCACTACGTATACTACATTATTATATCACTACGTATACTACATTATTATATCACTACGTATACTACATTATTATATTACATTAATATACTACATTATTATATCACTACGTACACTACATTATTATATAACTACGTATACTACATTATTATATTACATTATTATATTACATTATTATATCACTACGTATACTACATTATTATATCACTACGTATACTACATTATTATATTACATTATTATATTACATTATTATATTACATTATTATATCACTACGTAAACTACATTATTATATTACATTACGTCTGTGTTTGGAGATTATTTTTGTAAATTTATTTTAGATAAATTAGTACTTTTTACCATCAGTTGATGCTTCATATCCATATGAGTAAAATCACGGGGCTGATTTGTTTATTTTTGATGAACTTTTTTTTCTCTATGGGATTTTCAATAGAAAAAATAGCTGCCTATAGTGGCAGTGATGTCACAATAGTAATAATAATAATTATAATAATAATAATTATTAGTAGTAGTAGTAGTAGTATGTTATATTAACGCTATTCTTTTTTTACCTCCAGCGGAGAGCTTTCTAAGCGGCGGGGGCGTGTCCTTGTCCAGGAGGGCGTCAACCTGCAGCCAGCGAAGCCCCTCCCCCCAGCAGGACTGCGACCAATTGAATGAGCTGCTCAAGCAGCTGGGCGTGGCCAAATACACTGACGTGTTCACACAACAAGAGGTACACAAACACACACACACACACACACACACACACACACACACACACACACACACACACACACACACACACACACACACACACACACACACACAATGTGTATTAAACAGTGTGTACATGTTGTAATGAGTGTCTATGTGTCAGATTGTAACAATGTGTATTAAACAGTGTGTACATGTTGTAATGAGTGTCTATGTGTCAGATTGACTTCCAGACATTTCTCACTCTGTCTGATGAAGACCTGAAGGAAGTGGGCGTGGCTACATTTGGAGCCAGACGCAAGATGCTGATGGCCATATATGGTAAGAATGTGATGTCATAACCATGCTGATGGCCATATATGGTAAGAATGTGATGTCATAACCATGCTGATGGCCATATATGGTAAGAATGTGATGTCATTACCATGCTGCTGGCCATATATGGTAAGAATGTGATGTCATTACCATGCTGCTGGCCATATATGGTAAGAATGTGATGTCATAACCATGCTGCTGACCATATATGGTAAGAATGTGATGTCATTACCATGCTGCTGGCCATATATGGTAAGAATGTGATGTCATTACCATGCTGCTGACCATATATGGTAAGAATGTGATGTCAAAATAATGATGTCATAATGTTGTGATGTCATAATGTTGTGATCATACTGATGTGAAAGTGTTGTGTTTCAACCCACAAACAGGGAACCATTACATTTAAGTTGATGATTAATTGTCACACAAAAAAATGCAATTAACGTTGCGTTGAAACATTGGAACAAATGACAAAAAAATAATTTCTGTTTGCCTGTTAGGCTTCGTAAACCAAGAACTTAGCATCAGAGTCTTAACAATATAATATCTAAATAATAATCTATACATTGAAATTATAGACATTGTATTACATTTTAACCTTTGCATAAGACTGCATAGTCATCAAGACTAGGTCAAGTGTTACAGTCTGAAGATTACGGTGGAACCACTGACATTACATAACCTTTAACTGAAATAAACGTGTTAAAGCCTAAAAAAACTGGATTTACAAAGAAAAGAGACCTCACTGTGTTTACTAAACCAACTAAAACAAGTAAAAATACAGAGAAAATGTCCCTCGTTTGAGTCAATATTTCATCTGGACATGAAATATGTGGATGTTTTGTTTAAATCAATGTTTTTATTCTTTTGAATCAATCAATCAATCAATCAATCAATCATTCTGTGTGCAGACCTGAACCAGAGGCGGAGCTCGGACACGCCCACCATGAAGCCCGCCTACCTGGAGGGCGGGGCCAGTGGGAGACTTCCTCCAATCCTGGACGTGGAGGCTGCTGCTCAGAGCAGCTGTTGGTGACCACAGCTGTCAATCATCTGATTGAATCAACTGTATGGTTGTGATCCGGAACCGGTTCCAGCATTGAGGAACCGATGTCCTGACGTCACCCGCTAGCCCTGGGTCACACATAGAGAAATGTTAGATCACGTTACGTATATAAGAACTGTGTTCCAATAATAAATACATGACTCTGTGTCCTTTATGATATTGAATAAATATTTGATAACGTCTGTGTTTGGAGAAAATGTATTGATGCTCAGTTGATACTTTATATCCATAATGAGTAAAACCAAGAGGCTGATTTGTGACGAGATCTAAGATTTCTCTATGGGATTTTCAATAGAAAAGATTACTCTCTGGGGGGGGGGTGGGGGTCGGGGGGGTAGCGCCCTCTAGCGGCAGTGATGTCACACTTCGGTTCTATATAGCCGATCAAGAAGCTCATAACGCTTCGCAGCGCATTGTGAGCTTGTAGATAGGCTATTTTCACTACTTTTGCGCAACACTCTTGTACAACAAAGTAGTTGAAGCATTAATAAATAAATAAATAATAATTATCCGAGGTTGGTCCAGACAATATATTGTTCAAGTTCTCCCCTATTTACTTGGCTGGTGTCTTCTTGGCTCAAAGTTAAGACACCATCGCTATTACACCATCGTTCAAACTCCTTATCGTTCCTAAACATTTCGACTGCACACACGTCATGCGAAGTCCGGCCCCTCTGGCCTCTCCTCTCCTCTCCTCTCCTCTCCTCTCCTCTCCTCTCCTCCCTCCCCGCTTTGCTTTGCGGCCCTAACCTCTAGTCCCAACCTCCCATCCCAACCTCGGTCATGTGATAAAGAGGTCAGACTTCCTGTATCTGGTTGCTATGGCAACCTGCCAGATCAGGCTGAGGGTCTGATAGGCAAATCAGAGAATCAATCAAGCCGAGAGTCTGATCACTGATGGAGGTGGGGTAAGATGCCTAAAACATAGCCAGAGCTCTGATCAACAGTCTGTGGCGGGTCTTGGAGGCTTGTGGAGTGATCCTGTGCTTGCAAATCCCAGACGAACTTTCTGAGCTTTTGTCAATTATATAGTAGTAACAAATAGTAAGAAATTATATAGTAGTAAGATTAGTTGAGATATGGAGATACAAGGTTTCTGCCTGACAGCGACGATATGTTAATTTGTCCAGAGACCACCATAAATGGTCACTTTGTATCCAACATGACACCATATATGGTCACTTTTATCCAACAGAACACCATATAATGGTCATGTTGTATCCAACACAACACCATATATGGTCATGTTGTATCCAACATGGCCGCAGCCGTAAGCCAAAGTTTTTTGATAAGAACAGAAATCTGTTTGTTTTCTTGACTAAAACAACCTGACCTCTCTGACCTCTCTGACCCAGGGTCATCATTATGTGTGTGTTAAATGTTTAATTCAGTTTTTATATAACATTATGTTATTGTTATCTAACATTATGTTATTGTTTAGTTTTTACATAACATTGTGTTGTTCATAAGTCTCCAGGTTTAAAATAAAGATGTATAAGAGGAAATGTAAGTGTATTATGATATTATGATGTACTATGATCATATTATATATGATGTATTATGATAATAAATGTTCTTAAACTGTATTATGATTTATGTTATTAAAAATAAACTGCAACATCACAGAGTCAAGCTTCTATTGTTTTCACACTTATAGATCATAGTACACGTGTATTCTTTTGGCAAGGGTTAGGGTTAGTCCCTAAAGGGTTAGGGTTAGTCCCTAAAGGGTTAGGGTTAGTCCCTAAAGGGTTAGTCCCTAAAGGGTTAGGGTTAGTCCCTAAAGGGTTAGTCCCTAAAGGGTTAGTTCCTAAAGGGTTAGGGTTAGTTCCTAAAGGGTTAGGGTTAGTCCCTAAAGGGTTAGTCCCTAAAGGGTTAGGGTTAGTTCCTAAAGGGTTAGGGTTAGTCCCTAAAGGGTTAGGGTTAGTTCCTAAAGGGTTAGGGTTAGTTCCTAAAGGGTTAGGGTTAGTCCCTAAAGGGTTAGGGTTAGTTCCTAAAGGGTTAGGGTTAGGAAATAGGTTTTTTTTCGATCTTCGGGCTCGGGCATATCGAGCCCGAAGCTCCCTACGCAGTCTACGAATGTCCGAAAACAAAGTGGGAGGTACCAAAAATTCAGAAATTCAACGCTGAGTTCGAATCTGTTGTCCTCTGGAGACAACGCACCTTAGATTAGAAACAGCGCCACCCTTTGTCCACCATTGAAAACCCATGTTAAATGAAAAGTGCCCGAATCGCTCCGAAACTTTTTCTACCCCCCCTAAGAGGGGGTCTACGAACAAATACATCGGGATCGGATTTTCTCTAAAATGCCCAGAAGGGGGCGCAATTGTGAAAAAAAAATTAGTTTCTGGGATAAAGGCAAAAAGAAAAAATCTGAAGTTTGATATGACGTGACCTACCCCCCCTAATTCGACCACGCTGAAAATTTTGATGTAAGGCACTTCCACCTACGACCACCGGAAGTGGGTGAAACAGGCACCTCAAACACTTGTTGGAATTGTTCAAAAATGTTTAAAGTTTTTTTTTTTAGGTTTTGTATTTTTTTCAGATGCTCCTATTTACGCAACATTTTTTATTTAATGTTTTATTTTTTTTGGGGTTTTTCATTTATTTTTTTATAGCCCTTCAGGCAATTTGGAGTTTATTGGTAATACTTTGTAGTGACCCTTTTTTGGTTTTTTTTTTTTTTTTGTGGGGTTGGGTTTTTTATTATTATTATTATTTTATTTTTTAGGCGTTCCCCCCACTAATTGGATGGTGCCGAGTCGAATGGTGGGTCACATCAATAGTCTAGGGTTAGAACGTGCCAATATAACTTTGCCACTAGGGGGCGCGACAAGAGATGAAAATGATGGTTTTACAGAAACTTTGCCACCGAAGCACCCAACCCGCATTTTCCCATGGACCCTCTCATGTCTCTAAGTAACTGCCTCTGGCTACTTCCGCCACACTGGGAGTTGGGGGATGTTGTGGCAAGCCAATGAGGTGTTCTGCTTAGAGGTGAAATCAGTAGTCAGTGAAGTTCTAATCAGGCCCTCCCCAATGAAGTCCTTGTGAGCGTGATTTGTTTGGTAAAGTTATATGGATAACTCCTTGATGGACTATTACACATATTCGCAGCATGATCCCGGACTCAGAAACCGTCATCGAAATGTTAATAATCCATCATACCAGACAATGTCTATCTATGCAGTGCCTCACCATTCACTCTTCTACAATTTCTAACCATTCACCACTATACCTACCTTGCCCTTCCGCAAGGGTCCACCAACAGACAGGTTATAACATAAAGTACATACTGTAAAAACTATGTCGTAACCAAGTTATTACATAGTTATTACATACTTTAAATACTGTAATAACTATGGGGTTAACATAGTGTAACAACTATGTCATAACCATGTTATTACATACTGTACATACTGTAATAACTATTGTTTTAACATAATGTAACAACTATGTCGTAACCATGTTATTACAGAGTTATTACATACTGTACATACTGTAATAACTATTGTATTAACATAATGTAACAACTATGTCGTAACCATGTTATTACATAGTTATTACATACTGTACCTACTGTAATAACTATTGTTTTAACATAATGTAACAACTATGTCGTAACCAGGTTATTACAAAGTTATTACATACTGTACCTACTGTAATAACTATTGTTTTAACATACTGTAACAACTATGTCGTAACCATGTTATTACATAGTTATTATATACTGTACATACTGTAATAACTATAGTGTTAACATACTGTAACAACTATGTCGTAACCATGTTATTACATAGTTATTACATACTGTACATACTGTAATAACAATAGTTTTAACATACTGTAATAACTATGTAATAACATAGTTATTACATAGTTATTACATACTGTACATACTGTAATAACTATTGTTTTAACATAATGTAACAACTATGTCGTAACCATGTTATTACATAGTTATTACATACTGTACCTACTGTAATAACTATTGTTTTAACTTACTGTAACAACTATGTCGTAACCATGTTATTACAAAGTTATTACATACTGTACCTACTGTAATAACTATTGTTTTAACATACTGTAACAACTATGTCGTAACCATGTTATTACATAGTTATTATATACTGTACATATTGTAATAACTATAGTGTTAACATACTGTAACAACTATGTCGTAACCATGTTATTACATAGTTATTACATACTTTACATACTGTAATAACAATAGTTTTTATATACTGTACATACTGTAATAACAATAGTTTTAACATACTGTAACAACTATGTCATAACCATGTTATTAAATAGTTATTAAATACTGTACCTACTGTAATAACTATTGTTTTAACATACTGTAACAACTATGTCGTAACCATGTTATTACATAGTTATTACATACTGTACATACTGTAATAACAATAGTTTTAACATACTGTAATAACTATGATAGTTATTACATAGTTATTATATACTGTATATACTGTAATAACAACAGTTTTAACATACTGTAACAACTATGTCATAACCATGTTATTACATAGTTATTATATACTGTACATACTGTAATAACAATAGTTTTAACATACTGTAACAACTATGTCATAACCATGTTATTACATAGTTATTACATACTGTACCTACTGTAATAACTATTGTTTTAACATACTGTAACATCTATGTCGTAACCATGTTATTACATAGTTATTACATACTGTACATACTGTAATAACTGTAGTTTTAACATACTGTAACAACTATGTCATAACCATGTTATTACATAGTTATTACATACTGTAAATACTGTAATAACTGTAGTTTTAACATACTGTAACAACTATGTCATAACCATGTTATTACATAATTATTACATACTGTACATACTGTAATAACTATAGTTTTAACATACTGTAACAACTATGTCATAACCATGTTATTACATAGTTATTACATACTGTACATACTGTAATAACTACATAACTATAGTGTTAACATACTGTAACAACTATGCCATAACCATGTTATTACATAGCTATTACATACTGTACATACTGTAATAACTATAGTTTTAACATACTGTAACAACTATGTCATAATCATGTTATTACATAGTTATTACATACTGTACATACTGTAATAACTTTAGTTTTAACATACAGTAACAACTATGTCATAACCATGTTATTACATACTGTATATACTGTAATTTCCTTTGGTTTTTACATAGTGTACATACTGTAACATACTTTACATACTGCAATAACCCTCATTACATAGTTATTACATACTGTACATACCGTAATAAATATAGTTTTAACATACAGTAATAACTATGTCATAACTATTTTATGACTTAGTTATTATACTGTACATACTGTAATTACTATAGTTTTTACACAGTGCATAATCTGTAATAACTATAGTTTTAACATACTGCAATAACTATTTTATTACATAGTTGTTATTACATACTGTCATTACATACTGCATGCTACCACTCAAATATTAAACATTGTGTTTCAAACAATACATTCCTTTAAACAAGTTACTTACTTATTAGTCGTCTTGTTCCAGGGTTAACGTTCTTCCTCCATCGGGACCTGTCCTGTACTGCATGTTGTGCCTCGTCCAATGTCAGGTACATGTAAGACAACATTCACTGATTAAAGTCAACATTTGTAATCAAACATTTTAAAAGAGTTAAACATTTAAGCCCTGTACATGGAATTAGAACAATGTAAAGAGAACTAACCGTTCCACAAGCTTGTAGATCGGCCCCTTTTCAATTTAAACTTTAGCAATCAAACATGAACACATCAAGCCACATTTCAAACTTTAAGATGTATTTCAAACACATTAAGCTGCATTTCAAACAACGTGAATGCAAATAAACATTTAACTTACCATTGCTGTCTTTGAACTGAACCCAAGTGCTTCCTCTCCCTGAAATGCCTGAAGTGTGTTTGTTTGGGATCACAGGTGCTCCTAATGAGCGTGCGGCCATTTTGCTGCTGCACTCTGGGAAGTGTAGTTATTTGAACGAGTGGCCATTTTGGCTGGAGGAAACTGGAAGCTCATTTGCATACCAACCGTGAGTGAAGAGTGTAGTCTCAGAAGGGACCTGACCTAGCTCAGTTCACATCTGGCATTGCGATTCGTTCCCTGTGAATTGAATACGTAGGTGGGAAACCACCACCTCCCATCTCTTGACCCTTACCTGGGGAAGGAGAGGGTTATGACCCCCCCAGGGTCACGACCCATCAGGGGCAAGCCTATCCCACCAAAAGGTGGGACCTGCATAGGGCTCCCTGGCTGGGAATGACAATGGGACCTCCTATCCAAGGGAGAGACCCCCCCGTCCTATGAGGGGTCTTGTGTAAAGAACAACCTCAAAAAGATGCCACCTAGTGGTGAAGTCTTGAACGAGTGGCCATTTTGCTGCTGCACTCTGGGAAATGTAGTCATTTGAACCAAGGGTTTCATTCTGACACTTAGAGTTGTGGTTGAGTTTTTATTTATTTGTAGACACTTGTTCCGTCTAAAACTGAGACTGCAGACTGTCTGATACTTACAATTGTAGTTGCAAACATAAATGCTTGTAAAATGTCTATGTGGAAGCACACTCATCTGCACCGCAATAGTAAAGAGCAGTCCCAGAAGAAACCTCACCTTGATGTAAAATGTCTGTGTGGAAGCACACTCATCTGCACCGTAAATTGTAAAGTGTAGTCTCAGAAGGGACCTGACCTAGCTCAGTTCACATCTGGCATTGCGATTCGTTCCCTGTGAATTGAATACGTAGGTGGGAAACCACCACCTCCCATCTCTTGACCCTTACCCGGGGAAGGAGAGGGTTTTGACCCCCCCAGGGTCACGACCCATCAGGGGCAAGCCTATCCCACCAAAAGGTGGGACCTGCATAGGGCTCCCTGGCTGGGAACGACAATGGGACCTCCTATCCAAGGGAGAGGCCCTCAACCCTGGTGGGTCTTGTGTAAATAACAACCAAAAAAAGACCTCACTTAGTGGTGAAGTCAGAACTTAACCCTAGACTCTCTGTATCATTCCAATTTAACGTAAAATCTCTGTATCTTTCCTGTTTGTCTAAAATTCTCTGTATCGTTCCAATTTGTCAGATATTTTAGGACAAAAATTGGAACGATACAGAGCATTTAGGAGAAGTAGGACCAAAATTGGAACGATACAGATCATTCAGGACCAAGGGTTTTGGTCTGACACTTAGAGTTGTGGTCGTGTTTTCAACTGTTTGTTGAGACTTGTTCCTATTATGCCTAGAAAGTGGTTAGTGGTTGTTGTTGTACTCGTAAACATCCAGATCTACAAGTTCAGTATTCAAACGTGTCCAAAAGACCTCCAAACTTCGCCTACCCCCCCAAAGTAGTGCACTGTGAACAACTTTTGTATTTGAAAATCTTCTCTCTAATGCTTAGAAAGACCCCAAACCCTGACCCCAGAAACACTAAGAAAACACATATTGCACCAAAGCGTCAAATACTTTTGGCCCTAGATGTGTCTTTTAGAGCCCGACATTGTCATGAGTGGTACCATTGGAATCTCACAAGGGTCTAGTTTACTGAAACACTTTCATCTCGCTGAACAACCCAATAGTCCAGGAGTTAGAGCCTGTTGTCTGAGATGACGTCATTTTTACATTTATAGGCTTAGAAAAGTTCTTTTAGGGTTGGTTTCTTGTGTGGTCATCCATTTGAAAAACAGTTGACGTGACCTTGTAGGCCTTGCACTTAAGAACTTTTTGAGATGTGATTCAAGTGAAATCGTGCTTTTTTTCACATAGATATTGATTTTCAAAACATTAAATAATGTCATTTCGAGAAAATACAGTGTCTTTCAAATGGCCGCGTCGGCCGTTCAACTGACCATATCTCCGGTTTGACAGGGTCTGGTGCCAAAGCGCAGATACTGGAGTAAACTAGACGTTGCCCCGCATCTTATGCTTACCTTTACTCCCCTCTGTACATCATGGTTTAGCCACAAGGTGGCGCTGTGTTTTCTCAAAAAACTGATGTTTTTGACCGAAAAAATAAAATAAATACCTAGATTTTGAAAACCATCCTAACTGACTAATTGAAGGACGTTGAGTTGAATGGTGCTGGTCCCGAATTTTTAAAATGTCGGGAAAGTGGTCAAATAAGCCCGAGAAAGTCATGGACACGTCCCCTTTTTTTTTTTTTTTTTTTTAACCAAATCATAGCTATTCTGACTTACTTTTTTGCGCTGAGTTGAATGGTGCTATTCCTGAATCTTTAAAATGTCGGGAAAGTGGTCAAATCAGCCCGAGAAAGTCATGGACACGCCCCCTTTTTTTTCCTTCTTTTTTTGTTTTTTTTAATCAAATCATAGCTATTCTGACTCACTTTTTTGCGCTGAGTTGAATGGTGCTATTCCTGAATCTTTAAAATGTCGGGAAAGTGGTCAAATCAGCCCGAGAAAGTCATGGACACGCCCCCTTTTTATTTTTTTAATCAAATAATAGCTATTCTGACTTACTTTTTTGCGCTGAGTTGAATGGTGCTATTCCTGAATCTTTAAAATGTCGGAAAAGTGGTCAAATCAGCCCGAGAAAGTCATGGACACGCCCCCCTTTTTTTTTTTTTTAATCAAATCATAGCTATTCTGACTCACTTTTTTGCGCTGAGTTGAATGGTGCTATTCCTGAATCTTTAAAATGTCGGGAAAGTGGTCAAATCAGCCCGAGAAAGTCATGGACACGCCCCCTTTTTTTTTTTTTAATCAAATAATAGCTATTCTGACTTACTTTTTTGCGCTGAGTTGAATGGTGCTATTCCTGAATCTTTAAAATGTCGGAAAAGTGGTCAAATCAGCCCGAGAAAGTCATGGACACGCCCCCTTTTCTTTTTTTTTTTAATCAAATCATAGCTATTCTGACTCACTTTTTTGCGCTGAGTTGAATGGTGCTATTCCTGAATCTTTAAAATGTCGGGAAAGTGGTCAAATCAGCCCGAGAAAGTCATGGACAAGCCCCCTTTTTTTTTTTTTTTTTTTAATCAAATCATAGCTATTCTGACTCACTTTTTTGCGCTGAGTTGAATGGTGCTATTCCTGAATCTTTAAAATGTCGGGAAAGTGGTCAAATCAGCCCGAGAAAGTCATGGACACGCCCCCTTTTTTTTTTTAATCAAATCATAGCTATTCTGACTCACTTTTTTGCGCTGAGTTGAATGGTGCTATTCCTGAATCTTTAAAATGTCGGGAAAGTGGTCAAATCAGCCCAAGAAAGTCATAGACACGCCCCCTTTTTTTTTTTTTTTAACCAAATCATAGCTATTCTGACTTATTTCTTTTGCGCTGAGTTGAATAGTGCTATTCCCGACTTTTTAAAATGCAGGGAAATGGGTGAAATGGCAGTTCAAAGTCAAAATTTTCAAAAAGTTTAAAAAAAATCAGGAACCATCCTACCTGACTAATTGAAGGACGCTGATTCGTCTGGTGCTAGTCCCGACTTTTTAAAATGTCGGGAAAGTGGTCAAATCAGCCCGAGAAAGTCATGGACAAAGCCCTTTTTTTTTTTTTTTTTAATCAAATCATAGCTATTCTGACTCACTTTTTTGCGCTTAGTTGAATGGTGCTATTCCTGAATCTTTAAAATGTCGGGAAAGTGGTCAAATCAGCCCGAGAAGGTCATGGACACGCCCCCTTTTTTTTTTTCTTCTTTTTTTCTTTTTTTAATCAAATCATAGCTATTCTGACTCACTTTTTTGCGCTGAGTTGAATGGTGCTATTCCTGAATCTTTAAAATGTCGGGAAAGTGGTCAAATCAGCCTGAGAAAGTCATGGACACGCCCCCTTTTTTTTTTTTTTTTTTTTAACCAAATCATAGCTATTCTGACTTACTTTTTTGCGCTGAGTTGAATGGTGCTATTCCTGAATCTTTAAAATGTCGGGAAAGTGGTCAAATCAGCCCGAGAAAGTCATGGACACGCCCCCTTTTTTTTTTTTTTTTTTTTTAACCAAATCATGGCTATTCTGACTTACTTTTTTGCGCTGAGTTGAATGGTGCTATTCCTGAATCTTTAAAATGTCGGGAAAGTGGTCAAATCAGCCCGAGAAAGTCATGGACACGCCCCCTTTTTTTTAATTTTTTTAAATCAAATCATAGCTATTCTGACTTATTTCTTTTGCGCTGAGTTGAATAGTGCTATTCCCGACTTTTTAAAATGCAGGGAAATGGGTGAAATGGCAGTTCAAAGTCAAAATTTTCAAAAAGTTTTTAAAAAATCAGGAACCATCCTACCTGACTAATTGAAGGAAGTTGATTCGTCTGGTGCTAGTCCCGACTTTTTAAAATGTCGGGAAAGTGGTCAAATCAGCCCGAGAAAGTCATGGACAAAGCCCCTTTTTTTTTTTTTTTTTTAATCAAATCATAGCTATTCTGACTCACTTTTTTTGCGCTGAGTTGAATGGTGCTATTCCTGAATCTTTAAAATGTCGGGAAAGTGGTCAAATCAGCCCGAGAAAGTCATGGACAAAGCCCTTTTTTTTTTTTTTTTTTAAATCAAATCATAGCTCTTCTGACTCACTTTTTTGCGCTGAGTTGAATGGTGCTATTCCTGAATCTTTAAAATGTCGGAAAAGTGGTCAAATCAGCCCGAGAAAGTCATGGACACGCCCCCTTTTTTTTTTTTTTTAATCAAATCATAGCTATTCTGACTCACTTTTTTGCGCTGAGTTGAATGGTGCTATTTCTGAATCTTTAAAATGTCGGGAAAGTGGTCAAATCAGCCCGAGAAAGTCATGGACACGCCCCCTTATTTTTTTTCTTCTTTTTCTTTTTTTTTTAATCAAATCATAGCTATTCTGACTCACTTTTTTTGCGCTGAGTTGAATGGTGCTATTCCTGAATCTTTAAAATGTCGGGAAAGTGGTCAAATCAGCCCGAGAAAGTCATGGACACGCCCCCTTTTTTTAATTTTTTTTAAATCAAATCATAGCTATTCTGACTTATTTCTTTTGCGCTGAGTTGAATAGTGCTATTCCCGACTTTTTAAAATGCAGGGAAATGGGTGAAATGGCAGTTCAAAGTCAAAATTTTCAAAAACTTTTTATAAAATCAGGAACCATCCTACCTGACTAATTGAAGGAAGTTGATTCGTCTGGTGCTAGTCCCGACTTTTTAAAATGTCGGGAAAGTGGTCAAATCAGCCTGAGAAAGTCATGGACACGCCCCCTTTTTTTTTTTTTTTTTTTTTAACCAAATCATAGCTATTCTGACTTACTTTTTTGCGCTGAGTTGAATGGTGCTATTCCTGAATCTTTAAAATGTCGGGAAAGTGGTCAAATCAGCCCGAGAAAGTCATGGACACGCCCCCTTTTTTTTTTTCTTCTTTTTTTTTTTTTTTAACCAAATCATAGCTATTCTGACTTACTTTTTTGCGCTGAGTTGAATGGTGCTATTCCTGAATCTTTAAAATGTCGGGAAAGTGGTCAAATCAGCCCGAGAAAGTCATGGACACGCCCCCTTTTTTTTAATTTTTTTAAATCAAATCATAGCTATTCTGACTTATTTCTTTTGCGCTGAGTTGAATAGTGCTATTCCCGACTTTTTAAAATGCAGGGAAATGGGTGAAATGGCAGTTCAAAGTCAAAATTTTCAAAAAGATTTTAAAAAATCAGGAACCATCCTACCTGACTAATTGAAGGAAGTTGATTCGTCTGGTGCTAGTCCCGACTTTTTAAAATGTCGGGAAAGTGGTCAAATCAGCCCGAGAAAGTCATGGACAAAGCCCCTTTTTTTTTTTTTTTTTTAATCAAATCATAGCTATTCTGACTCACTTTTTTTGCGCTGAGTTGAATGGTGCTATTCCTGAATCTTTAAAATGTCGGGAAAGTGGTCAAATCAGCCCGAGAAAGTCATGGACAAAGCCCTTTTTTTTTTTTTTTTTTAAATCAGATCATAGCTCTTCTGACTCACTTTTTTGCGCTGAGTTGAATGGTGCTATTCCTGAATCTTTAAAATGTCGGAAAAGTGGTCAAATCAGCCCGAGAAAGTCATGGACACGCCCCCTTTTTTTTTTTTTTTAATCAAATCATAGCTATTCTGACTCACTTTTTTGCGCTGAGTTGAATGGTGCTATTTCTGAATCTTTAAAATGTCGGGAAAGTGGTCAAATCAGCCCGAGAAAGTCATGGACACGCCCCCTTATTTTTTTTCTTCTTTTTCTTTTTTTTTTAATCAAATCATAGCTATTCTGACTCACTTTTTTTGCGCTGAGTTGAATGGTGCTATTCCTGAATCTTTAAAATGTCGGGAAAGTGGTCAAATCAGCCCGAGAAAGTCATGGACACGCCCCCTTTTTTTAATTTTTTTTAAATCAAATCATAGCTATTCTGACTTATTTCTTTTGCGCTGAGTTGAATAGTGCTATTCCCGACTTTTTAAAATGCAGGGAAATGGGTGAAATGGCAGTTCAAAGTCAAAATTTTCAAAAACTTTTTATATAATCAGGAACCATCCTACCTGACTAATTGAAGGAAGTTGATTCGTCTGGTGCTAGTCCCGACTTTTTAAAATGTCGGGAAAGTGGTCAAATCAGCCTGAGAAAGTCATGGACACGCCCCCTTTTTTTTTTTTTTTTTTTTTAACCAAATCATAGCTATTCTGACTTACTTTTTTGCGCTGAGTTGAATGGTGCTATTCCTGAATCTTTAAAATGTCGGGAAAGTGGTCAAATCAGCCCGAGAAAGTCATGGACACGCCCCCTTTTTTTTTTTCTTCTTTTTTTTTTTTTTTAATCAAATCATAGCTATTCTGACTCCCTTTTTTTTTTTTTTTTTTTTTAACCAAATCATAGCTATTCTGACTTACTTTTTTGCGCTGAGTTGAATGGTGCTATTCCTGAATCTTTAAAATGTCGGGAAAGTGGTCAAATCAGCCTGAGAAAGTCATGGACACGCCCCCTTTTTTTTTTTTTTTTTTTTAACCAAATCATAGCTATTCTGACTTACTTTTTTTGCGCTGAGTTGAATGGTGCTATTCCTGAATCTTTAAAATGTCGGGAAAGTGGTCAAATCAGCCCGAGAAAGTCATGGACACGCCCCCTTTTTTTTTTTCTTCTTTTTTTTTTTTTTTAATCAAATCATAGCTATTCTGACTCACTTTTTTGCGCTGAGTTGAATGGTGCTATTCCTGAATCTTTAAAATGTCGGGAAAGTGGTCAAATCAGCCCGAGAAAGTCATGGACACGCCCCCTTTCTTTTTTTCTTCTTTTTTTTTTTTTTTAATCAAATCATAGCTATTCTGACTCACTTTTTTGCGCTGAGTTGAATGGTGCTATTCCTGAATCTTTAAAATGTCGGGAAAGTGGTCAAATCAGCCCGAGAAAGTCATGGACACGCCCCCTTTTTTTTTTTTTCTTTTTTTTTTTTTTTTATCAAATCATAGCTATTCTGACTCACTTTTTTGCGCTGAGTTGAAAGGTGCTATTCCTGAATCTTTAAAATGTCGGGAAAGTGGTCAAATCAGCCTGAGAAAGTCATGGACACGCCCCCCTTTTTTTTTTTTTTTTTTAACCAAATCATAGCTATTCTGACTTACTTTTTTGCGCTGAGTTGAATGGTGCTATTCCTGAATCTTTAAAATGTCGGGAAAGTGGTCAAATCAGCCCGAGAAAGTCATGGACACGCCCCCTTTTTTTTATTTTTTTAAATCAAATCATAGCTATTCTGACTTATTTCTTTTGCGCTGAGTTGAATAGTGCTATTCCCGACTTTTTAAAATGTAGGGAAATGGGTGAAATGGCAGTTCAAAGTCAAAATTTTCAAAAAGTTTTTAAAAAATCAGGAACCATCCTACCTGACTAATTGAAGGAAGTTGATTCGTCTGGTGCTAGTCCCCTTTTTTTTTTTTTTTTTTTTAACCAAATCATACCTATTCTGACTTACTTTTTTGCGCTGAGTTGAATGGTGCTATTCCTGAATCTTTAAAATGTCGGGAAAGTGGTCAAATCAGCCCGAGAAAGTCATGGACACGCCCCCTTTTTTTTTTTCTTCTTTTTTTTTTTTTTTAATCAAATCATAGCTATTCTGACTCCCTTTTTTTTTTTTTTTTTTTTAACCAAATCATAGCTATTCTGACTTACTTTTTTGCGCTGAGTTGAATGGTGCTATTCCTGAATCTTTAAAATGTCGGGAAAGTGGTCAAATCAGCCTGAGAAAGTCATGGACACGCCCCCTTTTTTTTTTTTTTTTTTTTTAACCAAATCATAGCTATTCTGACTTACTTTTTTTGCGCTGAGTTGAATGGTGCTATTCCTGAATCTTTAAAATGTCGGGAAAGTGGTCAAATCAGCCCGAGAAAGTCATGGACACGCCCCCTTTTTTTTCTTCTTTTTTTTTTTTTTTAATCAAATCATAGCTATTCTGACTTACTTTTTTTGCGCTGAGTTGAATGGTGCTATTCCTGAATCTTTAAAATGTCGGGAAAGTGGTCAAATCAGCCCGAGAAAGTCATGGACACGCCCCCTTTTTTCTTTTCTTCTTTTTTCTTTTTTTTAAATCAAATCATAGCTATTCTGACTCACTTTTTTGCGCTGAGTTGAATGGTGCTATTCCTGAATCTTTAAAATGTCGGGAAAGTGGTCAAATCAGCCTGAGAAAGTCATGGACACGCCCCCTTTTTTTTTTTTTTTTTTTTTAACCAAATCATAGCTATTCTGACTTACTTTTTTGCGCTGAGTTGAATGGTGCTATTCCTGAATCTTTAAAATATCGGGAAAGTGGTCAAATCAGCCCGAGAAAGTCATGGACACGCCCCCTTTCTTTTTTTCTTCTTTTTTTTTTTTTTTAATCAAATCATAGCTATTCTGACTCACTTTTTTGCGCTGAGTTGAATGGTGCTATTCCTGAATCTTTAAAATGTCGGGAAAGTGGTCAAATCAGCCCGAGAAAGTCATGGACACGCCCCCTTTTTTTTTTTTTCTTTTTTTTTTTTTTTAATCAAATCATAGCTATTCTGACTCACTTTTTTGCGCTGAGTTGAAAGGTGCTATTCCTGAATCTTTAAAATGTCGGGAAAGTGGTCAAATCAGCCTGAGAAAGTCATGGACACGCCCCCTTTTTTTTTTTTTTTTTTTTTAACCAAATCATAGCTATTCTGACTTACTTTTTTGCGCTGAGTTGAATGGTGCTATTCCTGAATCTTTAAAATGTCGGGAAAGTGGTCAAATCAGCCCGAGAAAGTCATGGACAAAGCCCTTTTTTTTTTTTTTTTTTAAATCAAATCATAGCTCTTCTGACTCACTTTTTTGCGCTGAGTTGAATGGTGCTATTCCTGAATCTTTAAAATGTCGGAAAAGTGGTCAAATCAGCCCGAGAAAGTCATGGACACGCCCCCTTTTTTTTTTTTTTTAATCAAATCATAGCTATTCTGACTCACTTTTTTGCGCTGAGTTGAATGGTGCTATTTCTGAATCTTTAAAATGTCGGGAAAGTGGTCAAATCAGCCCGAGAAAGTCATGGACACGCCCCCTTATTTTTTTTCTTCTTTTTCTTTTTTTTTTAATCAAATCATAGCTATTCTGACTCACTTTTTTTGCGCTGAGTTGAATGGTGCTATTCCTGAATCTTTAAAATGTCGGGAAAGTGGTCAAATCAGCCCGAGAAAGTCATGGACACGCCCCCTTTTTTTAATTTTTTTTAAATCAAATCATAGCTATTCTGACTTATTTCTTTTGCGCTGAGTTGAATAGTGCTATTCCCGACTTTTTAAAATGCAGGGAAATGGGTGAAATGGCAGTTCAAAGTCAAAATTTTCAAAAACTTTTTATATAATCAGGAACCATCCTACCTGACTAATTGAAGGAAGTTGATTCGTCTGGTGCTAGTCCCGACTTTTTAAAATGTCGGGAAAGTGGTCAAATCAGCCTGAGAAAGTCATGGACACGCCCCCTTTTTTTTTTTTTTTTTTTTTAACCAAATCATAGCTATTCTGACTTACTTTTTTGCGCTGAGTTGAATGGTGCTATTCCTGAATCTTTAAAATGTCGGGAAAGTGGTCAAATCAGCCCGAGAAAGTCATGGACACGCCCCCTTTTTTTTTTTCTTCTTTTTTTTTTTTTTAATCAAATCATAGCTATTCTGACTCCCTTTTTTTTTTTTTTTTTTTTTAACCAAATCATAGCTATTCTGACTTACTTTTTTGCGCTGAGTTGAATGGTGCTATTCCTGAATCTTTAAAATGTCGGGAAAGTGGTCAAATCAGCCTGAGAAAGTCATGGACACGCCCCCTTTTTTTTTTTTTTTTTTTTAACCAAATCATAGCTATTCTGACTTACTTTTTTTGCGCTGAGTTGAATGGTGCTATTCCTGAATCTTTAAAATGTCGGGAAAGTGGTCAAATCAGCCCGAGAAAGTCATGGACACGCCCCCTTTTTTTTTTTCTTCTTTTTTTTTTTTTTTAATCAAATCATAGCTATTCTGACTCACTTTTTTGCGCTGAGTTGAATGGTGCTATTCCTGAATCTTTAAAATGTCGGGAAAGTGGTCAAATCAGCCCGAGAAAGTCATGGACACGCCCCCTTTCTTTTTTTCTTCTTTTTTTTTTTTTTTAATCAAATCATAGCTATTCTGACTCACTTTTTTGCGCTGAGTTGAATGGTGCTATTCCTGAATCTTTAAAATGTCGGGAAAGTGGTCAAATCAGCCCGAGAAAGTCATGGACACGCCCCCTTTTTTTTTTTTTCTTTTTTTTTTTTTTTTATCAAATCATAGCTATTCTGACTCACTTTTTTGCGCTGAGTTGAAAGGTGCTATTCCTGAATCTTTAAAATGTCGGGAAAGTGGTCAAATCAGCCTGAGAAAGTCATGGACACGCCCCCCTTTTTTTTTTTTTTTTTTTAACCAAATCATAGCTATTCTGACTTACTTTTTTGCGCTGAGTTGAATGGTGCTATTCCTGAATCTTTAAAATGTCGGGAAAGTGGTCAAATCAGCCCGAGAAAGTCATGGACACGCCCCCTTTTTTTTATTTTTTTAAATCAAATCATAGCTATTCTGACTTATTTCTTTTGCGCTGAGTTGAATAGTGCTATTCCCGACTTTTTAAAATGTAGGGAAATGGGTGAAATGGCAGTTCAAAGTCAAAATTTTCAAAAAGTTTTTAAAAAATCAGGAACCATCCTACCTGACTAATTGAAGGAAGTTGATTCGTCTGGTGCTAGTCCCCTTTTTTTTTTTTTTTTTTTTTAACCAAATCATACCTATTCTGACTTACTTTTTTGCGCTGAGTTGAATGGTGCTATTCCTGAATCTTTAAAATGTCGGGAAAGTGGTCAAATCAGCCCGAGAAAGTCATGGACACGCCCCCTTTTTTTTTTTCTTCTTTTTTTTTTTTTTTAATCAAATCATAGCTATTCTGACTCCCTTTTTTTTTTTTTTTTTTTTAACCAAATCATAGCTATTCTGACTTACTTTTTTGCGCTGAGTTGAATGGTGCTATTCCTGAATCTTTAAAATGTCGGGAAAGTGGTCAAATCAGCCTGAGAAAGTCATGGACACGCCCCCTTTTTTTTTTTTTTTTTTTTTAACCAAATCATAGCTATTCTGACTTACTTTTTTTGCGCTGAGTTGAATGGTGCTATTCCTGAATCTTTAAAATGTCGGGAAAGTGGTCAAATCAGCCCGAGAAAGTCATGGACACGCCCCCTTTTTTTTCTTCTTTTTTTTTTTTTTTAATCAAATCATAGCTATTCTGACTTACTTTTTTTGCGCTGAGTTGAATGGTGCTATTCCTGAATCTTTAAAATGTCGGGAAAGTGGTCAAATCAGCCCGAGAAAGTCATGGACACGCCCCCTTTTTTCTTTTCTTCTTTTTTCTTTTTTTTAAATCAAATCATAGCTATTCTGACTCACTTTTTTGCGCTGAGTTGAATGGTGCTATTCCTGAATCTTTAAAATGTCGGGAAAGTGGTCAAATCAGCCTGAGAAAGTCATGGACACGCCCCCTTTTTTTTTTTTTTTTTTTTTAACCAAATCATAGCTATTCTGACTTACTTTTTTGCGCTGAGTTGAATGGTGCTATTCCTGAATCTTTAAAATATCGGGAAAGTGGTCAAATCAGCCCGAGAAAGTCATGGACACGCCCCCTTTCTTTTTTTCTTCTTTTTTTTTTTTTTTAATCAAATCATAGCTATTCTGACTCACTTTTTTGCGCTGAGTTGAATGGTGCTATTCCTGAATCTTTAAAATGTCGGGAAAGTGGTCAAATCAGCCCGAGAAAGTCATGGACACGCCCCCTTTTTTTTTTTTTCTTTTTTTTTTTTTTTAATCAAATCATAGCTATTCTGACTCACTTTTTTGCGCTGAGTTGAAAGGTGCTATTCCTGAATCTTTAAAATGTCGGGAAAGTGGTCAAATCAGCCTGAGAAAGTCATGGACACGCCCCCTTTTTTTTTTTTTTTTTTTTTAACCAAATCATAGCTATTCTGACTTACTTTTTTGCGCTGAGTTGAATGGTGCTATTCCTGAATCTTTAAAATGTCGGGAAAGTGGTCAAATCAGCCCGAGAAAGTCATGGACACGCCCCCTTTTTTTTTATTTTTTTAAATCAAATCATAGCTATTCTGACTTATTTCTTTTGCGCTGAGTTGAATAGTGCTATTCCCGACTTTTTAAAATGCAGGGAAATGGGTGAAATGGCAGTTCAAAGTCAAAATTTTCAAAAAGTTTTAAAAAAATCAGGAACCATCCTACCTGACTAATTGAAGGAAGTTGATTCGTCTGGTGCTAGTCCCGACTTTTTAAAATGTCGGGAAAGTGGTCAAATCAGCCTGAGAAAGTCATGGACACGCCCCCTTTTTTTTTTTTTTTTTTTTTTAACCAAATCATAGCTATTCTGACTTACTTTTTTTGCGCTGAGTTGAATGGTGCTATTCCTGAATCTTTAAAATGTCGGGAAAGTGGTCAAATCAGCCCGAGAAAGTCATGGACACGCCCCCTTTTTTTTTTTCTTCTTTTTTTTTTTTTTTAATCAAATCATAGCTATTCTGACTCACTTTTTTGCGCTGAGTTGAATGGTGCTATTCCTGAATCTTTAAAATGTCGGGAAAGTGGTCAAATCACTCTGAGAAAGTCATGGACACGCCCCCTTTTTTTTTTTTTTTTTTTTTAACCAAATCATAGCTATTCTGACTTACTTTTTTGCGCTGAGTTGAATGGTGCTATTCCTGAATCTTTAAAATGTCGGGAAAGTGGTCAAATCAGCCCGAGAAAGTCATGGACACGCCCCCTTTTTTTTTTTCTTCTTTTTTTTTTTTTTTAATCAAATCATAGCTATTCTGACTCACTTTTTTGCGCTGAGTTGAAAGGTGCTATTCCTGAATCTTTAAAATGTCGGGAAAGTGGTCAAATCAGCCCGAGAAAGTCATGGACACGCCCCCTTTTTTTTTTTTTTAATCAAATCATAGCTATTCTGACTCACTTTTTTGCGCTGAGTTGAATGGTGCTATTCCTGAATCTTTAAAATGTCGGGAAAGTGGTCAAATCAGCCCGAGAAAGTCATGGACAAGCCCCCTTTTTTTTTTTTTTTTTTTAATCAAATCATAGCTATTCTGACTCACTTTTTTGCGCTGAGTTGAATGGTGCTATTCCTGAATCTTTAAAATGTCGGGAAAGTGGTCAAATCAGCCCGAGAAAGTCATGGACACGCCCCCTTTTTTTTTTTTTTTTTTTTTTTTTTTTTAATCAAATCATAGCTATTCTGACTCACTTTTTTGCGCTGAGATGAATGGTGCTATTCCTGAATCTTTAAAATGTCGGGAAAGTGGTCAAATCAGCCCAAGAAAGTCATAGACACGCCCCCTTTTTTTTTTTTTTTAACCAAATCATAGCTATTCTGACTTATTTCTTTTGCGCTGAGTTGAATAGTGCTATTCCCGACTTTTTAAAATGCAGGGAAATGGGTGAAATGGCAGTTCAAAGTCAAAATTTTCAAAAAGTTTAAAAAAAATCAGGAACCATCCTACCTGACTAATTGAAGGACGCTGATTCGTCTGGTGCTAGTCCCGACTTTTTAAAATGTCGGGAAAGTGGTCAAATCAGCCAGAGAAAGTCATGGACAAAGCCCTTTTTTTTTTTTTTTTTTTAATCAAATCATAGCTTTTCTGACTCACTTTTTTGCGCTTAGTTGAATGGTGCTATTCCTGAATCTTTAAAATGTCGGGAAAGTGGTCAAATCAGCCCGAGAAGGTCATGGACACGCCCCCTTTTTTTTTTTCTTCTTTTTTTCTTTTTTTAATCAAATCATAGCTATTCTGACTCACTTTTTTGCGCTGAGTTGAATGGTGCTATTCCTGAATCTTTAAAATGTCGGGAAAGTGGTCAAATCAGCCTGAGAAAGTCATGGACACGCCCCCTTTTTTTTTTTTTTTTTTTTTAACCAAATCATAGCTATTCTGACTTACTTTTTTGCGCTGAGTTGAATGGTGCTATTCCTGAATCTTTAAAATGTCGGGAAAGTGGTCAAATCAGCCCGAGAAAGTCATGGACACGCCCCCTTTTTTTTTTTTTTTTTTTTAACCAAATCATAGCTATTCTGACTTACTTTTTTGCGCTGAGTTGAATGGTGCTATTCCTGAATCTTTAAAATGTCGGGAAAGTGGTCAAATCAGCCCGAGAAAGTCATGGACACGCCCCCTTTTTTTTAATTTTTTTAAATCAAATCATAGCTATTCTGACTTATTTCTTTTGCGCTGAGTTGAATAGTGCTATTCCCGACTTTTTAAAATGCAGGGAAATGGGTGAAATGGCAGTTCAAAGTCAAAATTTTCAAAAAGTTTTTAAAAAATCAGGAACCATCCTACCTGACTAATTGAAGGAAGTTGATTCGTCTGGTGCTAGTCCCGACTTTTTAAAATGTCGGGAAAGTGGTCAAATCAGCCCGAGAAAGTCATGGACAAAGCCCCTTTTTTTTTTTTAATCAAATCATAGCTATTCTGACTCACTTTTTTTGCGCTGAGTTGAATGGTGCTATTCCTGAATCTTTAAAATGTCGGGAAAGTGGTCAAATCAGCCCGAGAAAGTCATGGACAAAGCCCTTTTTTTTTTTTTTTTTAAATCAAATCATAGCTCTTCTGACTCACTTTTTTGCGCTGAGTTGAATGGTGCTATTCCTGAATCTTTAAAATGTCGGACAAGTGGTCAAATCAGCCCGAGAAAGTCATGGACACGCCCCCTTTTTTTTTTTTTTTAATCAAATCATAGCTATTCTGACTCACTTTTTTGCGCTGAGTTGAATGGTGCTATTTCTGAATCTTTAAAATGTCGGGAAAGTGGTCAAATCAGCCCGAGAAAGTCATGGACACGCCCCCTTATTTTTTTTCTTCTTTTTCTTTTTTTTTTAATCAAATCATAGCTATTCTGACTCACTTTTTTTGCGCTGAGTTGAATGGTGCTATTCCTGAATCTTTAAAATGTCGGGAAAGTGGTCAAATCAGCCCGAGAAAGTCATGGACACGCCCCCTTTTTTTAATTTTTTTTAAATCAAATCATAGCTATTCTGACTTATTTCTTTTGCGCTGAGTTGAATAGTGCTATTCCCGACTTTTTAAAATGCAGGGAAATGGGTGAAATGGCAGTTCAAAGTCAAAATTTTCAAAAACTTTTTATAAAATCAGGAACCATCCTACCTGACTAATTGAAGGAAGTTGATTCGTCTGGTGCTAGTCCCGACTTTTTAAAATGTCGGGAAAGTGGTCAAATCAGCCTGAGAAAGTCATGGACACGCCCCCTTTTTTTTTTTTTTTTTTTTTAACCAAATCATAGCTATTCTGACTTACTTTTTTGCGCTGAGTTGAATGGTGCTATTCCTGAATCTTTAAAATGTCGGGAAAGTGGTCAAATCAGCCCGAGAAAGTCATGGACACGCCCCCTTTTTTTTTTTCTTCTTTTTTTTTTTTTTTAATCAAATCATAGCTATTCTGACTCACTTTTTTGCGCTGAGTTGAATGGTGCTATTTCTGAATCTTTAAAATGTCGGGAAAGTGGTCAAATCAGCCCGAGAAAGTCATGGACACGCCCCCTTATTTTTTTTCTTCTTTTTCTTTTTTTTTTAATCAAATCATAGCTATTCTGACTCACTTTTTTTGCGCTGAGTTGAATGGTGCTATTCCTGAATCTTTAAAATGTCGGGAAAGTGGTCAAATCAGCCCGAGAAAGTCATGGACACGCCCCCTTTTTTTAATTTTTTTTAAATCAAATCATAGCTATTCTGACTTATTTCTTTTGCGCTGAGTTGAATAGTGCTATTCCCGACTTTTTAAAATGCAGGGAAATGGGTGAAATGGCAGTTCAAAGTCAAAATTTTCAAAAACTTTTTATAAAATCAGGAACCATCCTACCTGACTAATTGAAGGAAGTTGATTCGTCTGGTGCTAGTCCCGACTTTTTAAAATGTCGGGAAAGTGGTCAAATCAGCCTGAGAAAGTCATGGACACGCCCCCTTTTTTTTTTTTTTTTTTTTTAACCAAATCATAGCTATTCTGACTTACTTTTTTGCGCTGAGTTGAATGGTGCTATTCCTGAATCTTTAAAATGTCGGGAAAGTGGTCAAATCAGCCCGAGAAAGTCATGGACACGCCCCCTTTTTTTTTTTCTTCTTTTTTTTTTTTTTTAATCAAATCATAGCTATTCTGACTCCCTTTTTTTTTTTTTTTTTTTTTAACCAAATCATAGCTATTCTGACTTACTTTTTTGCGCTGAGTTGAATGGTGCTATTCCTGAATCTTTAAAATGTCGGGAAAGTGGTCAAATCAGCCCGAGAAAGTCATGGACACGCCCCCTTTTTTTTTTTCTTCTTTTTTTTTTTTTTTAATCAAATCATAGCTATTCTGACTCCCTTTTTTTTTTTTTTTTTTTTTAACCAAATCATAGCTATTCTGACTTACTTTTTTGCGCTGAGTTGAATGGTGCTATTCCTGAATCTTTAAAATGTCGGGAAAGTGGTCAAATCAGCCTGAGAAAGTCATGGACACGCCCCCTTTTTTTTTTTTTTTTTTTAACCAAATCATAGCTATTCTGACTTACTTTTTTTGCGCTGAGTTGAATGGTGCTATTCCTGAATCTTTAAAATGTCGGGAAAGTGGTCAAATCAGCCCGAGAAAGTCATGGACACGCCCCCTTTTTTTTTTTCTTCTTTTTTTTTTTTTTTAATCAAATCATAGCTATTCTGACTCACTTTTTTGCGCTGAGTTGAATGGTGCTATTCCTGAATCTTTAAAATGTCGGGAAAGTGGTCAAATCAGCCCGAGAAAGTCATGGACACGCCCCCTTTCTTTTTTTCTTCTTTTTTTTTTTTTTTAATCAAATCATAGCTATTCTGACTCACTTTTTTGCGCTGAGTTGAATGGTGCTATTCCTGAATCTTTAAAATGTCGGGAAAGTGGTCAAATCAGCCCGAGAAAGTCATGGACACGCCCCCTTTTTTTTTTTTTCTTTTTTTTTTTTTTTAATCAAATCATAGCTATTCTGACTCACTTTTTTGCGCTGAGTTGAAAGGTGCTATTCCTGAATCTTTAAAATGTCGGGAAAGTGGTCAAATCAGCCTGAGAAAGTCATGGACACGCCCCCTTTTTTTTTTTTTTTTTTTTTAACCAAATCATAGCTATTCTGACTTACTTTTTTGCGCTGAGTTGAATGGTGCTATTCCTGAATCTTTAAAATGTCGGGAAAGTGGTCAAATCAGCCCGAGAAAGTCATGGACACGCCCCCTTTTTTTAATTTTTTTAAATCAAATCATAGCTATTCTGACTTATTTCTTTTGCGCTGAGTTGAATAGTGCTATTCCCGACTTTTTAAAATGCAGGGAAATGGGTGAAATGGCAGTTCAAAGTCAAAATTTTCAAAAATTTTTTAAAAAATCAGGAACCATCCTACCTGACTAATTGAAGGAAGTTGATTCGTCTGGTGCTAGTCCCGACTTTTTAAAATGTCGGGAAAGTGGTCAAATCACTCTGAGAAAGTCATGGACACGCCCCCTTTTTTTTTTTTTTTTTTTTTAACCAAATCATAGCTATTCTGACTTACTTTTTTGCGCTGAGTTGAATGGTGCTATTCCTGAATCTTTAAAATGTCGGGAAAGTGGTCAAATCAGCCTGAGAAAGTCATGGACACGCCCCCTTTTTTTTTTTTTTTTTTTTTAACCAAATCATAGCTATTCTGACTTACTTTTTTTGCGCTGAGTTGAATGGTGCTATTCCTGAATCTTTAAAATGTCGGGAAAGTGGTCAAATCAGCCCGAGAAAGTCTTGGACACGCCCCCTTTTTTTTTCTTCTTTTTTTTTTTTTTTAATCAAATCATAGCTATTCTGACTCACTTTTTTGCGCTGAGTTGAATGGTGCTATTCCTGAATCTTTAAAATGTCGGGAAAGTGGTCAAATCAGCCCGAGAAAGTCATGGACACGCCCCCTTTCTTTTTTTCTTTTTTTTTTTTTTTTAATCAAATCATAGCTATTCTGACTCACTTTTTTGCGCTGAGTTGAATGGTGCTATTCCTGAATCTTTAAAATGTCGGGAAAGTGGTCAAATCACTCTGAGAAAGTCATGGACACGCCCCCTTTTTTTTTTTTTTTTTTTTAACCAAATCATAGCTATTCTGACTTACTTTTTTTGCGCTGAGTTGAATGGTGCTATTCCTGAATCTTTAAAATGTCGGGAAAGTGGTCAAATCAGCCCGAGAAAGTCATGGACACGCCCCCTTTTTTTTTTTTCTTTTTTTTTTTTTTTAATCAAATCATAGCTATTCTGACTCACTTTTTTGCGCTGAGTTGAAAGGTGCTATTCCTGAATCTTTAAAATGTCGGGAAAGTGGTCAAATCAGCCTGAGAAAGTCATGGACACGCCCCCTTTTTTTTTTTTTTTTTTTTAACCAAATCATAGCTATTCTGACTTACTTTTTTGCGCTGAGTTGAATGGTGCTATTCCTGAATCTTTAAAATGTCGGGAAAGTGGTCAAATCAGCCCGAGAAAGTCATGGACACGCCCCCTTTTTTTTAATTTTTTTAAATCAAATCATAGCTATTCTGACTTATTTCTTTTGCGCTGAGTTGAATAGTGCTATTCCCGACTTTTTAAAATGCAGGGAAATGGGTGAAATGGCAGTTCAAAGTCAAAATTTTCAAAAAGTTTTTAAAAAATCAGGAACCATCCTACCTGACTAATTGAAGGAAGTTGATTCGTCTGGTGCTAGTCCCGACTTTTTAAAATGTCGGGAAAGTGGTCAAATCAGCCTGAGAAAGTCATGGACACGCCCCCTTTTTTTTTTTTTTTTTTTTTAACCAAATCATAGCTATTCTGACTTACTTTTTTGCGCTGAGTTGAATGGTGCTATTCCTGAATCTTTAAAATGTCGGGAAAGTGGTCAAATCAGCCCGAGAAAGTCATGGACACGCCCCCTTTTTTTTTTTCTTCTTTTTTTTTTTTTTTAATCAAATCATAGCTATTCTGACTCCCTTTTTTTTTTTTTTTTTTTTTAACCAAATCATAGCTATTCTGACTTACTTTTTTGGGCTGAGTTGAATGGTGCTATTCCTGAATCTTTAAAATGTCGGGAAAGTGGTCAAATCAGCCTGAGAAAGTCATGGACACGCCCCCTTTTTTTTTTTTTTTTTTTAACCAAATCATAGCTATTCTGACTTACTTTTTTTGCGCTGAGTTGAATGGTGCTATTCCTGAATCTTTAAAATGTCGGGAAAGTGGTCAAATCAGCCCGAGAAAGTCTTGGACACGCCCCCTTTTTTTTTCTTCTTTTTTTTTTTTTTTAATCAAATCATAGCTATTCTGACTCACTTTTTTGCGCTGAGTTGAATGGTGCTATTCCTGAATCTTTAAAATGTCGGGAAAGTGGTCAAATCAGCCCGAGAAAGTCATGGACACGCCCCCTTTCTTTTTTTCTTCTTTTTTTTTTTTTTTAATCAAATCATAGCTATTCTGACTCACTTTTTTGCGCTGAGTTGAATGGTGCTATTCCTGAATCTTTAAAATGTCGGGAAAGTGGTCAAATCACTCTGAGAAAGTCATGGACACGCCCCCTTTTTTTTTTTTTTTTTTTTTAACCAAATCATAGCTATTCTGACTTACTTTTTTGCGCTGAGTTGAATGGTGCTATTCCTGAATCTTTAAAATGTCGGGAAAGTGGTCAAATCAGCCTGAGAAAGTCATGGACACGCCCCCTTTTTTTTTTTTTTTTTTTTTAACCAAATCATAGCTATTCTGACTTACTTTTTTTGCGCTGAGTTGAATGGTGCTATTCCTGAATCTTTAAAATGTCGGGAAAGTGGTCAAATCAGCCCGAGAAAGTCTTGGACACGCCCCCTTTTTTTTTCTTCTTTTTTTTTTTTTTTAATCAAATCATAGCTATTCTGACTCACTTTTTTGCGCTGAGTTGAATGGTGCTATTCCTGAATCTTTAAAATGTCGGGAAAGTGGTCAAATCAGCCCGAGAAAGTCATGGACACGCCCCCTTTCTTTTTTTCTTCTTTTTTTTTTTTTTTAATCAAATCATAGCTATTCTGACTCACTTTTTTGCGCTGAGTTGAATGGTGCTATTCCTGAATCTTTAAAATGTCGGGAAAGTGGTCAAATCACTCTGAGAAAGTCATGGACACGCCCCCTTTTTTTTTTTTTTTTTTTTAACCAAATCATAGCTATTCTGACTTACTTTTTTGCGCTGAGTTGAATGGTGCTATTCCTGAATCTTTAAAATGTCGGGAAAGTGGTCAAATCAGCCCGAGAAAGTCATGGACACGCCCCCTTTTTTTTTTTTCTTTTTTTTTTTTTTTAATCAAATCATAGCTATTCTGACTCACTTTTTTGCGCTGAGTTGAAAGGTGCTATTCCTGAATCTTTAAAATGTCGGGAAAGTGGTCAAATCAGCCTGAGAAAGTCATGGACACGCCCCCTTTTTTTTTTTTTTTTTTTTAACCAAATCATAGCTATTCTGACTTACTTTTTTGCGCTGAGTTGAATGGTGCTATTCCTGAATCTTTAAAATGTCGGGAAAGTGGTCAAATCAGCCCGAGAAAGTCATGGACACGCCCCCTTTTTTTTAATTTTTTTAAATCAAATCATAGCTATTCTGACTTATTTCTTTTGCGCTGAGTTGAATAGTGCTATTCCCGACTTTTTAAAATGCAGGGAAATGGGTGAAATGGCAGTTCAAAGTCAAAATTTTCAAAAAGTTTTTAAAAAATCAGGAACCATCCTACCTGACTAATTGAAGGAAGTTGATTCGTCTGGTGCTAGTCCCGACTTTTTAAAATGTCGGGAAAGTGGTCAAATCAGCCCGAGAAAGTCATGGACAAAGCCCCTTTTTTTTTTTTTTTTTTAATCAAATCATAGCTATTCTGACTCACTTTTTTTGCGCTGAGTTGAATGGTGCTATTCCTGAATCTTTAAAATGTCGGGAAAGTGGTCAAATCAGCCCGAGAAAGTCATGGACAAAGCCCTTTTTTTTTTTTTTTTTTAAATCAAATCATAGCTCTTCTGACTCACTTTTTTGCGCTGAGTTGAATGGTGCTATTCCTGAATCTTTAAAATGTCGGAAAAGTGGTCAAATCAGCCCGAGAAAGTCATGGACACGCCCCCTTTTTTTTTTTTTTTAATCAAATCATAGCTATTCTGACTCACTTTTTTGCGCTGAGTTGAATGGTGCTATTTCTGAATCTTTAAAATGTCGGGAAAGTGGTCAAATCAGCCCGAGAAAGTCATGGACACGCCCCCTTATTTTTTTTCTTCTTTTTCTTTTTTTTTTAATCAAATCATAGCTATTCTGACTCACTTTTTTTGCGCTGAGTTGAATGGTGCTATTCCTGAATCTTTAAAATGTCGGGAAAGTGGTCAAATCAGCCCGAGAAAGTCATGGACACGCCCCCTTTTTTTAATTTTTTTTAAATCAAATCATAGCTATTCTGACTTATTTCTTTTGCGCTGAGTTGAATAGTGCTATTCCCGACTTTTTAAAATGCAGGGAAATGGGTGAAATGGCAGTTCAAAGTCAAAATTTTCAAAAACTTTTTATAAAATCAGGAACCATCCTACCTGACTAATTGAAGGAAGTTGATTCGTCTGGTGCTAGTCCCGACTTTTTAAAATGTCGGGAAAGTGGTCAAATCAGCCTGAGAAAGTCATGGACACGCCCCCTTTTTTTTTTTTTTTTTTTTTAACCAAATCATAGCTATTCTGACTTACTTTTTTGCGCTGAGTTGAATGGTGCTATTCCTGAATCTTTAAAATGTCGGGAAAGTGGTCAAATCAGCCCGAGAAAGTCATGGACACGCCCCCTTTTTTTTTTTCTTCTTTTTTTTTTTTTTTAATCAAATCATAGCTATTCTGACTCTCTTTTTTTTTTTTTTTTTTTTTAACCAAATCATAGCTATTCTGACTTACTTTTTTTGCGCTGAGTTGAATGGTGCTATTCCTGAATCTTTAAAATGTCGGGAAAGTGGTCAAATCAGCCCGAGAAAGTCATGGACACGCCCCCTTTTTTTTTTTCTTCTTTTTTTTTTTTTTTAATCAAATCATAGCTATTCTGACTCACTTTTTTGCGCTGAGTTGAATGGTGCTATTCCTGAATCTTTAAAATGTCGGGAAAGTGGTCAAATCAGCCCGAGAAAGTCATGGACACGCCCCCTTTTTTTTTTTTTCTTTTTTTTTTTTTTTAATCAAATCATAGCTATTCTGACTCACTTTTTTGCGCTGAGTTGAAAGGTGCTATTCCTGAATCTTTAAAATGTCGGGAAAGTGGTCAAATCAGCCTGAGAAAGTCATGGACACGCCCCCTTTTTTTTTTTTTTTTTTTTTAACCAAATCATAGCTATTCTGACTTACTTTTTTGCGCTGAGTTGAATGGTGCTATTCCTGAATCTTTAAAATGTCGGGAAAGTGGTCAAATCAGCCCGAGAAAGTCATGGACACGCCCCCTTTTTTTTTTTTTTTTTTTTTAACCAAATCATAGCTATTCTGACTTACTTTTTTGCGCTGAGTTGAATGGTGCTATTCCTGAATCTTTAAAATGTCGGGAAAGTGGTCAAATCAGCCCGAGAAAGTCATGGACAAAGCCCTTTTTTTTTTTTTTTTAAAAATCAAATCATAGCTCTTCTGACTCACTTTTTTTGCGCTGAGTTGAATGGTGCTATTCCTGAATCTTTAAAATGTCGGGAAAGTGGTCAAATCAGCCCGAGAAGGTCATGGACACGCCCCCTTTTTTTAATTTTTTTTAAATCAAATCATAGCTATTCTGACTTATTTCTTTTGCGCTGAGTTGAATAGTGCTATTCCCGACTTTTTAAAATGCAGGGAAATGGGTGAAATGGCAGTTCAAAGTCAAAATTTTCAAAAACTTTTTATAAAATCAGGAACCATCCTACCTGACTAATTGAAGGAAGTTGATTCGTCTGGTGCTAGTCCCGACTTTTTAAAATGTCGGGAAAGTGGTCAAATCAGCCTGAGAAAGTCATGGACACGCCCCCTTTTTTTTTTTTTTTTTTTTTAACCAAATCATAGCTATTCTGACTTACTTTTTTGCGCTGAGTTGAATGGTGCTATTCCTGAATCTTTAAAATGTCGGGAAAGTGGTCAAATCAGCCCGAGAAAGTCATGGACACGCCCCCTTTTTTTTTTTCTTCTTTTTTTTTTTTTTTAATCAAATCATAGCTATTCTGACTCCCTTTTTTTTTTTTTAGGGTTAGGGTTAGGGTTAGGGTTAGGGTTAGGGTTAGGGTTAGGGTTAGGGTTAGGGTTAGGGTTAGGGTAAGGGTTAGGGTTAGGGTTAGGGTTAGGGTTAGGGTTAGGGTTAGGGTTAGGGTTAGGGTTAGGGTTAGGGTTAGGGTTAGGTTTTAAGATCAGTCCCACAGAGGGGATGCCGACAGGAGAACAGGTACGGCTCGAAGCCCTGGGGTTAGGCACCCTCAGCCAGAACGTGAACGTGTAAAAACAGTAATCAGATAGTGACTGAGGGCCCGGCTGGCAGCATGTGCACACCTGCTACACACAATTTTACTAATCATCCTATCGTAGGTCCATATCTAACTAAAGAAATATTCAGTCCCCAGAGGGGGTAGTTGAAGGATCCCGGTAATGTATCCTAGAGTCCATCCTTCTTTCTATAATCCTTCTTACGTGAAGTGTACATCACGCCTCCTTTTTTGTCAGATGCAATAGCCACCCGGAGTACCCTCCCATCCATGTATTACTTTGAAAGTAGCAATGGAGTCCCCAGATCAGGTCACAACCGATCTTCCTGGTCCGGGGCTCCCTGCGTAGAGAATTGAGGTAGAGCCCGTGCTCACTCCGTCAGAGAACGCCCGCTCCCGAGATTCTCATCGGCCGAAGAAGCGTCATGCAAGAGCGGGCGTGAGATCTACTGATGGGAGACAGGCGAATCTCCCGTAAGTGAGCCCCACTCAAAACCCCACTCCCTTGTTCATTAGTCCCCATATAGTCCTCCCTTAAAATTGATGAGAACGGTTGAAAGGAAGGGGGCCGCACCCAATCACGTCCCGGAGACAACCTCCTCCCCTGGGAAGATAGACCCAGCTTGAAAATGTCCTAAGTGCATGGTCAGAAATGGGTCCAGTTCCACGGCAAGGAGAGGGCGTCGCTCCCAGAACACGACCGAGTAGCCGCGTCCCGTCCCCGCAAACGTTTCCTAGACTAAATGTTATGAGTATGATGAGTTGGTGTCCCAGGTGGCCACATCCGAGACCCAGGTAAGAGGATTTTTTAAGGACGTTCCAATGGTCCAGCGGTTCAGCATAATAGAGATATGTAGTTCCGTTATCCATCCAGGACCCAAATAGGAGGACTTTTAAGGACGTTCCAAGGTCCAGTGGGTCAGAATAATAGTATGTTTAACCATCCGTGAACGTCCTAGACCAATCCCAAACACGGAGCGCGCGCAGCGCGCGACTTGTACGTTAAGTAGGGAGTTGCGTCAACAGGGAATTGCGTCACCAGGCGAGTGCATACCTAGGAGAAAAATGCCCCCAAGTGGGCTAAATCATACTCGAAACTCAGACCAATCCCAAACACGGAGCGCGCGCAGCGCGCGACTTGTACGTTAAGTAGGGAGTTGCGTCACCAGGAGAGTGCATACCTAGGAGAAATGTGCCCCCAAGTGGGCTAAATCATACTTGAAACTCAGACCAATCCCAAACACGGAGCGCGCGCAGCGCGCGACTTGTACGTTAAGTAGGGAGTTGCATGAACAGGGAGTTGCGTCACCAGGAGAGTGCATACCTAGGAGAAAAATGCCCCCAAGTGGGCTAAATCATACTCGAAACTTAGACCAATCCCAAACACGGAGCGCGCGCAGCGCGCGACTTGTACGTTAAGAAGGGAGTTGCGTCAACAGGGAGTTGCGTCACCAGGAGAGTGCATACCTAGGAGAAATGTGCCCCCAAGTGGGCTAAATCATACTTGAAACTCAGACCAATCCCAAACACGGAGCGCGCGCAGCGCGCGACTTGTACGTTAAGTAGGGAGTTGCGTCAACAGGGAGTTGCGTCACCAGGAGAGTGCATACCTAGGAGAAATATGCCCCCAAGTAGTAGTCACCCCCGGTAAGAGGACTTTTAAGGACGTTCCAATGGTCCAGCGGTTCAGAATAATAGAGATATGTAGTTCCGTTATCCATCCAGGACCCAAATAGGAGGACTTTTAAGGACGTTCCAAGGTCCAGTGGGTCAGAATAATAGTATGTTTAACCATCCGTGAACGTCCTAGACCAATCCCAAACACGGAGCGCGCGTAGCGCGCGACGTGTACGTTAAGCAGGGAGTTGCGTCACCAGGCGAGTGCATACCTCGGAGAAATATACCCCCAAGTGGACTAAATCATACTGGAAACTCATAGACCAATCCCAAACACGGAGCGCGCGTAGCGCGCGACGTGTATGTTAAGCAGGGAGTTGCGTCAACAGGAGAGTGCATACCTGGGAGAAATATATACCCCCCAGTAGACTAAATTATTCCCGAAACTATTTAGACCAATCCCAAACACGGCGCGCGCGAAGCGCGCGACGTGTATGTTAAGCAGGGAGTTGCGTCACCAGGCGAGTGCATACCTAGGAGAAATATGCCCCCAAGTAGTAGTCACCCCCGGAATGCTATAAGAAATGCATGTAATAGAAAGGTGGTATAGAACGGTTACTGTCATCAAGAATCAGAGAGTATAGTATTCAATCTTTGTTCAAAAAAGTACTGTATAAAGTCCTATGAATATCCCGCATCCTGTGGGGTCAGTCAGTCCCTTAGTCCATGTATGAAGTGTTCAATATGGGTTATTTTGGAGTATTTTAGATAAGGGGATAATATGGCTCATCCAAATAGGTTGATAATTTCAGGATCACATCTTCAGTAGTAACCAAGAGGTCGACGGGTGTTTCGGCCTTTTAATACTAGACACCCTCACTCAAGGCTGGCCCGTTGGAGGTGATCAAAGCTCCAACGTGTGTCCCATGTTCAATATGGTATTTTATTATGGATTTATTTTGGAAAGGGTAGGGAGGTATATAGTAGGAAGTGTAGAATAAAGCATTGCTTCAGTTAGAAGTCAATACTAAAACAGTGTGTTGAGAAGTCCAGGAAAGGTCCTGATATCTACCCTAGGGTCCCCAGAGGGTCCAACGTGGCAACCATCCCGGAGAGTGTCAGGCAACATCGGTGTGGACCACTCTCCCGATTGGTGTGCCCCCTAAAATTAGTAAGTATTGTCTCTATGGTCCTAAGAGGGTCCACCTATGGCAACCAACCCGGAGTGCGTCAGGCAACATCGGAATAGACCACTCTCCAGGCCGGTGTACCTGCGGCCATCGCCCCGGAGCGTGTCAGGCAACATCAGAGTAGACCACTCTCCAGGCAGGTGTACCCCCTAAACTATAACAAAGGATTGTGTCTATGGTCCTGAGAGGGTCCACCTATGGCAACCGACCCGGAGTGTGTCAGGTAACATCGGAGTAGACCACTCTCCAGGCAGGTATACCTGCGGCAACGGGCCCAGAGCGTGTCAGGCAGCATCGGGGTAGACCACTCTCCGGGCAGGTGTACCCCCTAAATATAACAAGGGATTGTCTTTACGGTCCTAAGGGGGTCCACCTACGGTGACTGGCCTGGAGTGTAGTAGGCAACATCGGGGAAAAAAAACACTCTGCAGGCAGGCATAACCGTGGCAACCGAACCAGAGTGTGTCAGGCAACATCGGAGCAGACCACACTCCAGGTAGGTGTACCCCCTGAACTAAAGCCCCATTACACCCTCCCCCAGTCGACTTACGGGGGCACCGAGCCAAGGTTCTACCTCCACCGTCCGGATAGGGGAGGGAGCCCTCCAGTCCTGAAGCACTACCTAAGCTCCAGGGCTAGAGGGTTCCCAGGGGATCCGTCCGATATATGGAGGCCAGCTTGGTGCCCCTCGAGCCTACTGTCCCACCGTCCAACCTCTATACCCTGCTCAGGAAGCCAGGGTTAAGCCCCTAAAGAAATGTTTTGATAGGCCCAACACTTCCCCGTGGGAACAACGGATCTTTAGTGCCAGGATAACCTCCACATTTCGGCCACTGAGTTGTCTGGAAGCCTCAGGATCCGAAGAAGAGGACCAGGAGAGAGCCTGTGGCGGCGTGGGATGGCCTCTCTCTCTGGCCAAAAGACCCCCAGAGACCCCATGGGTAAGGCCGCCCCCCTGAGGGGCCGCAATCGCTTGCGGCCCCCCAGGACGGCAGCCCCGCCCACAAAGCCCATGCAGCCAGGGGAGGGAAGGCAGGGGAGAGCCGGTGGCAGCGTAGGCTGGGCCTCTCTTCAAGCCTCCGTACAACCTCGGCAGAAAAGAGGGAGAGAAGGCAGGGGAGAGCCGGTGGCAGCCGGCTCCCTTCAAGCCTGGTAAAGACCTAGCTAAAGAAACTACCTAGCAGGAAGTCAGGAAGTCCAGGAAAGTCTTCTTCAGTCAGGAGGAAGTCCTTCAGCATTGGATTGGAATGGTTTGCTAGGCATTTTGGTTCGATAGTGGTCAATTGTGCTGAAGACTAGACTAACGGTTGTGCAGGCAAAACCATGCAGCCAGGCATGTACATATTTACATATATTTACATATAACATTACATATAACCGTGAGTGAGAAGCGTAGTCACATAAGGGACTTCAGTATGCTCAATACCTACTTGCCATTGCGTTTCATTCAGTGAATAGAACACGTAACAAAAGGGGCCATGGGACCACGTCCCCTCTTCCGACTCCGGGAACGAGAGGGTCCGGACCCCTCAGGGGGTCCCGACCAAACGGGGCCAAGTCCTTCCCACCAATAGGTGGGACTTGCACAGGGCTACCTGGCCGGGCCTGGCCATGGGACCTCCCATCCATGGGAGCGGACCCCAGCCCCCCCACTCCAATCTCGGGGAGCAAGGGGGGGTCTCGGGGGGCCGCGACCAAACGGAGGTCCAGTCCTTCCCACCAACAGGTGGGACTTGCATAGGGCTACCTGGCCGGGTCCCCAGACCTCCCACTCCAATCCTGGGGGGGTACGGGGGGGTCCCGGTCAAAAGAGCGCCCCCCAGTGGTGAAGTCCGGAACCACTGGTAAATGGGACCATTCCACAAATTGGAACGATACAGAGGAGAATTCACAAATTGGAACGATACAGAGAGGATAAAGGAGCGCCCCCCAGTGGTGAAGTCCGGAACCACTGGTAAATGGGACACAAATTGGAACGATACAGAGAAGATTCCACAAATTGGCACGATACAGAGAAGAATTCACAAATTGGAACGATACAGAGAGGATTCCACAAATTGGAACGATACAGAGGAGAATTCACAAATTGGAACGATACAGAGAGGATACAGGAGCGCCCCCCAGTGGTGAAGTCCGGAACCACTGGTAAATGGGACCATTCCACAAATTGGAACGATACAGAGGAGAATTCACAAATTGGAACGATACAGGAGCGCCCCCCAGTGGTGAAGTCCGGAACCACTGGTAAATGGGACCATTCCACAAATTGGAACGATACAGAGGAGAATTCACAAATTGGAACGATACAGAGAGGATACAGGAGCGCCCCCCAGTGGTGAAGTCCGGAACCACTGGTAAATGGGACCATTCCTCAAATTGGAACGATACAGAGGAGAATCCACAAATTGGAACGATACAGAGAGGATACAGGAGCGCCCCCCAGTGGTGAAGTCCGGAACCACTGGTAAATGGGACCATTCCACAAATTGGAACGATACAGAGGAGAATTCACAAATTGGAACGATACAGAGAGGATACAGGAGCGCCCCCCAGTGGTGAAGTCCGGAACCACTGGTAAATGGGACACAAATTGGAACGATACAGAGAGGATTCCACAAATTGGAACGATACAGAGGAGAATTCACAAATGGGAACGATACAGAGAGGATACAGGAGCGCCCCCCAGTGGTGAAGTCCGGAACCACTGGTAAATGGGACCAATAGGACAAAAATTGGAACGATACAGAGGGGATCATTCAATGGTTTATGACCTAGAGGCCTAATAGAGGCTAGACAACTTAAGGAAACCATTTTTTTCAACGGGACCAATTTTAACAGTTCCGGCGTGAAAAAGTAAGTCAGACTAACTGGTTTTTATCAAAGAAGAAATTTTATTGGGTTTTTAGGGGCCAAAAAACCTACCCCACACGCTTACCTGACATATATCGAAGTGTCATAGACTCTCGAAACCAATTTTATTGGATTCCCCGTGTTCCCCACATACACAAATAGGTTTGTTATTTTCCAAAATGGTGTCTGCCTAACCCCTATAGGCTATAGAACATGGATGTTTTTCAAATTTACGGAATTTTACTGCTGCCGTTAGGAGTGTCATAGAGACATAAGACCAAGTGCACTGGATTCAGCTTAATGAGACGAAAAAAATGAGTACCTGATCGAGCCAAACGGGTAATATATGGATTATTAATGGATTTTAACGTGTAGGAGGTCACCAAAAATCCATTTTACAACATTTATATCTAAAATTTCGTCCCCCCCCTAATTGGACTAAGGGAAATCTAATGGTGATAGTCCGCGCTGTCTAAACAACCGAAAACTAAGTGAAAATGCTGTTTTGAAGTTTAAAAAATCCACCATTTCATGGATTTTGGTCATTATGCTCCCAGGTATTTTTTCCTAGAAAGAACTAATAGTTTAATGTCTGCCCACGAAACAACAACCCTTAATACCTTATAGTGATTTAGGAAAAAATCGTAGACTTCTGGCCCCTGTAACATCGCGTAGGAAGGTCGCCCAGAAATGAACCATATGTCAGTCTGTTTGTCTTGAGGAGTTCTATCACTTTCTAAAATATGGGACAACCAAGATCCTCCTAGGAGAAATTTTGTTTCAAGGAATAACTTTCAACATGGTGTTAGGAGTATAGCCTATAAGTAGCTTGTGGAAACTAGTAGACTCAGGCAAAAAGTGTCGTACAAGAATGAGACACATATACGCGTGTTCGTCTCGGCGAGCTGTACAACATATCTGAACGACGGATTCTAAAAACGTATCGTTAAGGAGTTATGTCGTGTTATTGCGTGAAAAAGGTAAACTAAGACCCCCAGTCAAAAAGGGAGAACGGTAAGGCCGTGTGCAAGGAGACTTACACCAGCGCGCTCGGGGCGGCGTGCTGATGTTAATACTGCTGTCCAATTTCATTTATACTGTTAAGGAACAGTTTCTCTATTATCCCAGCCACTAGGGTAGTGGCCACACCCCACTGAGTTCACCTTCATACTCACCCCCCACTCAGGTTAGGGTTAGGATAGAGGTTAGGTATAGGTCTAGAATACAAGTGTCCTCACTGACTCCCCCTCGTGGTCATCCCCCACTGAGTTCACCTTTCGGATTCACCCCCCACTAAGGTTAGGGTTAGGATGAAGGTTAGGTTTAGGTCTAGAATACAAGTGTCCTCGTTGACTCCCCCTAGTGGTCATCCCCCACTGAGTTCACCTTTCGGATTCACCCCCCACTAAGGTTAGGGTTAGGATGAAGGTTAGGTTTAGGTCTAGAATACAAGTGTCCTCGTTGACTCCCCCTAGTGGTCATCCCCCCACTGAGTTCACTTTCAGAATCACCCCCCATTTAGGATGAATGTATTAGGTATAGGTCTACACCGTCATTGTGGACTGTGCCTGGTGGAGAACTCCGATCTTCTGAGTCCATTTTTCCTTTTTCATTCATAAAGATCCATATGTGTTCCATGTTCCTTTCTATATAGAGGAATACTTCCTCCAAGCTCACATCCGATGTTGCTTTTCGGAGGTATTCCCATGGACCAACGTCATAGGATGATGTTCGTTTTGTGAGAGAGTCTGGCTGGGTTAGGTTTTAAGATCAGTCCCACAGAGGGGATGCCGACAGGAGAACAGGTACGGCTCGAAGCCCTGGGGTTAGGCACCCTCAGCCAGAACGTGAACGTGTAAAAACAGTAATCAGATAGTGACTGAGGGCCCGGCTGGCAGCATGTGCACACCTGCTACACACAATTTTACTAATCATCCTATCGTAGGTCCATATCTAACTAAAGAAATATTCAGTCCCCAGAGGGGGTAGTTGAAGGATCCCGGTAATGTATCCTAGAGTCCATCCTTCTTTCTATAATCCTTCTTACGTGAAGTGTACATCACGCCTCCTTTTTTGTCAGATGCAATAGCCACCCGGAGTACCCTCCCATCCATGTATTACTTTGAAAGTAGCAATGGAGTCCCCAGATCAGGTCACAACCGATCTTCCTGGTCCGGGGCTCCCTGCGTAGAGAATTGAGGTAGAGCCCGTGCTCACTCCGTCAGAGAACGCCCGCTCCCGAGATTCTCATCGGCCGAAGAAGCGTCATGCAAGAGCGGGCGTGAGATCTACTGATGGGAGACAGGCGAATCTCCCGTAAGTGAGCCCCACTCAAAACCCCACTCCCTTGTTCATTAGTCCCCATATAGTCCTCCCTTAAAATTGATGAGAACGGTTGAAAGGAAGGGGGCCGCACCCAATCACGTCCCGGAGACAACCTCCTCCCCTGGGAAGATAGACCCAGCTTGAAAATGTCCTAAGTGCATGGTCAGAAATGGGTCCAGTTCCACGGCAAGGAGAGGGCGTCGCTCCCAGAACACGACCGAGTAGCCGCGTCCCGTCCCCGCAAACGTTTCCTAGACTAAATGTTATGAGTATGATGAGTTGGTGTCCCAGGTGGCCACATCCGAGACCCAGGTAAGAGGATTTTTTAAGGACGTTCCAATGGTCCAGCGGTTCAGCATAATAGAGATATGTAGTTCCGTTATCCATCCAGGACCCAAATAGGAGGACTTTTAAGGACGTTCCAAGGTCCAGTGGGTCAGAATAATAGTATGTTTAACCATCCGTGAACGTCCTAGACCAATCCCAAACACGGAGCGCGCGCAGCGCGCGACTTGTACGTTAAGTAGGGAGTTGCGTCAACAGGGAATTGCGTCACCAGGCGAGTGCATACCTAGGAGAAAAATGCCCCCAAGTGGGCTAAATCATACTCGAAACTCAGACCAATCCCAAACACGGAGCGCGCGCAGCGCGCGACTTGTACGTTAAGTAGGGAGTTGCGTCACCAGGAGAGTGCATACCTAGGAGAAATGTGCCCCCAAGTGGGCTAAATCATACTTGAAACTCAGACCAATCCCAAACACGGAGCGCGCGCAGCGCGCGACTTGTACGTTAAGTAGGGAGTTGCATGAACAGGGAGTTGCGTCACCAGGAGAGTGCATACCTAGGAGAAAAATGCCCCCAAGTGGGCTAAATCATACTCGAAACTTAGACCAATCCCAAACACGGAGCGCGCGCAGCGCGCGACTTGTACGTTAAGAAGGGAGTTGCGTCAACAGGGAGTTGCGTCACCAGGAGAGTGCATACCTAGGAGAAATGTGCCCCCAAGTGGGCTAAATCATACTTGAAACTCAGACCAATCCCAAACACGGAGCGCGCGCAGCGCGCGACTTGTACGTTAAGTAGGGAGTTGCGTCAACAGGGAGTTGCGTCACCAGGAGAGTGCATACCTAGGAGAAATATGCCCCCAAGTAGTAGTCACCCCCGGTAAGAGGACTTTTAAGGACGTTCCAATGGTCCAGCGGTTCAGAATAATAGAGATATGTAGTTCCGTTATCCATCCAGGACCCAAATAGGAGGACTTTTAAGGACGTTCCAAGGTCCAGTGGGTCAGAATAATAGTATGTTTAACCATCCGTGAACGTCCTAGACCAATCCCAAACACGGAGCGCGCGTAGCGCGCGACGTGTACGTTAAGCAGGGAGTTGCGTCACCAGGCGAGTGCATACCTCGGAGAAATATACCCCCAAGTGGACTAAATCATACTGGAAACTCATAGACCAATCCCAAACACGGAGCGCGCGTAGCGCGCGACGTGTATGTTAAGCAGGGAGTTGCGTCAACAGGAGAGTGCATACCTGGGAGAAATATATACCCCCCAGTAGACTAAATTATTCCCGAAACTATTTAGACCAATCCCAAACACGGCGCGCGCGAAGCGCGCGACGTGTATGTTAAGCAGGGAGTTGCGTCACCAGGCGAGTGCATACCTAGGAGAAATATGCCCCCAAGTAGTAGTCACCCCCGGAATGCTATAAGAAATGCATGTAATAGAAAGGTGGTATAGAACGGTTACTGTCATCAAGAATCAGAGAGTATAGTATTCAATCTTTGTTCAAAAAAGTACTGTATAAAGTCCTATGAATATCCCGCATCCTGTGGGGTCAGTCAGTCCCTTAGTCCATGTATGAAGTGTTCAATATGGGTTATTTTGGAGTATTTTAGATAAGGGGATAATATGGCTCATCCAAATAGGTTGATAATTTCAGGATCACATCTTCAGTAGTAACCAAGAGGTCGACGGGTGTTTCGGCCTTTTAATACTAGACACCCTCACTCAAGGCTGGCCCGTTGGAGGTGATCAAAGCTCCAACGTGTGTCCCATGTTCAATATGGTATTTTATTATGGATTTATTTTGGAAAGGGTAGGGAGGTATATAGTAGGAAGTGTAGAATAAAGCATTGCTTCAGTTAGAAGTCAATACTAAAACAGTGTGTTGAGAAGTCCAGGAAAGGTCCTGATATCTACCCTAGGGTCCCCAGAGGGTCCAACGTGGCAACCATCCCGGAGAGTGTCAGGCAACATCGGTGTGGACCACTCTCCCGATTGGTGTGCCCCCTAAAATTAGTAAGTATTGTCTCTATGGTCCTAAGAGGGTCCACCTATGGCAACCAACCCGGAGTGCGTCAGGCAACATCGGAATAGACCACTCTCCAGGCCGGTGTACCTGCGGCCATCGCCCCGGAGCGTGTCAGGCAACATCAGAGTAGACCACTCTCCAGGCAGGTGTACCCCCTAAACTATAACAAAGGATTGTGTCTATGGTCCTGAGAGGGTCCACCTATGGCAACCGACCCGGAGTGTGTCAGGTAACATCGGAGTAGACCACTCTCCAGGCAGGTATACCTGCGGCAACGGGCCCAGAGCGTGTCAGGCAGCATCGGGGTAGACCACTCTCCGGGCAGGTGTACCCCCTAAATATAACAAGGGATTGTCTTTACGGTCCTAAGGGGGTCCACCTACGGTGACTGGCCTGGAGTGTAGTAGGCAACATCGGGGAAAAAAAACACTCTGCAGGCAGGCATAACCGTGGCAACCGAACCAGAGTGTGTCAGGCAACATCGGAGCAGACCACACTCCAGGTAGGTGTACCCCCTGAACTAAAGCCCCATTACACCCTCCCCCAGTCGACTTACGGGGGCACCGAGCCAAGGTTCTACCTCCACCGTCCGGATAGGGGAGGGAGCCCTCCAGTCCTGAAGCACTACCTAAGCTCCAGGGCTAGAGGGTTCCCAGGGGATCCGTCCGATATATGGAGGCCAGCTTGGTGCCCCTCGAGCCTACTGTCCCACCGTCCAACCTCTATACCCTGCTCAGGAAGCCAGGGTTAAGCCCCTAAAGAAATGTTTTGATAGGCCCAACACTTCCCCGTGGGAACAACGGATCTTTAGTGCCAGGATAACCTCCACATTTCGGCCACTGAGTTGTCTGGAAGCCTCAGGATCCGAAGAAGAGGACCAGGAGAGAGCCTGTGGCGGCGTGGGATGGCCTCTCTCTCTGGCCAAAAGACCCCCAGAGACCCCATGGGTAAGGCCGCCCCCCTGAGGGGCCGCAATCGCTTGCGGCCCCCCAGGACGGCAGCCCCGCCCACAAAGCCCATGCAGCCAGGGGAGGGAAGGCAGGGGAGAGCCGGTGGCAGCGTAGGCTGGGCCTCTCTTCAAGCCTCCGTACAACCTCGGCAGAAAAGAGGGAGAGAAGGCAGGGGAGAGCCGGTGGCAGCCGGCTCCCTTCAAGCCTGGTAAAGACCTAGCTAAAGAAACTACCTAGCAGGAAGTCAGGAAGTCCAGGAAAGTCTTCTTCAGTCAGGAGGAAGTCCTTCAGCATTGGATTGGAATGGTTTGCTAGGCATTTTGGTTCGATAGTGGTCAATTGTGCTGAAGACTAGACTAACGGTTGTGCAGGCAAAACCATGCAGCCAGGCATGTACATATTTACATATATTTACATATAACATTACATATAACCGTGAGTGAGAAGCGTAGTCACATAAGGGACTTCAGTATGCTCAATACCTACTTGCCATTGCGTTTCATTCAGTGAATAGAACACGTAACAAAAGGGGCCATGGGACCACGTCCCCTCTTCCGACTCCGGGAACGAGAGGGTCCGGACCCCTCAGGGGGTCCCGACCAAACGGGGCCAAGTCCTTCCCACCAATAGGTGGGACTTGCACAGGGCTACCTGGCCGGGCCTGGCCATGGGACCTCCCATCCATGGGAGCGGACCCCAGCCCCCCCACTCCAATCTCGGGGAGCAAGGGGGGGTCTCGGGGGGCCGCGACCAAACGGAGGTCTAGTCCTTCCCACCAACAGGTGGGACTTGCATAGGGCTACCTGGCCGGGTCCCCAGACCTCCCACTCCAATCCTGGGGGGGTACGGGGGGGTCCCGGTCAAAAGAGCGCCCCCCAGTGGTGAAGTCCGGAACCACTGGTAAATGGGACCATTCCACAAATTGGAACGATACAGAGGAGAATTCACAAATTGGAACGATACAGAGAGGATAAAGGAGCGCCCCCCAGTGGTGAAGTCCGGAACCACTGGTAAATGGGACACAAATTGGAACGATACAGAGAAGATTCCACAAATTGGCACGATACAGAGAAGAATTCACAAATTGGAACGATACAGAGAGGATTCCACAAATTGGAACGATACAGAGGAGAATTCACAAATTGGAACGATACAGAGAGGATACAGGAGCGCCCCCCAGTGGTGAAGTCCGGAACCACTGGTAAATGGGACCATTCCACAAATTGGAACGATACAGAGGAGAATTCACAAATTGGAACGATACAGGAGCGCCCCCCAGTGGTGAAGTCCGGAACCACTGGTAAATGGGACCATTCCACAAATTGGAACGATACAGAGGAGAATTCACAAATTGGAACGATACAGAGAGGATACAGGAGCGCCCCCCAGTGGTGAAGTCCGGAACCACTGGTAAATGGGACCATTCCTCAAATTGGAACGATACAGAGGAGAATCCACAAATTGGAACGATACAGAGAGGATACAGGAGCGCCCCCCAGTGGTGAAGTCCGGAACCACTGGTAAATGGGACCATTCCACCAATTGGAACGATACAGAGGAGAATTCACAAATTGGAACGATACAGAGAGGATACAGGAGCGCCCCCCAGTGGTGAAGTCCGGAACCACTGGTAAATGGGACACAAATTGGAACGATACAGAGAGGATTCCACAAATTGGAACGATACAGAGGAGAATTCACAAATGGGAACGATACAGAGAGGATACAGGAGCGCCCCCCAGTGGTGAAGTCCGGAACCACTGGTAAATGGGACCAATCGGACAAAAATTGGAACGATACAGAGGGGATCATTCAATGGTTTATGACCTAGAGGCCTAATAGAGGCTAGACAACTTAAGGAAACCATTTTTTTCAACGGGACCAATTTTAACAGTTCCGGCGTGAAAAAGTAAGTCAGACTAACTGGTTTTTATCAAAGAAGAAATTTTATTGGGTTTTTAGGGGCCAAAAAACCTACCCCACACGCTTACCTGACATATATCGAAGTGTCATAGACTCTCGAAACCAATTTTATTGGATTCCCCGTGTTCCCCACATACACAAATAGGTTTGTTATTTTCCAAAATGGTGTCTGCCTAACCCCTATAGGCTATAGAACATGGATGTTTTTCAAATTTACGGAATTTTACTGCTGCCGTTAGGAGTGTCATAGAGACATAAGACCAAGTGCACTGGATTCAACTTAATGAGACGAAAAAAATGAGTACCTGATCGAGCCAAACGGGTAATATATGGATTATTAATGGATTTTAACGTGTAGGAGGTCACCAAAAATCCATTTTACAACATTTATATCTAAAATTTCGTCCCCCCCCTAATTGGACTAAGGGAAATCTAATGGTGATAGTCCGCGCTGTCTAAACAACCGAAAACTAAGTGAAAATGCTGTTTTGAAGTTTAAAAAATCCACCATTTCATGGATTTTGGTCATTATGCTCCCAGGTATTTTTTCCTAGAAAGAACTAATAGTTTAATGTCTGCCCACGAAACAACAACCCTTAATACCTTATAGTGATTTAGGAAAAAATCGTAGACTTCTGGCCCCTGTAACATCGCGTAGGAAGGTCGCCCAGAAATGAACCATATGTCAGTCTGTTTGTCTTGAGGAGTTCTATCACTTTCTAAAATATGGGACAACCAAGATCCTCCTAGGAGAAATTTTGTTTCAAGGAATAACTTTCAACATGGTGTTAGGAGTATAGCCTATAAGTAGCTTGTGGAAACTAGTAGACTCAGGCAAAAAGTGTCGTACAAGAATGAGACACATATACGCGTGTTCGTCTCGGCGAGCTGTACAACATATCTGAACGACGGATTCTAAAAACGTATCGTTAAGGAGTTATGTCGTGTTATTGCGTGAAAAAGGTAAACTAAGACCCCCAGTCAAAAAGGGAGAACGGTAAGGCCGTGTGCAAGGAGACTTACACCAGCGCGCTCGGGGCGGCGTGCTGATGTTAATACTGCTGTCCAATTTCATTTATACTGTTAAGGAACAGTTTCTCTATTATCCCAGCCACTAGGGTAGTGGCCACACCCCACTGAGTTCACCTTCATACTCACCCCCCACTCAGGTTAGGGTTAGGATAGAGGTTAGGTATAGGTCTAGAATACAAGTGTCCTCACTGACTCCCCCTCGTGGTCATCCCCCACTGAGTTCACCTTTCGGATTCACCCCCCACTAAGGTTAGGGTTAGGATGAAGGTTAGGTTTAGGTCTAGAATACAAGTGTCCTCGTTGACTCCCCCTAGTGGTCATCCCCCACTGAGTTCACCTTTCGGATTCACCCCCCACTAAGGTTAGGGTTAGGATGAAGGTTAGGTTTAGGTCTAGAATACAAGTGTCCTCGTTGACTCCCCCTAGTGGTCATCCCCCCACTGAGTTCACTTTCAGAATCACCCCCCATTTAGGATGAATGTATTAGGTATAGGTCTACACCGTCATTGTGGACTGTGCCTGGTGGAGAACTCCGATCTTCTGAGTCCATTTTTCCTTTTTCATTCATAAAGATCCATATGTGTTCCATGTTCCTTTCTATATAGAGGAATACTTCCTCCAAGCTCACATCCGATGTTGCTTTTCGGAGGTATTCCCATGGACCAACGTCATAGGATGATGTTCGTTTTGTGAGAGAGTCTGGCTGGGTTAGGTTTTAAGATCAGTCCCACAGAGGGGATGCCGACAGGAGAACAGGTACGGCTCGAAGCCCTGGGGTTAGGCACCCTCAGCCAGAACGTGAACGTGTAAAAACAGTAATCAGATAGTGACTGAGGGCCCGGCTGGCAGCATGTGCACACCTGCTACACACAATTTTACTAATCATCCTATCGTAGGTCCATATCTAACTAAAGAAATATTCAGTCCCCAGAGGGGGTAGTTGAAGGATCCCGGTAATGTATCCTAGAGTCCATCCTTCTTTCTATAATCCTTCTTACGTGAAGTGTACATCACGCCTCCTTTTTTGTCAGATGCAATAGCCACCCGGAGTACCCTCCCATCCATGTATTACTTTGAAAGTAGCAATGGAGTCCCCAGATCAGGTCACAACCGATCTTCCTGGTCCGGGGCTCCCTGCGTAGAGAATTGAGGTAGAGCCCGTGCTCACTCCGTCAGAGAACGCCCGCTCCCGAGATTCTCATCGGCCGAAGAAGCGTCATGCAAGAGCGGGCGTGAGATCTACTGATGGGAGACAGGCGAATCTCCCGTAAGTGAGCCCCACTCAAAACCCCACTCCCTTGTTCATTAGTCCCCATATAGTCCTCCCTTAAAATTGATGAGAACGGTTGAAAGGAAGGGGGCCGCACCCAATCACGTCCCGGAGACAACCTCCTCCCCTGGGAAGATAGACCCAGCTTGAAAATGTCCTAAGTGCATGGTCAGAAATGGGTCCAGTTCCACGGCAAGGAGAGGGCGTCGCTCCCAGAACACGACCGAGTAGCCGCGTCCCGTCCCCGCAAACGTTTCCTAGACTAAATGTTATGAGTATGATGAGTTGGTGTCCCAGGTGGCCACATCCGAGACCCAGGTAAGAGGATTTTTTAAGGACGTTCCAATGGTCCAGCGGTTCAGCATAATAGAGATATGTAGTTCCGTTATCCATCCAGGACCCAAATAGGAGGACTTTTAAGGACGTTCCAAGGTCCAGTGGGTCAGAATAATAGTATGTTTAACCATCCGTGAACGTCCTAGACCAATCCCAAACACGGAGCGCGCGCAGCGCGCGACTTGTACGTTAAGTAGGGAGTTGCGTCAACAGGGAATTGCGTCACCAGGCGAGTGCATACCTAGGAGAAAAATGCCCCCAAGTGGGCTAAATCATACTCGAAACTCAGACCAATCCCAAACACGGAGCGCGCGCAGCGCGCGACTTGTACGTTAAGTAGGGAGTTGCGTCACCAGGAGAGTGCATACCTAGGAGAAATGTGCCCCCAAGTGGGCTAAATCATACTTGAAACTCAGACCAATCCCAAACACGGAGCGCGCGCAGCGCGCGACTTGTACGTTAAGTAGGGAGTTGCATGAACAGGGAGTTGCGTCACCAGGAGAGTGCATACCTAGGAGAAAAATGCCCCCAAGTGGGCTAAATCATACTCGAAACTTAGACCAATCCCAAACACGGAGCGCGCGCAGCGCGCGACTTGTACGTTAAGAAGGGAGTTGCGTCAACAGGGAGTTGCGTCACCAGGAGAGTGCATACCTAGGAGAAATGTGCCCCCAAGTGGGCTAAATCATACTTGAAACTCAGACCAATCCCAAACACGGAGCGCGCGCAGCGCGCGACTTGTACGTTAAGTAGGGAGTTGCGTCAACAGGGAGTTGCGTCACCAGGAGAGTGCATACCTAGGAGAAATATGCCCCCAAGTAGTAGTCACCCCCGGTAAGAGGACTTTTAAGGACGTTCCAATGGTCCAGCGGTTCAGAATAATAGAGATATGTAGTTCCGTTATCCATCCAGGACCCAAATAGGAGGACTTTTAAGGACGTTCCAAGGTCCAGTGGGTCAGAATAATAGTATGTTTAACCATCCGTGAACGTCCTAGACCAATCCCAAACACGGAGCGCGCGTAGCGCGCGACGTGTACGTTAAGCAGGGAGTTGCGTCACCAGGCGAGTGCATACCTCGGAGAAATATACCCCCAAGTGGACTAAATCATACTGGAAACTCATAGACCAATCCCAAACACGGAGCGCGCGTAGCGCGCGACGTGTATGTTAAGCAGGGAGTTGCGTCAACAGGAGAGTGCATACCTGGGAGAAATATATACCCCCCAGTAGACTAAATTATTCCCGAAACTATTTAGACCAATCCCAAACACGGCGCGCGCGAAGCGCGCGACGTGTATGTTAAGCAGGGAGTTGCGTCACCAGGCGAGTGCATACCTAGGAGAAATATGCCCCCAAGTAGTAGTCACCCCCGGAATGCTATAAGAAATGCATGTAATAGAAAGGTGGTATAGAACGGTTACTGTCATCAAGAATCAGAGAGTATAGTATTCAATCTTTGTTCAAAAAAGTACTGTATAAAGTCCTATGAATATCCCGCATCCTGTGGGGTCAGTCAGTCCCTTAGTCCATGTATGAAGTGTTCAATATGGGTTATTTTGGAGTATTTTAGATAAGGGGATAATATGGCTCATCCAAATAGGTTGATAATTTCAGGATCACATCTTCAGTAGTAACCAAGAGGTCGACGGGTGTTTCGGCCTTTTAATACTAGACACCCTCACTCAAGGCTGGCCCGTTGGAGGTGATCAAAGCTCCAACGTGTGTCCCATGTTCAATATGGTATTTTATTATGGATTTATTTTGGAAAGGGTAGGGAGGTATATAGTAGGAAGTGTAGAATAAAGCATTGCTTCAGTTAGAAGTCAATACTAAAACAGTGTGTTGAGAAGTCCAGGAAAGGTCCTGATATCTACCCTAGGGTCCCCAGAGGGTCCAACGTGGCAACCATCCCGGAGAGTGTCAGGCAACATCGGTGTGGACCACTCTCCCGATTGGTGTGCCCCCTAAAATTAGTAAGTATTGTCTCTATGGTCCTAAGAGGGTCCACCTATGGCAACCAACCCGGAGTGCGTCAGGCAACATCGGAATAGACCACTCTCCAGGCCGGTGTACCTGCGGCCATCGCCCCGGAGCGTGTCAGGCAACATCAGAGTAGACCACTCTCCAGGCAGGTGTACCCCCTAAACTATAACAAAGGATTGTGTCTATGGTCCTGAGAGGGTCCACCTATGGCAACCGACCCGGAGTGTGTCAGGTAACATCGGAGTAGACCACTCTCCAGGCAGGTATACCTGCGGCAACGGGCCCAGAGCGTGTCAGGCAGCATCGGGGTAGACCACTCTCCGGGCAGGTGTACCCCCTAAATATAACAAGGGATTGTCTTTACGGTCCTAAGGGGGTCCACCTACGGTGACTGGCCTGGAGTGTAGTAGGCAACATCGGGGAAAAAAAACACTCTGCAGGCAGGCATAACCGTGGCAACCGAACCAGAGTGTGTCAGGCAACATCGGAGCAGACCACACTCCAGGTAGGTGTACCCCCTGAACTAAAGCCCCATTACACCCTCCCCCAGTCGACTTACGGGGGCACCGAGCCAAGGTTCTACCTCCACCGTCCGGATAGGGGAGGGAGCCCTCCAGTCCTGAAGCACTACCTAAGCTCCAGGGCTAGAGGGTTCCCAGGGGATCCGTCCGATATATGGAGGCCAGCTTGGTGCCCCTCGAGCCTACTGTCCCACCGTCCAACCTCTATACCCTGCTCAGGAAGCCAGGGTTAAGCCCCTAAAGAAATGTTTTGATAGGCCCAACACTTCCCCGTGGGAACAACGGATCTTTAGTGCCAGGATAACCTCCACATTTCGGCCACTGAGTTGTCTGGAAGCCTCAGGATCCGAAGAAGAGGACCAGGAGAGAGCCTGTGGCGGCGTGGGATGGCCTCTCTCTCTGGCCAAAAGACCCCCAGAGACCCCATGGGTAAGGCCGCCCCCCTGAGGGGCCGCAATCGCTTGCGGCCCCCCAGGACGGCAGCCCCGCCCACAAAGCCCATGCAGCCAGGGGAGGGAAGGCAGGGGAGAGCCGGTGGCAGCGTAGGCTGGGCCTCTCTTCAAGCCTCCGTACAACCTCGGCAGAAAAGAGGGAGAGAAGGCAGGGGAGAGCCGGTGGCAGCCGGCTCCCTTCAAGCCTGGTAAAGACCTAGCTAAAGAAACTACCTAGCAGGAAGTCAGGAAGTCCAGGAAAGTCTTCTTCAGTCAGGAGGAAGTCCTTCAGCATTGGATTGGAATGGTTTGCTAGGCATTTTGGTTCGATAGTGGTCAATTGTGCTGAAGACTAGACTAACGGTTGTGCAGGCAAAACCATGCAGCCAGGCATGTACATATTTACATATATTTACATATAACATTACATATAACCGTGAGTGAGAAGCGTAGTCACATAAGGGACTTCAGTATGCTCAATACCTACTTGCCATTGCGTTTCATTCAGTGAATAGAACACGTAACAAAAGGGGCCATGGGACCACGTCCCCTCTTCCGACTCCGGGAACGAGAGGGTCCGGACCCCTCAGGGGGTCCCGACCAAACGGGGCCAAGTCCTTCCCACCAATAGGTGGGACTTGCACAGGGCTACCTGGCCGGGCCTGGCCATGGGACCTCCCATCCATGGGAGCGGACCCCAGCCCCCCCACTCCAATCTCGGGGAGCAAGGGGGGGTCTCGGGGGGCCGCGACCAAACGGAGGTCCAGTCCTTCCCACCAACAGGTGGGACTTGCATAGGGCTACCTGGCCGGGTCCCCAGACCTCCCACTCCAATCCTGGGGGGGTACGGGGGGGTCCCGGTCAAAAGAGCGCCCCCCAGTGGTGAAGTCCGGAACCACTGGTAAATGGGACCATTCCACAAATTGGAACGATACAGAGGAGAATTCACAAATTGGAACGATACAGAGAGGATAAAGGAGCGCCCCCCAGTGGTGAAGTCCGGAACCACTGGTAAATGGGACACAAATTGGAACGATACAGAGAAGATTCCACAAATTGGCACGATACAGAGAAGAATTCACAAATTGGAACGATACAGAGAGGATTCCACAAATTGGAACGATACAGAGGAGAATTCACAAATTGGAACGATACAGAGAGGATACAGGAGCGCCCCCCAGTGGTGAAGTCCGGAACCACTGGTAAATGGGACCATTCCACAAATTGGAACGATACAGAGGAGAATTCACAAATTGGAACGATACAGGAGCGCCCCCCAGTGGTGAAGTCCGGAACCACTGGTAAATGGGACCATTCCACAAATTGGAACGATACAGAGGAGAATTCACAAATTGGAACGATACAGAGAGGATACAGGAGCGCCCCCCAGTGGTGAAGTCCGGAACCACTGGTAAATGGGACCATTCCTCAAATTGGAACGATACAGAGGAGAATCCACAAATTGGAACGATACAGAGAGGATACAGGAGCGCCCCCCAGTGGTGAAGTCCGGAACCACTGGTAAATGGGACCATTCCACAAATTGGAACGATACAGAGGAGAATTCACAAATTGGAACGATACAGAGAGGATACAGGAGCGCCCCCCAGTGGTGAAGTCCGGAACCACTGGTAAATGGGACACAAATTGGAACGATACAGAGAGGATTCCACAAATTGGAACGATACAGAGGAGAATTCACAAATGGGAACGATACAGAGAGGATACAGGAGCGCCCCCCAGTGGTGAAGTCCGGAACCACTGGTAAATGGGACCAATAGGACAAAAATTGGAACGATACAGAGGGGATCATTCAATGGTTTATGACCTAGAGGCCTAATAGAGGCTAGACAACTTAAGGAAACCATTTTTTTCAACGGGACCAATTTTAACAGTTCCGGCGTGAAAAAGTAAGTCAGACTAACTGGTTTTTATCAAAGAAGAAATTTTATTGGGTTTTTAGGGGCCAAAAAACCTACCCCACACGCTTACCTGACATATATCGAAGTGTCATAGACTCTCGAAACCAATTTTATTGGATTCCCCGTGTTCCCCACATACACAAATAGGTTTGTTATTTTCCAAAATGGTGTCTGCCTAACCCCTATAGGCTATAGAACATGGATGTTTTTCAAATTTACGGAATTTTACTGCTGCCGTTAGGAGTGTCATAGAGACATAAGACCAAGTGCACTGGATTCAGCTTAATGAGACGAAAAAAATGAGTACCTGATCGAGCCAAACGGGTAATATATGGATTATTAATGGATTTTAACGTGTAGGAGGTCACCAAAAATCCATTTTACAACATTTATATCTAAAATTTCGTCCCCCCCCTAATTGGACTAAGGGAAATCTAATGGTGATAGTCCGCGCTGTCTAAACAACCGAAAACTAAGTGAAAATGCTGTTTTGAAGTTTAAAAAATCCACCATTTCATGGATTTTGGTCATTATGCTCCCAGGTATTTTTTCCTAGAAAGAACTAATAGTTTAATGTCTGCCCACGAAACAACAACCCTTAATACCTTATAGTGATTTAGGAAAAAATCGTAGACTTCTGGCCCCTGTAACATCGCGTAGGAAGGTCGCCCAGAAATGAACCATATGTCAGTCTGTTTGTCTTGAGGAGTTCTATCACTTTCTAAAATATGGGACAACCAAGATCCTCCTAGGAGAAATTTTGTTTCAAGGAATAACTTTCAACATGGTGTTAGGAGTATAGCCTATAAGTAGCTTGTGGAAACTAGTAGACTCAGGCAAAAAGTGTCGTACAAGAATGAGACACATATACGCGTGTTCGTCTCGGCGAGCTGTACAACATATCTGAACGACGGATTCTAAAAACGTATCGTTAAGGAGTTATGTCGTGTTATTGCGTGAAAAAGGTAAACTAAGACCCCCAGTCAAAAAGGGAGAACGGTAAGGCCGTGTGCAAGGAGACTTACACCAGCGCGCTCGGGGCGGCGTGCTGATGTTAATACTGCTGTCCAATTTCATTTATACTGTTAAGGAACAGTTTCTCTATTATCCCAGCCACTAGGGTAGTGGCCACACCCCACTGAGTTCACCTTCATACTCACCCCCCACTCAGGTTAGGGTTAGGATAGAGGTTAGGTATAGGTCTAGAATACAAGTGTCCTCACTGACTCCCCCTCGTGGTCATCCCCCACTGAGTTCACCTTTCGGATTCACCCCCCACTAAGGTTAGGGTTAGGATGAAGGTTAGGTTTAGGTCTAGAATACAAGTGTCCTCGTTGACTCCCCCTAGTGGTCATCCCCCACTGAGTTCACCTTTCGGATTCACCCCCCACTAAGGTTAGGGTTAGGATGAAGGTTAGGTTTAGGTCTAGAATACAAGTGTCCTCGTTGACTCCCCCTAGTGGTCATCCCCCCACTGAGTTCACTTTCAGAATCACCCCCCATTTAGGATGAATGTATTAGGTATAGGTCTACACCGTCATTGTGGACTGTGCCTGGTGGAGAACTCCGATCTTCTGAGTCCATTTTTCCTTTTTCATTCATAAAGATCCATATGTGTTCCATGTTCCTTTCTATATAGAGGAATACTTCCTCCAAGCTCACATCCGATGTTGCTTTTCGGAGGTATTCCCATGGACCAACGTCATAGGATGATGTTCGTTTTGTGAGAGAGTCTGGCTGGGTTAGGTTTTAAGATCAGTCCCACAGAGGGGATGCCGACAGGAGAACAGGTACGGCTCGAAGCCCTGGGGTTAGGCACCCTCAGCCAGAACGTGAACGTGTAAAAACAGTAATCAGATAGTGACTGAGGGCCCGGCTGGCAGCATGTGCACACCTGCTACACACAATTTTACTAATCATCCTATCGTAGGTCCATATCTAACTAAAGAAATATTCAGTCCCCAGAGGGGGTAGTTGAAGGATCCCGGTAATGTATCCTAGAGTCCATCCTTCTTTCTATAATCCTTCTTACGTGAAGTGTACATCACGCCTCCTTTTTTGTCAGATGCAATAGCCACCCGGAGTACCCTCCCATCCATGTATTACTTTGAAAGTAGCAATGGAGTCCCCAGATCAGGTCACAACCGATCTTCCTGGTCCGGGGCTCCCTGCGTAGAGAATTGAGGTAGAGCCCGTGCTCACTCCGTCAGAGAACGCCCGCTCCCGAGATTCTCATCGGCCGAAGAAGCGTCATGCAAGAGCGGGCGTGAGATCTACTGATGGGAGACAGGCGAATCTCCCGTAAGTGAGCCCCACTCAAAACCCCACTCCCTTGTTCATTAGTCCCCATATAGTCCTCCCTTAAAATTGATGAGAACGGTTGAAAGGAAGGGGGCCGCACCCAATCACGTCCCGGAGACAACCTCCTCCCCTGGGAAGATAGACCCAGCTTGAAAATGTCCTAAGTGCATGGTCAGAAATGGGTCCAGTTCCACGGCAAGGAGAGGGCGTCGCTCCCAGAACACGACCGAGTAGCCGCGTCCCGTCCCCGCAAACGTTTCCTAGACTAAATGTTATGAGTATGATGAGTTGGTGTCCCAGGTGGCCACATCCGAGACCCAGGTAAGAGGATTTTTTAAGGACGTTCCAATGGTCCAGCGGTTCAGCATAATAGAGATATGTAGTTCCGTTATCCATCCAGGACCCAAATAGGAGGACTTTTAAGGACGTTCCAAGGTCCAGTGGGTCAGAATAATAGTATGTTTAACCATCCGTGAACGTCCTAGACCAATCCCAAACACGGAGCGCGCGCAGCGCGCGACTTGTACGTTAAGTAGGGAGTTGCGTCAACAGGGAATTGCGTCACCAGGCGAGTGCATACCTAGGAGAAAAATGCCCCCAAGTGGGCTAAATCATACTCGAAACTCAGACCAATCCCAAACACGGAGCGCGCGCAGCGCGCGACTTGTACGTTAAGTAGGGAGTTGCGTCACCAGGAGAGTGCATACCTAGGAGAAATGTGCCCCCAAGTGGGCTAAATCATACTTGAAACTCAGACCAATCCCAAACACGGAGCGCGCGCAGCGCGCGACTTGTACGTTAAGTAGGGAGTTGCATGAACAGGGAGTTGCGTCACCAGGAGAGTGCATACCTAGGAGAAAAATGCCCCCAAGTGGGCTAAATCATACTCGAAACTTAGACCAATCCCAAACACGGAGCGCGCGCAGCGCGCGACTTGTACGTTAAGAAGGGAGTTGCGTCAACAGGGAGTTGCGTCACCAGGAGAGTGCATACCTAGGAGAAATGTGCCCCCAAGTGGGCTAAATCATACTTGAAACTCAGACCAATCCCAAACACGGAGCGCGCGCAGCGCGCGACTTGTACGTTAAGTAGGGAGTTGCGTCAACAGGGAGTTGCGTCACCAGGAGAGTGCATACCTAGGAGAAATATGCCCCCAAGTAGTAGTCACCCCCGGTAAGAGGACTTTTAAGGACGTTCCAATGGTCCAGCGGTTCAGAATAATAGAGATATGTAGTTCCGTTATCCATCCAGGACCCAAATAGGAGGACTTTTAAGGACGTTCCAAGGTCCAGTGGGTCAGAATAATAGTATGTTTAACCATCCGTGAACGTCCTAGACCAATCCCAAACACGGAGCGCGCGTAGCGCGCGACGTGTACGTTAAGCAGGGAGTTGCGTCACCAGGCGAGTGCATACCTCGGAGAAATATACCCCCAAGTGGACTAAATCATACTGGAAACTCATAGACCAATCCCAAACACGGAGCGCGCGTAGCGCGCGACGTGTATGTTAAGCAGGGAGTTGCGTCAACAGGAGAGTGCATACCTGGGAGAAATATATACCCCCCAGTAGACTAAATTATTCCCGAAACTATTTAGACCAATCCCAAACACGGCGCGCGCGAAGCGCGCGACGTGTATGTTAAGCAGGGAGTTGCGTCACCAGGCGAGTGCATACCTAGGAGAAATATGCCCCCAAGTAGTAGTCACCCCCGGAATGCTATAAGAAATGCATGTAATAGAAAGGTGGTATAGAACGGTTACTGTCATCAAGAATCAGAGAGTATAGTATTCAATCTTTGTTCAAAAAAGTACTGTATAAAGTCCTATGAATATCCCGCATCCTGTGGGGTCAGTCAGTCCCTTAGTCCATGTATGAAGTGTTCAATATGGGTTATTTTGGAGTATTTTAGATAAGGGGATAATATGGCTCATCCAAATAGGTTGATAATTTCAGGATCACATCTTCAGTAGTAACCAAGAGGTCGACGGGTGTTTCGGCCTTTTAATACTAGACACCCTCACTCAAGGCTGGCCCGTTGGAGGTGATCAAAGCTCCAACGTGTGTCCCATGTTCAATATGGTATTTTATTATGGATTTATTTTGGAAAGGGTAGGGAGGTATATAGTAGGAAGTGTAGAATAAAGCATTGCTTCAGTTAGAAGTCAATACTAAAACAGTGTGTTGAGAAGTCCAGGAAAGGTCCTGATATCTACCCTAGGGTCCCCAGAGGGTCCAACGTGGCAACCATCCCGGAGAGTGTCAGGCAACATCGGTGTGGACCACTCTCCCGATTGGTGTGCCCCCTAAAATTAGTAAGTATTGTCTCTATGGTCCTAAGAGGGTCCACCTATGGCAACCAACCCGGAGTGCGTCAGGCAACATCGGAATAGACCACTCTCCAGGCCGGTGTACCTGCGGCCATCGCCCCGGAGCGTGTCAGGCAACATCAGAGTAGACCACTCTCCAGGCAGGTGTACCCCCTAAACTATAACAAAGGATTGTGTCTATGGTCCTGAGAGGGTCCACCTATGGCAACCGACCCGGAGTGTGTCAGGTAACATCGGAGTAGACCACTCTCCAGGCAGGTATACCTGCGGCAACGGGCCCAGAGCGTGTCAGGCAGCATCGGGGTAGACCACTCTCCGGGCAGGTGTACCCCCTAAATATAACAAGGGATTGTCTTTACGGTCCTAAGGGGGTCCACCTACGGTGACTGGCCTGGAGTGTAGTAGGCAACATCGGGGAAAAAAAACACTCTGCAGGCAGGCATAACCGTGGCAACCGAACCAGAGTGTGTCAGGCAACATCGGAGCAGACCACACTCCAGGTAGGTGTACCCCCTGAACTAAAGCCCCATTACACCCTCCCCCAGTCGACTTACGGGGGCACCGAGCCAAGGTTCTACCTCCACCGTCCGGATAGGGGAGGGAGCCCTCCAGTCCTGAAGCACTACCTAAGCTCCAGGGCTAGAGGGTTCCCAGGGGATCCGTCCGATATATGGAGGCCAGCTTGGTGCCCCTCGAGCCTACTGTCCCACCGTCCAACCTCTATACCCTGCTCAGGAAGCCAGGGTTAAGCCCCTAAAGAAATGTTTTGATAGGCCCAACACTTCCCCGTGGGAACAACGGATCTTTAGTGCCAGGATAACCTCCACATTTCGGCCACTGAGTTGTCTGGAAGCCTCAGGATCCGAAGAAGAGGACCAGGAGAGAGCCTGTGGCGGCGTGGGATGGCCTCTCTCTCTGGCCAAAAGACCCCCAGAGACCCCATGGGTAAGGCCGCCCCCCTGAGGGGCCGCAATCGCTTGCGGCCCCCCAGGACGGCAGCCCCGCCCACAAAGCCCATGCAGCCAGGGGAGGGAAGGCAGGGGAGAGCCGGTGGCAGCGTAGGCTGGGCCTCTCTTCAAGCCTCCGTACAACCTCGGCAGAAAAGAGGGAGAGAAGGCAGGGGAGAGCCGGTGGCAGCCGGCTCCCTTCAAGCCTGGTAAAGACCTAGCTAAAGAAACTACCTAGCAGGAAGTCAGGAAGTCCAGGAAAGTCTTCTTCAGTCAGGAGGAAGTCCTTCAGCATTGGATTGGAATGGTTTGCTAGGCATTTTGGTTCGATAGTGGTCAATTGTGCTGAAGACTAGACTAACGGTTGTGCAGGCAAAACCATGCAGCCAGGCATGTACATATTTACATATATTTACATATAACATTACATATAACCGTGAGTGAGAAGCGTAGTCACATAAGGGACTTCAGTATGCTCAATACCTACTTGCCATTGCGTTTCATTCAGTGAATAGAACACGTAACAAAAGGGGCCATGGGACCACGTCCCCTCTTCCGACTCCGGGAACGAGAGGGTCCGGACCCCTCAGGGGGTCCCGACCAAACGGGGCCAAGTCCTTCCCACCAATAGGTGGGACTTGCACAGGGCTACCTGGCCGGGCCTGGCCATGGGACCTCCCATCCATGGGAGCGGACCCCAGCCCCCCCACTCCAATCTCGGGGAGCAAGGGGGGGTCTCGGGGGGCCGCGACCAAACGGAGGTCTAGTCCTTCCCACCAACAGGTGGGACTTGCATAGGGCTACCTGGCCGGGTCCCCAGACCTCCCACTCCAATCCTGGGGGGGTACGGGGGGGTCCCGGTCAAAAGAGCGCCCCCCAGTGGTGAAGTCCGGAACCACTGGTAAATGGGACCATTCCACAAATTGGAACGATACAGAGGAGAATTCACAAATTGGAACGATACAGAGAGGATAAAGGAGCGCCCCCCAGTGGTGAAGTCCGGAACCACTGGTAAATGGGACACAAATTGGAACGATACAGAGAAGATTCCACAAATTGGCACGATACAGAGAAGAATTCACAAATTGGAACGATACAGAGAGGATTCCACAAATTGGAACGATACAGAGGAGAATTCACAAATTGGAACGATACAGAGAGGATACAGGAGCGCCCCCCAGTGGTGAAGTCCGGAACCACTGGTAAATGGGACCATTCCACAAATTGGAACGATACAGAGGAGAATTCACAAATTGGAACGATACAGGAGCGCCCCCCAGTGGTGAAGTCCGGAACCACTGGTAAATGGGACCATTCCACAAATTGGAACGATACAGAGGAGAATTCACAAATTGGAACGATACAGAGAGGATACAGGAGCGCCCCCCAGTGGTGAAGTCCGGAACCACTGGTAAATGGGACCATTCCTCAAATTGGAACGATACAGAGGAGAATCCACAAATTGGAACGATACAGAGAGGATACAGGAGCGCCCCCCAGTGGTGAAGTCCGGAACCACTGGTAAATGGGACCATTCCACCAATTGGAACGATACAGAGGAGAATTCACAAATTGGAACGATACAGAGAGGATACAGGAGCGCCCCCCAGTGGTGAAGTCCGGAACCACTGGTAAATGGGACACAAATTGGAACGATACAGAGAGGATTCCACAAATTGGAACGATACAGAGGAGAATTCACAAATGGGAACGATACAGAGAGGATACAGGAGCGCCCCCCAGTGGTGAAGTCCGGAACCACTGGTAAATGGGACCAATCGGACAAAAATTGGAACGATACAGAGGGGATCATTCAATGGTTTATGACCTAGAGGCCTAATAGAGGCTAGACAACTTAAGGAAACCATTTTTTTCAACGGGACCAATTTTAACAGTTCCGGCGTGAAAAAGTAAGTCAGACTAACTGGTTTTTATCAAAGAAGAAATTTTATTGGGTTTTTAGGGGCCAAAAAACCTACCCCACACGCTTACCTGACATATATCGAAGTGTCATAGACTCTCGAAACCAATTTTATTGGATTCCCCGTGTTCCCCACATACACAAATAGGTTTGTTATTTTCCAAAATGGTGTCTGCCTAACCCCTATAGGCTATAGAACATGGATGTTTTTCAAATTTACGGAATTTTACTGCTGCCGTTAGGAGTGTCATAGAGACATAAGACCAAGTGCACTGGATTCAACTTAATGAGACGAAAAAAATGAGTACCTGATCGAGCCAAACGGGTAATATATGGATTATTAATGGATTTTAACGTGTAGGAGGTCACCAAAAATCCATTTTACAACATTTATATCTAAAATTTCGTCCCCCCCCTAATTGGACTAAGGGAAATCTAATGGTGATAGTCCGCGCTGTCTAAACAACCGAAAACTAAGTGAAAATGCTGTTTTGAAGTTTAAAAAATCCACCATTTCATGGATTTTGGTCATTATGCTCCCAGGTATTTTTTCCTAGAAAGAACTAATAGTTTAATGTCTGCCCACGAAACAACAACCCTTAATACCTTATAGTGATTTAGGAAAAAATCGTAGACTTCTGGCCCCTGTAACATCGCGTAGGAAGGTCGCCCAGAAATGAACCATATGTCAGTCTGTTTGTCTTGAGGAGTTCTATCACTTTCTAAAATATGGGACAACCAAGATCCTCCTAGGAGAAATTTTGTTTCAAGGAATAACTTTCAACATGGTGTTAGGAGTATAGCCTATAAGTAGCTTGTGGAAACTAGTAGACTCAGGCAAAAAGTGTCGTACAAGAATGAGACACATATACGCGTGTTCGTCTCGGCGAGCTGTACAACATATCTGAACGACGGATTCTAAAAACGTATCGTTAAGGAGTTATGTCGTGTTATTGCGTGAAAAAGGTAAACTAAGACCCCCAGTCAAAAAGGGAGAACGGTAAGGCCGTGTGCAAGGAGACTTACACCAGCGCGCTCGGGGCGGCGTGCTGATGTTAATACTGCTGTCCAATTTCATTTATACTGTTAAGGAACAGTTTCTCTATTATCCCAGCCACTAGGGTAGTGGCCACACCCCACTGAGTTCACCTTCATACTCACCCCCCACTCAGGTTAGGGTTAGGATAGAGGTTAGGTATAGGTCTAGAATACAAGTGTCCTCACTGACTCCCCCTCGTGGTCATCCCCCACTGAGTTCACCTTTCGGATTCACCCCCCACTAAGGTTAGGGTTAGGATGAAGGTTAGGTTTAGGTCTAGAATACAAGTGTCCTCGTTGACTCCCCCTAGTGGTCATCCCCCACTGAGTTCACCTTTCGGATTCACCCCCCACTAAGGTTAGGGTTAGGATGAAGGTTAGGTTTAGGTCTAGAATACAAGTGTCCTCGTTGACTCCCCCTAGTGGTCATCCCCCCACTGAGTTCACTTTCAGAATCACCCCCCATTTAGGATGAATGTATTAGGTATAGGTCTACACCGTCATTGTGGACTGTGCCTGGTGGAGAACTCCGATCTTCTGAGTCCATTTTTCCTTTTTCATTCATAAAGATCCATATGTGTTCCATGTTCCTTTCTATATAGAGGAATACTTCCTCCAAGCTCACATCCGATGTTGCTTTTCGGAGGTATTCCCATGGACCAACGTCATAGGATGATGTTCGTTTTGTGAGAGAGTCTGGCTGGGTTAGGTTTTAAGATCAGTCCCACAGAGGGGATGCCGACAGGAGAACAGGTACGGCTCGAAGCCCTGGGGTTAGGCACCCTCAGCCAGAACGTGAACGTGTAAAAACAGTAATCAGATAGTGACTGAGGGCCCGGCTGGCAGCATGTGCACACCTGCTACACACAATTTTACTAATCATCCTATCGTAGGTCCATATCTAACTAAAGAAATATTCAGTCCCCAGAGGGGGTAGTTGAAGGATCCCGGTAATGTATCCTAGAGTCCATCCTTCTTTCTATAATCCTTCTTACGTGAAGTGTACATCACGCCTCCTTTTTTGTCAGATGCAATAGCCACCCGGAGTACCCTCCCATCCATGTATTACTTTGAAAGTAGCAATGGAGTCCCCAGATCAGGTCACAACCGATCTTCCTGGTCCGGGGCTCCCTGCGTAGAGAATTGAGGTAGAGCCCGTGCTCACTCCGTCAGAGAACGCCCGCTCCCGAGATTCTCATCGGCCGAAGAAGCGTCATGCAAGAGCGGGCGTGAGATCTACTGATGGGAGACAGGCGAATCTCCCGTAAGTGAGCCCCACTCAAAACCCCACTCCCTTGTTCATTAGTCCCCATATAGTCCTCCCTTAAAATTGATGAGAACGGTTGAAAGGAAGGGGGCCGCACCCAATCACGTCCCGGAGACAACCTCCTCCCCTGGGAAGATAGACCCAGCTTGAAAATGTCCTAAGTGCATGGTCAGAAATGGGTCCAGTTCCACGGCAAGGAGAGGGCGTCGCTCCCAGAACACGACCGAGTAGCCGCGTCCCGTCCCCGCAAACGTTTCCTAGACTAAATGTTATGAGTATGATGAGTTGGTGTCCCAGGTGGCCACATCCGAGACCCAGGTAAGAGGATTTTTTAAGGACGTTCCAATGGTCCAGCGGTTCAGCATAATAGAGATATGTAGT